>NC_084464.1:86311379-86623522 GCF_027409185.1 Cynocephalus volans | reverse complement strand
AGACAAACTGAACAGATAAATAGTGCACTCACCGGTTCCACATTATTCACTATGTATCCCAGTTCCCACAAGAAAGGGTCCTGATAAATAACTTGATGCCACAAAGAAGGGATGAGAAGGAAGGTAAGGATCCACCAAAACATAGTGAGTGCAAGAAAGAGGTAAACCTGAGATATCAACCCATCAGTCAGCAAATGTTGACAAGCAAAGATGAGAGGAAGGTGGAGTAATGGGAGGGCAGAGTCTTCTCCCCTCATTCCTCCTTTTTTCAGATGTCTTCAGCCATGACTGCAGTGTGGGATGGAAGTCAAGACACTTTAAATCTTGGAGGACTGGAGCTCTGAGTTAGGGATAGAGCATAGGAGATGTTCAGTCTCTTTGGCTTGGAAAACCCCAAACCTAAAAGGCTGGGTGTCATAGCCACACGGAGGTCTTTGGGAATATCTGATAAATGTCTATATGTTTAGAATTTTTTTTCTGTCTGACTTGGTTTTAAAAAAATCAGTCATTGTTAGAATACATTTCAATTTCTTCCTTATTTTGTGCAATAATTTCTTGGAGATATACACACACTTGCATAGTATCTGCAGTTCATAGAACTCTTCCTTCCACTTCTCTGATAAGGTGAGATAGCCACAGTGACGCACATTGTTTATCTAGTTTCCATAAAAAGATACATGATAGTTGGTGAGGCCTATAGGACTCGGTAAACAGACCTAACAGGGCCTCAAGCCGCCCCCTCCCTGCACTTCCTGATTGTTCTGGGAATGGTTCCTCGCCACTCACTGCGGGAGTCACATCTCTCAGTGCCACTCAGCCATTTTCTACAGTCTCTGTAGCCAGTGAACTCAGAGGGATTTTTGTTTTCAGTCATGTTTGGATGTTAGCTGTCATTTCCATTCCTTGATTCTGAATCATCTGTATGAATTCTCCACCCTCCCTGAAGAACGTGTGGGCCTGCTTTCCTCTGTGATGTGTGATGTCAGAGAGGATTGAACTTAACCAGGCACAACTATCCATTTTGGGCACAGCTGTTGGCCAAACACTTGGAATCAGATGGCCAAATGTCTCAGGATGCCAACATTGCCTCTGAGGATGGCAAGCCTTGCATAGCATTTTTAAATTTACTTGAAAAAGAAAATAACAATTTGTTCCCCCAGATAAGAAATTCCATTTGCTAAATTACAGGTTCCAAACTAGTGAGTTTTCATATGTAGCTTAGAGAACTCTATGTATTTCTAGGAGGAAGCTGTGCAGGACATCTTGAAAAACTGCCCCTTCGGAAGCTACGTTAATGCCTCAGTAGGATTTTAGGTCTTATGGCAATAAAACATAAGAGAAAATGATTTTTAAGGCTGCTTGGAAATCACCAGAGATGAGAGCATCACTTGTTCTGCTGCATTCTTACATAATTCTAGTTATCAAGGTTCAATTTCATAGCCTAAATGAGTTTGTGGTGTTATTAAGCGGAGAGTGATTATCATCTAAGAAATCTATGGAATGTCAGTAGCATGCAGGTAAAAATACAGTATTGAACCTGGTTCCTTGGTTCATAGTTCAAATTCAATGATTATAAATGCAAAAAAAAAAGAGAAAAGTCTATATGTACACACACACGTATATATTTTTTTCTGGAGAAAATAAGAAAGGTGAAACTCATTTTCACTGGTGAAAGGTGATTTATCACATTATAAATTTATCTATTCCAAAAAAGGAGCTGAAAACCATGAAAATATTTTATCCACAAAGATGTTTATTGGATTATTTATGATATAAAAAAATTAAAGCTCTAAATGTTCATCAGCAATGAAATATTTCAATAAGTTATAGCACATTTACAAGTTGGAAGACCATACAGAAATTTAAGATAATTTTCTCATAGTATTTGTAATCGCATGGTGGAAATGATAATGTTATGTTTTGTGAACTAAAGTAGAATAAATCATATATACAAAATAGATCTGACCTAGGTACATAAATGTATACATTGAAAAAGGTAGTGAACATAAAATTCAAACAAATTTTAGTTGTATTTTTTCCATTCACTCTACTCTTTCATATTTTCTGTCATGCAGATATACTACAAAAATGACTTTATATTCCAAACAGGATACCTTTTTATGACATTAAATAGCATTTTTCCAAGTCCTCTGCTGTTTCCTCTGTTTCACTCGTTCACCAAGCTGTAAAATAAAATAAAACTACTTTATCAATAGACAGAAATTCAAGGGCTGGCCAGTTAGCTCAGTTGGTAGACAAGTGCTCATAACAACAAGGTTCAGGGTTCGATCCCTGTACTGGCCAGCCAAAGGAAAAAAAAAAAAAAAAAAAGACAGAAGTTCCACTAAATATACCAATTTTCAAACAGGCAGCATTTCCTTTTCTGTTGACTTTAATTTTAATTTTATACATACATACTCTTAGCACTTCTATTTGTAGGGTTCTGTATTTGTTAACATCTCTGAAATATTCCTCTCTAGACAGTTGGCAAGTCTAAAGGTTTTCTTTGGTTTGCAATCAAGAGATAACAATTAAACCTTTAGCTAGCATAATCAACTGTATCTTTAGCAAGTCCACTGCCTGGCTCAGATGACTTCCTCAGGCTGCAAATTCTCCCTGGGCTGAGTGAATTTCAGTGTTCCCCAGGCTGTGCCATGGGTGGATGGCTCCTACCTATTCTGGGTCAAAAAGAACGGACCGCCAATCAAATCTACAGTAACTCTCCCTGGGAAGTGATTTTATATCTTCCAAAGGTCGCATGAATTAAGAGACTGGCTGAGGCTTTTATGTGGAAAATGGTGATATAGTTTGAAAGGTCTTATTTTTCTTAACTAGTTGCCTCACATAAAATCTGCTTTTATAAGGTCCATTATAAAGGTCTTGTAATCCAGGGGCATTAGAACCAGGCCTCGGAATTAAACACCCAGGACTTCCAAGCTGCCATTGAGTTATTGGGTGGGTCTGAGCAAATTTAACCATGAGCATCTCAATTGCCTTTTCTTAAAAATTGACCATTATTATGCTGTAACTGATAATCAATTAATTATTGTCAAGAGCCTGGATAACAAAGTGTGATATGTATGCTTTCTAATGACTATCATCTACACCATATATTTATCCTCAACCATCTTCTGAAATACTTTTATAATGCTGTAGATTGAACCTATTTCACACAGAACCATTGATTTGCCTCAAAAACTTTTCATATAGTTTGAGAGCCCAGGAAAGATCACAGTAATTTTGCTCAATATTTTAATTTGGTGTCCTATCAATTTCTAATTTTTATAGGTAAATTAAGACACTGGAACTATTTGTGCACTTAGAAAAGATGCTGTGTTGCTTTAGCCTCTGAATAAAATACAAACAAAAGTTCACTTGAAATGTACTAGACTTTGCCACTCAAATGGGGGACATTTAGAATACATATTGTGCCAGAGTTAATGTGCAGTATCCAAGGTTTTTATCATTCAACATGCAATATTCCTGTATAACACTACCTTGGCAAATAATCAGTGCAGCTGGTTAATCATTAGCCAGTATGCAGTCTTTGACTATAGACCTGAGCTGAAAAACAGGAATATTTATGACAGAAAGATGTTGAGGAAGAAAAAGAAAGAAGTTTTGCAAAATATTATGTTGAACCATTTTCCTACAACTTCTTGGTACTTAGTAAATCTCAACACTCAATGTCACTATTGTGAAAAATCATTTTCAATGTGAAGACTTGCCCCTAGAAAGCCTTTTCTTGTATTTGTCCAAGCAGTGAACTGGAACTGTACTATTGGCATAAAACTATTCCACTTTTTCAGAAAAATAGGGTTTCTTAGATAATTTCCTAAAATTGTTGACCTTAAAACAAACAAACAAACAAACAAACAAACAAACAAAAAACCAAGCAAAACTTCATAATATAATGCAAATGGGGGAAAATATATATCTATATATGTATGATCTGAGCTTGACTTAACCTACGCACACACACGCACAAACACACACACACACACACACACCTAGGAAAGAGACTTTCATGGAATATCAGACAATGAGAATGGTGCTTTTCTCCAGATATGGATTATTGATGGCTTTAATTTTCCTTTCAGATCTTTCCATAGTTTTTTTTTAATTGAAATAAAATTCACATTTTTAAAGTGTAAAATTCAGTGGAATTTAGTCTTTCCAATGGCTGTGCAACCATTACTTCTATCTAATACCAAAACATTTTCATTACACCCAAAAGAAACTCTGTGCCCATTAGCAGTCATTTCCTGTTCCTCCTTTCTCCCTGGCAAACACTAAGCTACTTTCTGTCTCTATGGAGTTGCTTATTCTGGACATTTCATATTAATAGATAGAATATGTGATCATTTGTGTCTGTCTTCTTTCACTTACATAATATTTTCAATATTTATGTTGTATCAGGTATCAGTACTTCATTACTTTTTATTGCTAAATAATATTCTATTATTTGAATATACTGTATTTTTTTTATTCTTTCATCAGTTGATGAACATTTGGGTTGTTTCCACTTATTGGCTATTATGAATGATACTGCTATGAACATTTATGTATAAGTTTTTGTATGGACATAAGCTTTCAGTCCTCTTGGATATATATCTACAGGTGGAATTGTTGGATCATATTGTAACTGTATGATTTGTTTCTGAGGAACTGTCAAATTGTTTTCCACAGTGG
Organism: Cynocephalus volans; assembly: GCF_027409185.1. Classification (NCBI taxonomy): domain Eukaryota; kingdom Metazoa; phylum Chordata; class Mammalia; order Dermoptera; family Cynocephalidae; genus Cynocephalus; species Cynocephalus volans. The sequence goes on along the minus strand of NC_084464.1, from coordinate 86,618,830 downwards.
CTATACCGTTTTACATTCCCACCAGCAATTTATGAGTGCTCCAGTCTCTTCACATCCTCAACACTTGTATTGCTAATTTTTTTAATTCTAGCCATCCTAATGGGTACAAGGTTATATGAGATTACGGTTTTGATTTGCATTTCCCTTATAGATAATGATATTAATCATCTTTGCATGGGCTTATTGGCCATTTGTATATCTTATGTGGAGAAAGGTTTATTCAGATCTTTCACTTATTTTTAAATTAGACTGTTTATCTTTTTATTACTGAGTTGTGAAAGTTCTTTATATATTCTAAATACAAGTCCTTATCAGATATGTAATTTTCAAATGTTTTCTTCCACTCTGTAGATTTTCTTTTCATTTTCTTGAAGATGCCCTTTGAAACACAAAAGTTTTTAATTTTAATAAAATGCAATTTACCTATTTTGTTGTTATTGTTGTTGCTTATGCTTTTGGAGTCATATCTAAGAAATCATTGCCTAATATAAGGTTATGAAGATTTATGCCTATGGTTTATTTTAAGAGTTTTATAATTTTAACAATTATGCAAAGAGTTTTGAATTAATTTTTTTATATGGTGTGAGATAGGAATACAACTTCATTATCTCACATGTAGATATCCAATTGGCCCAGCACAGTTTGCTGAAAAACTTTTTCTTTCCTCCATCAATTGTCTTGGCACCCTTGTTAGAAATTAGTTACCTGTAAATGTAACAGTTGTTTTTAAACTCTGAATTCTATTCCATTGACCAATATGTCTTTCCTAGGCCAGTACCACACTGTCTTGATTACTGTAATTTTTTATTGTTTTGAAATTGGGAAGAGCGAATTTTCTAAATGTGTTCATTTTTAAAGATTGTTTTGTCTTTTCTGGGTCCTTTATATTTTCATATGAATTTTAGGATGTTTGTCAATTTCTTCAAAGAAAGCTGGAATTTTTAGTGGGCTTGCATTGAACCTGTAGATCAATTTATAGAAGATTGCCATCTTAACCATATTAAGTCTTCCAGTCTATGAACATGGGATGTCTTTTCAATTATTTATGTATTTTTAAATTTCTTTCAATAATGTTTTGTACTTTTCAATGTATAAGACTTGAATTTTTGTTAAATTTATTATTAAATGTTTCATTATTTTTTATAGTATTTTGGATGCAATTTCTTTCTTAATAATTTCACTTTCTGATTATTCATTGCTACTGTGTAGAAATACAATTGATTTTCATATATTGATCTTTTGTCCTGCAACCTTGCTAAACTAATATATTAGTTTTAATAATTTTTTGTGGATTTCTTAGAATTTTCTATATACAAGATTATCATGTCATCTGAGAATGAAGATAGTTGTACTTTTTCCTTTCCAATCTGGATATCTTTTGTTTCTTTTTCTTACCTAATTGCCTTGACTAGAATAGTAAGTGTAATGTTGAATAGAAGTGATAAAAGTGAATGTCCTTGTCTTGTTCCTGGTCATAAAAAGAAAGCCTTTAGCCTTTTACCATTAAGTATGTTAGCGATGGGTTTTTGTGGATGTCTTTTATAAGGTTGAGAATGTTTCCTTCTGTTCTTAGTTTCTTTTTAGTGTGTTTTTATCATAAAATACTAGATTTTTGTCAAATTCTTTTTTTGTATCTGTTGAGATAATAATGTGGGTTTTGTCCTTTATTATATTACTATGATGTGTTGTCAAGAGCTAAAATGGAGAGAGCTGAGCTGCCATGTGTCTAGGTAGTCAATTAAAACAACAAGCCAGAGAGAAAGTAACAGACAAGCCTTTAATCACTTAAGGCAGTAATATAAGTAAGAGGTTAAATGGTTAAAGCTACTGGCTCCCCCAATGTTCCATTTTCCCTCATTCCATGAAGGTATGGAGAAGGTCAAATGTATCAGTGCAGACAGGGGGATCATTTCACTGCTGAGGGATCCCTAAATGAAAGTCTCCTGCTCTTTTACTGACCTAAGGACTGGGGGAAGAGGGGATGGAAGGGCTGGGAGTGGAAAAGTACTTAGTGTTGAGTCAGAGTGCAGAAAAGAGTCTTCAAGTTTGCCAAGATAAGATGGGCTTGGTAGAGGAACCCCAAAAAGGCCTTAGCCAAGGGCCCCCAGCTAATGAGGCCTCAAATGGAGACTCCAGAGCAAGGAACACAGACATACATGAGAGCATGGCTGGCCAGGGGACCTTGAGTTCTTGACTGCAACCCTCACCAGAGACTATAATGCACTAGCTGTACTCCATGTCTGGTGTGAGGAGAGTAGTTTTCCTCTGTGAGTCCTGTCAGATAAAGTCCTGTCAGGTAAGCCTGAAAAATCACACATAGGATTTTGGATTGAAGCCAGCCTTCTTGTGTTTACACTGATTAATTTTTGTATGTCAAACCAACCTTGTACTGCTGGAATAAATCCCATTTGGTCATGGTGTATAATCCTTGATATATGTTTGATAGTTTTGTTTTGTTTTTAAGGACTTTTGTGTCTATATTCATAAGGGATATTGGTTTGTACTTTTTGTTTTTTGTGACACCTAGTTTTGTCTAGTTTTGGTATCCTGACCTGATAAAATGAGTTATGAAATATTTTGTATTTTTTAGATGAGTTCATGGAGGTTTGGCATTAATCTAAACATTTGGTAGAATTCATTAGTTAAGCCATCTGGTTCTGGGATTTTCTTTGTGGGAAGTTTTTCAACTGCTAATTCAGTCTCTTTACTTGCTATATGTCTATTAAAATATTTTATTTCTTCTTGAGTCAGTTTTGATAGTTTGTGTCTTTCCGAGAACATGCTCACTTTATCTAGATTATCTAATTTGTTAGCCTATATTTGTTCACAGTAGTATTTCTTTTGGGGCACGTCTAGCAACAAATTCTTTTGCTTTGTATATCTGGAAGTATATTGATTTCCCCTTCAATTTTGAAGGATAGTTTTGCTTCATTGACCGTATTTTTCTTTCAGCACTTTGAATATGCCATCCTATTACCTTTTGGCATCTGTAGTTTCTGATGAGAAATCAGTTATTAACTTACTGAGGATCCCTGGTACGTGCATGATAACTCACTTTCCTCTTGCTGCTTTCAAGATTCTCTCTTTGTCTTGACTTTCAACAGTTTTATTATGATGAGTCTTGATATATACTCTTTCAGTTTATCCTACTTGGATTCATTTAGATTCTTGGATGTGTGGAATAGTGTTTTTAATCAAATTTGGGAAGTCTTCAGTCATTAGTTTTCCATACATTCTTTCTTCCCCATTTTCTCTCTCCTCTCCTTCCATAACTCTGATTATGCCTGTGTTGGTACACTTAATGTTGTCTCACAGCTCTCTTAGGTTCTGTTCATTGTTCCTTCCTTCCTTTTTTTTTTTTTTTTTTCCTGTTCTTCAGACTGGACAAACTCTATTGACCTATGTTCAATTTCAACAGTTCTATCTTCTGCTAGTTCAGATCTGCTGTTGACTGTCTCTACTGAATTTTTATTTCTGTTATTGTGCTTTTCAACTCCAGACTGTTTGGTTATTTTTTATAATTTCTGTCTCTTTATTGGTATTCTATATTTAATGAGATATTATTCTAACACTTTAGTTTTTCAGACATAATTTACTACAGTTATTTGAACATATTGAAATTAACTGATTTAAAATCTTTGTCTAGTAAATCCAATACCAGAGCTTCTTCAGAGATGGTTTCCAGTGATTGCTTTTATTCCTGCGTATGGGCCAAACTTTCTTGTTTACTTTCATTTGTCATTATTTTTTGTTGACAGCTGGATATTTTGAATAATATAATGTGGCAACTCTAGAAATAGAAATCTTCCCTCTTTTTGGATAAAAAATTAATCATAATTTAAATTTTCATGAATATCCTTACTTGGATATTGGCATGATTCCCTTAAAAATCTACAGGAAGAGAGAAATGTCTCCTATTGATCATCCATGGCCTTCACAGAAGCCTTAACAGTTAGTATTTCATTCTTGAAAATTTGCTGGCAAATTAGACCACTTTCAAATGCAGACAAAGGCTGTATTTTATTTTTTATTTACTTATTTATTTTTGATTTTTTAATTTTACTTCTCAAAATACATTGTACTTGATTTTCATGCCCCTTCCCACCCCCCCATTGTAACTGTTCACTTGACTTAAATAGTTCAAGGAATTTTTGTAGTTATTCTGTCTTCTCCACCCCGACTTTATTTGTTTGTGTGTTTATTTATTTATTTATTTTTAGCTCCCACAAATAAGTGAGAACATGTGGTGTTTCTCTTTCTATGCCTGACTTGTTTCACTTAATATAATTTTCTCTAAGTCCATCCATGTTGTTGCAAATGGTAGTATTTTGTTCTTTTCTATGGCAGAGTAGTATTCCATTGTGTAGATGTACTATAGTTTCCTTATCCAGTCATCAGATGATGGCCATTTGGGCTGGTTCCAGCTCTTGGCTATTGTAAATAAAGCTGCAACAAACATTGGAGTACAGGTATCCCTTTGGCATGATGATTTCCATTCCTCTGTGTATATTCCCAGCAGTGGAATTGCTGGGTCATATGGTAGATCTATCTGTAATTGTTTGAGGAACCTCCATACCATTTTCCATAAAGGCTGTGCCATTTTGCAGTCCCAACAGTGTATGAGAGTTCCTTTTTCTCCACAATCTCTCCAGCACTTATCATTCTCAGTCTTTTGGATGTTAGCCATCCTAACTGGAGTGAGATGGTATCTCAGTGTAGTCTTGATTTGCATTTCCTGGATACTGAATGAGGTTGAGCATTTTTTCATGTGTCTACTGGCCATTCGTACATCTTCCTTTGAGAAATACCTATTCAGTTTCTTTGCCCATTTTTTAATTGGATTATTTGGTTTTTTACTGTAAAGTTGTTTGAGTTCTTTGTGTATTGTGGATATTAATCCTTTGTCAGATGTATTTTGCAAATATTTTCTCCCACTCTGTTGGTTGTTTTTTTTTTTTTTTTCTCTGTCAATTGCTTCTTTTGCTGTGCAGAAGCTTTTTAGTTTGATATAATCCCATTTGTTTATTTTACCTTTAGTTGCCTGTGCTTTTTGGGTCCTATTCATGAATTCTGTACCCACTCCTACTTCCTGGAGTGTTTCCCCTATGTTTTCTTTAAAGAGTTTTATTGTTTCAGGATGTATATTTAATTCCTTAATCCATTTTGCATTGATTTTAGTACATGGTGAAAGGTACAGGTCTAGTTTCATTCTCCTATATATGACTATCCAGTTTTCCCAGCACCACTTGTTGCAAAGGCAGTCTTTTCCCCAGTATGTAAATTTGCTGCCTTTGTCAAAGATCAGATGGCTGTAGGTGTATGGATTGAATTCTGGGTTCTCTCTTCTATTCCATTGATCCATGTGTCTATTTTTATGCCAGTACCATGCTGTTTTGGTTATTACAGATTTGTAATACAGTTTAAAGTCAGGTAGTGTTATGCCTCCAGCTTTATTTTTTTTTGTTCAGGATTGCTTTGGCTGTGCATGCTCTTTTCTTGTTTCAATAAATGTCTGGATAGCTTTTTCCATCTCAGAGAAAAATGTCATTGGAATTTTGATGGGGATTGCATTGAATCTGTACATCACTTTGGGTAATATGGACATTTTCACAATGTTAATTCTTCCAATCCAAGTGCATGGGATATCTTTCTATCTTCTTGTGTCCTCTTTAATTTCTCTCAACAGTGGTTTGTGGGTCTCTTCGTAAAGATTTTTCACATCCTTGGTGAGCTTTATTCTTATGTATTTTATATTTTTGGTGACTATTGTAAATGGGCTAGCTTTCTTGATTTCTTTTTCTGCATGTTCACTGGTGGAGTATAGAAATGCTACTGATTTTTGTGTGTTGATTTTGTATCTTGCAACTTTGCTGAAATCACTTGTCAACTCTAGTTTTTTTATGGAAGCTTTAGGCTGTTCAATATATAGGATCATATCATCTGCAAAAAGGGACAGCTTGACTTCATCCTTTCCAGTCTGGATGCCCTTTATTTCCTCCTCTTCTCTGATTGCTCTGGCTAGTACTTCCAACACTCTGTTGAGTAGGAGTGGTGAGAGTGGGCATCCTTGTCTAGTTCCTGTTTTTAAGGGGAAAGCTTTCAGCTTTTCCCCGTTCAAGATGATATTGGTAGTGGGCTTATCATATATGGCTTTAATTATGTTGAGATACTTTCTGTCTATGGCTAACTTGTAAAGAGTCTTTATCATGAAAGGATGTTGAATTTTGTCAAATACTTTTTCTGCATCAATAGAGATGATCATGTGGTTTTTGTCTTTGCTTTTATTAATGTGGTGTATCATATTTATTGATTTGCATATGTTGAACCAACTTGCATCCCTGGGATGAATCCCACTTGATCACGGTGTATAATTTTCTGTATGTATTGCTGTATTCTGATAGCTAGTATTTTATTGAGGATTTTTGCATTTATATTCATCAAGGATATCGGCCTGTAGTTTTCTATTTTTGATGCATTTTTGTCTTGTTTTGGTATCAGGGTGATGTTTGCCTCATAGAATGAGTTTGGGAGAATGGCCTCTGTTTCAATCTTTTGGAACGGTTTGTAGAGAATTGGGGTCAGTTCCTTTTTGAAGATTTGGTAGAACTCTGCAGTGAACCTATCTGGTCCTGGGCTTTTCTTTGTTGGGAGCCTTCTGATAACAGCTTTAATCTCTTTTATTGTTATTGGTCTGTTCCTATTTTCTATATCTTCTTGCCTCAGTTTTGGTAATTTGTATGCATGCAGAAATTTATCCATTTCCTCCAGATTTTCAAATTTGTTGGCATATAGTTGTTTATAGTAGTCTCTAATGATACCTTGTATTTCTGAGGTGTCAGTTGTAATATCACCTTTTTCATTTCTAATTTTTGTTATTTGGGTCTTCTCTCTTCTTTTTTTAGTTAGCTGTGCTAATAGTATGTCTATTTTATTTATCTTTTTTAAAAAACAGATTTTTGTTTCATTGATCTTTTGTGTTGTTTTTTTGTGTTTCTATTTCATTTAGTTCTGCTCTGATCTTAATTATTTCTTTCTGTCTACTAACTTCAGGTTTGGATTGTTCTTGTTTTTCTAGATCTTTAAGGTGAAGTGTTAGGTTATCTATTTGCCATCTTTCCATTCTTCTGAAGTAAGCCTTTAATGTGATAAATTTCCCCCTTAATACTGCTTTTGCAGTATCCCACAGGTTTCGGTATGATGTGTCATTATTTTCATTAGTTTCAAGAAATTTTTTGATTTCTTGTTTAATTTCTTCTTGGACCCACATGTCATTAAGTAGAATGTTGTTTAATTTTGATTCATTTGTATCATTTTCAGAGTTTCATTTATTATTGAATTCTAATTTTAATCCATTGTGATAGGAAAAAATACATGGAATAATTTCAATTTTTTTGAATTTGTTAAGACTTGCTTTGTGACCTAACATGTGTTCTATCCTGAAGAATGTTCCATGTGCTGATGAAAAGAATGAATATTCTGAGGTTGTTGGATGTAATGTTCTGTAGATATCTGCCAAATCCAATTGATCTAAAGCACTATTTAGATCTTGTGTTTCTCTGTTGATTTTTTGCCTGGATGATCTGTCCAATGATGAGAGTGGGGTGTTCAGGTCCCCTGCTATTATGGTATTAGTTTCTATCTCTTTTATGGTTTTCGCTTTAAAGTCTATTTCATCTGATATAAGAATAGCTGCTCCAGCTTGTTTTTAATTTCTATTTGCATGATATATCTTTTTCCATCCTTTCACTCTTACTCTATGTGTGTCTTTATAGGTCAAGTGAGTCTCTTGAAGACAGCATATTGTTAGGTCCATCTTTTTAATCCAGTCAGTTACTCTGTGTCTTTTGAATGGGGAATTTTATCCCTTTACATTTAGAGTTATTATTGAAAGTTGTTGATTTATTCCTGGCATTTTACTGATTTTTGTTTAGATGTCTTAAGTATCTTTTGTTCCTTTCTTTCTAATTTTCTTTTTGTCTTCTGTATTTGTTGGTTTCTTGGGGTGATAGATAAACTATTTTTTTTTCTCTTTTGTTACCATTTTTGTTTTGTTGGTAGGTATTGTTCTTTCTTACATATTCATGGCAGTGATGGTTGTTTCTGTGGTATCAAACTCAGTAATTTCTTGAGAATTTCTTGTAGGGCTGGTCATGTGGTAGTGAACTCCCACAGTTTTTGTTTGTCTGAGAAATATACTATTTGTCCTTCATTTTGGAAGTATAGCCTTGCTAAGTATTATTGGATGACAATTTTTGTCCTTTAGTGTTTTGAATATATCATCCCATTCTTTTCTGGCTTTTAGAGTTTCTTATGAAAAGTCTGATGTGATTCTGATTGGGGCTCCCTTATAAGTGACTTGCTGCTTCCCTCTCGCAGCTTTTAAGATTCTTTTTGTCTTTGAGTTTTGTCAGTTTGATTATCACATGTCTTGGAGAGGACCTTTTGGGGTTGGATTTGTTTGGTGATCCTTGGGCTTCCTGAATCTGGAGATCTGTGACTTTCCCTATACCTGGGAAGTTTTCTGCTATTATTTCATTGAGTATGTTTTCAACGCTATTTCCTTTTCTCTCCCCTTCTGAAATACCCATGATTTGGATATTTGAGTGCTTAAGGTTGTTGGTAGTCTCTCAGATTTTCTTCAATTTTTTTTTTGATTCTTTTTTCTTTTTTCTGGTCTGCCTGTGATAATTCAAACAGTCTGTCTTTGAGGCTGGAAATTCTCTCTTCTTCTTGTTCAAGTCTGCTGGTTAAACTCTCTGTTTTGTTTTTTATTTCATTGAATGAATCCTTCAGCTCCACGAGCTCAGATACACTCTTTTTCAAGGCACTGATTTCTTTGTACATTTCTTCTTTCAGATCCCGTATTTTTTTTTCTCACTTCATTGTGTTGTCTAAATGAGTTTTCTTATATCTCATTTAGTTTCCTTAGAATAGTTACTCTAAATTCCTTGTCTGTCATTTCAAAGACTTCCTGTCCTATAGGATCTAGAGCTTGAGAGTTATTATTTTCTTTGGGGGCAATGTACTTTCTTGATTTTTCATATTTCTGGTATCTTTCCTTTGGTGTTTTGTCATTGTGGCTGGGGGTATCACAGTCCACTCGTTTCACCCTGATGTCTGGCTTGGATCCTGAAGGGACTGCCACTTCTGGGCAGCAGAAACTAGCCTGGGCCAGAAGTCCCACCCTGCCTGCCTTCTCCAGCATGGCTGGCTGAAGGTGTGGGGTCCCCAGGCCTCTTAGGACTCTCCTAGTGGTGGGGACAGACTGGGCCAGAAGTCCTACCCTGCCTGCCTTCTCCAGCTGGGCTGGCTTGGGGTGTAGGGGCTCCAAGCCTCTTAAGTCATTCCCGGAGGTGGAGACCAGCCTGGGCCAGAAGTCCCTCACCGCCTGAAAGGCTGCATTTTAAAGTGACCTAATTGAAATCAACTCTATCCTGAATCCTGTTTCAAAGTGAATAATCATCCTTTAATTATTTTGCATCAATTCAAATTTTTCATATAGTGGGTTTTGTTTAGGTAGAATTACATCTGCCCCTCTTCCCGAAAACAAGTTTAAGAGGCAAAGTATGCTTTGGGGGTCTTATGTAGGCTTTATTTACACGTATGATGTAGATCATTGTTTAGATTACAAAGTAAACAAACCAAATTTGAAATGGTTCTCGAGAATTAGGTTTCCTGTTGTCTATCACTATCATTTCTATGAAGTTGCGAAGTTCCCACCAAAATCCATTTACAGGATAGATTCTAAAGGGATCAGAAACAACTCTCATAGTAGTGACACAGACCCTTCATAGCCTCCACACAGAGACCTCAGATCCAGACACTTTCTGGTCCTCAGTTTATCCCTCCCTGGCCAGTGCTGCTTAATCTTCCTCTTTCATAGGCATTTCTTAGTGGGTAGAGAAGGTATGAGATAGGCAGCAAGTGCACTGTGGTCCTGACTATACTTTCTGGGATGGCCAACCATTTATGGCATCCTTATTCAATGCCAATCACTTTTCATGTATTATTTCTTTTAATCTCACAAGATTATAAGATAGGTATTACTGTATCCCTATCTGAAAAATGGAGAATATAAGGCTTGGAGTAGTTAAATAATTTTTCCAAGGCAACTCACCTGGTAACTGGTGCAGCCTGTAGTCAAACCAAGGTCCCTCCTATTATGATATTCTTTTGATAAAAAATTAGCATCCTCCAGAGTAGAGGAAGACACAAGCCAAGGAAAGGCTTGACTATGGTCTGGACTTCAGAGGTAAGGGAATGGAGGCAGTATTGATTTCAGCTCTATAGCACTTCTGTGTTATGATAATAGTTCCAAGTCTCTTCTTGGACATCAGGTACTATGTGGGACTTCCTGGCTGAAGTATTTAAATGTCAGTGGAAGACACTCCAACAGCATTCTCTTCTCTGGTGAAGTGATCATCCACCTTGAAAGTACATGTTGAAATGGAAGTAAAATAAGACCAAAGAGCCTACCCTGGAGAATTGCCTGGACTAGCAGTATACTTTGTTTGATGTAGAAATAAATTTTTGCTAAATTAAACCATTGTGATTTTAGAGCTGTTGGATAGCTCACCATAGGCCTACCTACCCAGACTAATATGAGAATTGTAATTGCTCCTTGTGTCGAGCATTCGTTAATTTTGCAACATGAATTTTACAGAGCAAAATTGTGACAACATACAGAAGGGTGTGAAAATTAGGGACAGCATTTGTTGAGTTTTAATAAAAACACAGTTTTCTTCTCCAATTTGAGGCTGAACTGTGTACAAATGTGCCTAAAATAGAACTAGAATTTCCTCTCTTCCAGATCAATAAAACTCTAATTAGCTGACCTTTCTGGTTTACTTCAAAACATTGTTTTTCTATCATACTATTTATTTATCCTTCATTTTCATTTACTTTTCCTTTGCCCAAAAACTTCTGGCAGAGAAAGCTCGCCATATGTTTTATGAATTAACCAGTAAACTCATTCATCAGAACCACTGTTTGTTCATTAGAGTCAATCCTCACGAACCCATTAGTGCAGGACCAAGGGAGTAATAAACACAAATCTCAATTACGCTGCCTTGGCCCAACTACCCACTCTGGATAGTTTAGTGACAAAAGATTTTTTTTCCTATTAGTTCCTTTCTTTGAAATGGCTAACTTTACTTTCGCACGTTATCAAGTTTGGGAGTTTTATTTTCCATGAAAAGAAAGTGAAACTTCTCAAATGGATTATTTCATGCCTCATTAGCATCAATTATCTCTAGGAGAAAGTATGATAGGCCTTTAAATGGGTTACAGCACTACAACTAACAGCTGGAAAGAAACTATGCTTCAAGCAAAGAAATTAAAATAGCAAGGCTACTTTAACCTAGAAGCTTAGAGAAAGAGTCCTGAGGCTGAGGTGAAGAGAGGTCACAGAAGCAAAGTCTTGTGGAGCAATGTAGGGAGCCCTGTTCTCAACTGGGTCTAATGTACTCACTCAATAGAGGTGCTTAGCACCTAGTAATGGTTTTTGTTCATTGGTGCTGATGAGAAATGATAACACTTCTCAGAAAAGTCTTGGCAAAGAATGCCTAATAAAAGGGAAAAGTGTCATTCTACAAAGTCAGTCCCTTTTAAATTGACTTGTTTTTAATCTTGGGTTATAAAGAGCCAGAAAAAAAGTACACTTTTTTTCAGAAAAAGGTAATTTTTTTCTAAAAATCTCTCATTCATTCATTCAGTTATTTATTCATGCCTCAAACACTTATTGAATATCTACCATGTGCCAGGAGCTCTGCTGAGTGCTAAGGATAAACAACGAGTAACACATACTTTTACCCTAAAACATCTTTACCCTGAATTGGGTATTTCTCTACACTTTTTGGTCTGTGGGGGTAAAACAGAGTTGTGATATACTTGTCAGATGATAGCAATTTGTGATCAGAGAGATATGGTCACAGGTGGAGGGCATGGAAACATCACAGAGAAAGTGGTAATGAAGGAGGGGTAAAGGGGTACCCAAAGAGCAATGCCACTTACTTCATCAAGTCCTCTTGCTTTTTGCCTGACTCCTTGTTCCTTTTGCACAGATTGGATCTGAGGTCCTATGGAGAGGCCAAAATGACCTGAGGTTTTCACATGGGCAGTCAGAATGGTGGTAATATTCTTAACAAGTGTTCAGGAATACAAGAAGAAGAGCAGACGATGGATTGGTAGCAGACATTGAGTTAAAGGTTCCTGTGGGATATCTAGGAGATGTCTGGTACGCAGTGGACTGTTGTGTTTTTTTTGTTTTTATTTTTAATCTGGAGCAGTGGATTTTTACTTTATATTTTTATTCCTTCCAGTGCTGGGCACTGCCAGTTACTAGGGATGTGTATGGACAAATAAGCATATAGGCTAAAGACACGTGTGTTGTAACCTCACAAAGTACTCTGACATACACTCTATCAGTTGGGTTTCAGGCAGGAAGTGGTTAGCATGCTTAAATTGAGTAGTTTAATAAAGGGACTATTTACAAGGGAGCTGACAGGGTGAATGAAAACCAAGACAGTGTAGTATCCCAGAGCTAGTTAGAGCAGAAAGTAATTACCAAGAGGAGAGGGTGGTTACCCGTCCTCAGACAGTGAGTATAGAGCCCTGTGGAGAGAGTCATGTGACAGGAGCCATAGCCTTTAATAGGGAAAAGATAACCCATGTAGCCTTCCAGGGAGGGAGCCCCTCTCCTACTAGGGAACCATTAGCCCACACAAAGGCCCAGGGTTGAAGGAGCCCTTTGGTGGAGGCCCTCCAACTTAGCCTCATGGGGTATGAGTGGGGTGCAGAAAGTTGGAGAACAGATTAGAGGGGCAACCAGAAGCTGTCCAGCATGCGTGCATTAGCTCCTGGGTCTTCACAATAGCTTCATCATGATAACAGTGATGATAACGTAGATTGAGTGCCCACCATGTGCTAGGCTTTCTACCTCATCAAATCTTCAGAGCAACCCTACGAGGTGGGTACTTTTACCAAGGACAATACCAAGGCTTGAAGATATTGATTTGCACTTTCACCCAGCTAAAAGTGGCAGAGCTGTAGTATGACCCGAGGAGTCTGTTGCTCGAACCAAGATGACTTGCCGCCTGCGCATTTTTCACGTAAGGAGACTGAAGCTTAGAAAGTTTAAGGAATTGATTCAAGTCAAAAATGGCTGTGAAAAGATGATTCTGTGATGAGCTTAGTTTCCTCTCGATGTCTTACCTGCTTCCTACAACATCTTGCAGTGATAAGGGAGGTGGGTGAAATAGGACCATGGGAACATAGGCAGTTTGACCTTAAAAAGAGGGTGGAGTTGGATTTGCATTGGTGTTTTCTTCAGGCTGACGTGTAGCCTGAGCAAAATCATGGAGGTGAAAACAGTGGCCCGACTGGGCTAGAGTCAGAAGAGAAGAGGCTGCGGAAGGGCTGCGAGACAGAATATTTAAGAAGTCAAGGGAGTAAAAGATTCCTGGGAAGCCAACTGCATAAAAGAGGAGGGAGAATTCAAAGAAAGAAAAAAAAAAAAAAAGAAAGAAAAAGAAACAGGAGAGGCTTGGAGGGATTAAGTCACATATCTGACTGCAAAAGTAATGCACTTTCTTGGAAGCCACACTGCCTTTCTTTATATGCTCCCCTATTCCACATTAGAGGAGGTGGAGTTTTCTAAAATTCCACACCTTTCACTAACTCTCAGCCAAGAACCTAAAGAGGCTAGGTTCTGAGTTGCTCAATGAAACGTTCTATTTTCCTACTATGCCCCTAACTCCCTTCTCTGTCTTCTCTTTTCCCATCTTACCACCCCTCCCTAACTGTGTTTGAAATATCTCCAGTTCTTATGGGCAGGATATCCATTCCTTCAGCAGATATTTTTTGAGTCCCTACCATTGTTTCTAGGTGCTGATTATAGTGAACAAAACACACAGAAATCTCTGTCCTCAGGAAGCTTAAATTCTAGCAGGAAGGAAAAACTAAGTAAAATTTATAGTCTTTCAGATGGTGATAAGTATTATGGAGAAAAAAGTAGAAAAGGAGGAATTTTGATGGAGGTTGCAATTTTAAATAGAGAGGACAAGAGATGACATTTGGGAAAGGCCTGCTGGGTGGGAGGAAGGCCGTGGGAATATCTGGGCAGGGAACATTGCTTAGGGAAGATGACTCTGACTTTTACTCTAAGTAAAAGGGAAGGCACTGAGGTTTTCCCCCAGAGAAATACATCATGGGAATTAAGTGGCTAAAGGCTCCCGCTGGCTGCTGCGAGAACAGGGCAGGGGGTGGCAAGGCCAGAAGCAATGCGGGGAGAGAAGTTGGCAGCCATGTTGGATGAGGTGAAGAGGTTAGCTTCTGGGTGTATTTTGAAGGTAGAGCTGACGAGTAAAAGAAGCATGGGAAAGAGACAGTGGAGAGTAGTTTGGACAGTTGTAAAATGGAGTTTACAAATCTTGACCAAAGGTGACGGTCACCTCTCAGACCCAGCTGATTTCTGCCATGCAAAAAAATGCACAAGCCAGACCAGCGGCATCAGATCTCCCCAACAAAACACACTTTCAGCCCACTAGTTGGTGACTTCTGCCCTGCAGGCTGGAATCCGGAAATCTGGTCCTGGGTTTATTGCTCCACACTGTAGTGTGTTATTTAGTGAGTCTCTTCTCCGCTCCCTGGGTTTTCATAGTACCCAGTGCTTGATGTTGTGGGCCTGGATTCTCCTTTCATTATAAATCTGGGTTTCACCCTCTGGAGGACCAGTGATGTGTTGGAACTGGCTACTACTAGTTCATGTGAGCCAATTTTAGATTTTCAGGAATTTTGCAAGTTGGGTGATAAGTACAACCATTTTAAAAATTAAACTGTATAAACTTACAATTATATAAGTTATATTAAAAACAAGGTCATAAGTACTCAAAACTCATCACTTATCTAATTATTTTCTACATTTTATTATTACGTACATTCCTCAGCTTTTTTACTCTAATTGTATCTGTATTTCTGAAAATAATACGTGACTATTTTTCTCTTTCCAATATTCCTTCCAGGGACTTCATGTTGATAGTTTGAAATGAGCCATGTGGGGATATTTACACCATGAAAATTGTCACACAATACAGATCAGACCTATTTTCCTTAGACAGCCAGTTTTAAAACCTTACTAGCATACCACTGTGCAAATGTCATCCTTGGGACTGCATCACAGATGGTTAATAGAAACTGGAAGTGACAATAGTAGACAGGCATGTAGAGATTAGGTTCAGACCCACTATTCCCTAATTCCTGACAGAATATTTCCTTTATGATTATTTTCATAAGTCTAAGAAATTGCTGCAAGCATCCTCCAAAACTCGTTTTCAAGCAGGCACACCTACACTCTGTATCTCCTCTTTTTCCAGTAGCGACAAAGAAGGTTGATAAGACATTCCACAGAAGGTCAACAGAACCATGCCCCTAGGAGTTCCTCGAAAAACAGCTTTACATTTTGAGTCAGTGTTTCCTGACTTTCACCTAGTAATAGACCCAACCCTAGTATAAAAATACAATTGAAAACAGTATATAGTTTTTCCCAGAGCTCAAGGAGCATGTAAAAAGAGAATATATAAGAAAGACAGTGGGGAGATGATTCTCCAGGAGCAAAACATATATATTACATTTTTAAAAAATTCTGTGCCTTTGTAGTAAATAAATCTTCAACCATCAAGGGTTCAGACTGGGCATAAGAGAGCTTTCATTTAGGTGGAACCAAATGAGGCTCACTTTCCCCTTCTGGGTTTCCTGAAGCTAACCTTTTTCCTTCCTTTTTACATGCCCTCTCCACAAATAGAGCTGGCAAAAAATATCTGTTACAATGACCCAGGCTTTACCATTCATGGCAAATCTCTCTAAATTATAGGCTTTTCCTCATAGAGACCATTTACGGTGGGCATAATACAAGGCTGTGTTCAACCATGCCACTCTTTGAACTAGCTGTACCATGTTATTACCACACTAAACTGGAGTGGCCAGTTTTTCTATAAATAAATATCCTCCTCACTGGGTAGATGAAAATTCTTAGTAGCAGTTCCTGCATTATTGATTTTCTGGTTTCTAGCTTCTCTGCTGGGAATGACTTTTGAGTTGTTTTGAAAAGAGAAGACTTGTAAACACTTGACTGTTGCTGGACTCAAGAAAAATCCGATTAGCAGGGAATCAATAACATTATTACTCAGCTGGGTTCCCTGTCATTCCTCTGTCTTGGGGCTGGGTGAGTGGATGAGAGTGAGGAGATTTTAAAGAGATTCGGTGTTCTTCCTGGATTCCATTTATTTCTTTGCAACAGTCCTTTAATTTTTGTGGTGTTGCAAATGGAGCTAATGACAGTTTGAATGCAATTGGCTTCCTCTCGGTGAGGGAGAACAAAGCAGAGATTATCGGCTTTGGCAGAGGTGGTTAGATGTTTAATCAGCCACTGTGTGACTCCCCATCATCCACAGGAAATAAAGTCCAGGAACTCACTAGGAATTGGATAGCTTTCTGCAGCATCACAAGTTCATACACGCTTTATATCTTCAGGGAAGTGTTTCTGTTGTTACGTTTATCTTCTTTTCTGTTCCTTTTCTATAAAACTCAGTAAAGAGACATATTTGAGATATTAAAATGTAGGCTGTCTTGTAAAAGCCCCAGAAACTGTCTGATTTCCTTCTCTGCCATCTCGGGTTTCTGCACCTACTGCCTCTGGCTCTGGGAACAACTTCCTGGCCAGGAGCCCCTGGTCACAAACCTGGGCTCCTGGAGTCAAATCAACTGTGTGGCTCTCAGCCTCACCTCACACCTCTAATATATTAACTGAATTCTAAGCCTGTCCACTCTCGCCTCAGAGCTTGGCTGAATATGCAGCCCTAAGCCAGACTTCCCATGGTTGAGTCCCTGCTGCTTCATAACACCCTCCATCCTTTCTAGGTTCTGCCTGCTTGATTGTGCTCCATGTGGCCCTGATGACCAAATCCCCTCACATGGCCCAGCTGTTTGGTCTTTTAACCCTGATAGCCTGGTTCGCAGTCCTGGCTACACTTTCAAATCACGAGAGAGCTTTTAAGAAATACTTATGCCTAGGCTCCACTTCTAAGAATTTAATTTAGTTTTTCTCATGTGATATTGATATTTCTTTATTAAGGGTACTTGTTATGAGCTGAACTGTGTACCCCTAAAATTCATATGTTGAAGTCCTAACCCCCAATACCTCAGAATGTGACTGTATTTGGAGATAGCATATTTAATTAAGTTAAAATGAGATCACTAGGATAGGCCCTAATCCAATATGACTGATATCCTTATTAGGAGAGAAAATCAGGACATAGAGACAGACACACAGAAAAAAGAGCATGTGCAGATACAGGGAGAAGATAGTGACCTATAAGCTAAGGAGAGAGGCCTCAGAAGAAACCAACCCTGCCAACACTTTGATCTCAGACTCTTATTCTCCAAAACTGAGAAAATAATTTTTGTTTAATTTACCCAGTCTGTAGTATTTATCATGTCAGCCCTAGCAAATACAGTTTTTAAGTAGATACAGTTTTTAAGTAAATACAGTTTTTAAGTAGATACACTTAGTAGCCAGGAGTAGGGATGTGGTTTTCAGATTTCAGCATTCATAAGATCACCTGGAGGGTTTGTTGAAGCACAGGTTATTTGATCCTACCCTCAGAGTTTCTCATTCAGTATATCCTGGCTGGGGCCTGAGAAGTTGCATTTCTATCAAGTTCCCAGGTGATGCTGTTGCAGGTACTATGGTACTAGGACTATATTTGCAGAGTTACAATCTCAATAAGCCTGTACATGTGTTTGTGAATTTATGAATTTTTCCACAAAGGGTTTAAAGCAACTACTAAGACTTGGGAGAACTGGGTCACTTCACATCTGAAGATCTGAATAAATGTTTCAATTTGAATACATTAAAATATTAAGCACATTAAATATTAAGCATGGGATTAATATTTGCTAGGCATTAAAAATAGTTTTTTCTCTCAATTTATTAACATTTGCTCTGGAGTCAATAATAATGGTAACAATAATGCTGTTTCACATTTGCAATGTTCCAAAAAGAGGATGCATGTGACAACACCACACATGTACATTTCTCCTGTGAGGCTGATCCCGCTGGAACTTTTAAATCCATTCTTCCTGACCTCCGCTTTTTATTAGCTGATGCATGAGAACTTCACTATAGGAAGTTCCTGACCCTCGTTTGCTCCTAAAAGTGCCTTTAAAGTTCAACTTGGCCAAAGCCACCCTTTTAAGCACTCTAGAGGGGAAGACAGCCTTGTTTTGACTCAACCCATCTTAGTATGTGAATTTCCTGTCAGTTACCTTTATGACCTCAATGAATGGGATAGTGTGAAGCATGGGTTAAGTATACAATAAATACTTGTTAAATCAATCTGAAAATGAAACATGTATTCTGTATAGAATATGTTATTTTCCACCTTTGTGCTTTTGTATATGCTCTTCCTTCTCCCAGACAGCATGGCCCCATTCTTCACCTAACTTGGACCTCAAGATTCAGTTCAAGACTTATCCTGAACTGAGCTGAGGCCCTGGCAGAATCCCTAGCTGTGTTCTTTCTCTCTGTTTGATTTGAACTTCAGTGGCTATTGATTTAGGAATCCTATCAATAAGAGCCAACCTTTACAGAGCCCTGTGCAAAGGGCATATACACGGGTAATCTCATTTAATCTTCACAAGAGTCACCTGGGGAGAGCTTTTAATCATTACACTTTTCAGCCCCACTTGAGACCAGTCAAATCAGAACATCTGGAGGTGAGTCCTGGGAATTAGCATTTTAAAAGTCTTCTTCTGATTTTGGTATGCAGCCAAGATTGAGAATGGCTGAGTCATAGGGTCCACTCTATGGCACAAAACATAAGACGTCTTTTGACCAAATGAGCTCTTACAACCTGAAAGAGATTTAAAAATAATTCAAGAAGTTCTCCCCCATTGTTGGCCTCCCTTCTCCCTTCCTTGACCATGATTGCACCCCTCTCTCGTTTTCAGCTCTTCTTCTCAGTTCAGGCTCCAATTCCTCCACCTGATTTCTAGACTAAAACACTGTTAGTTCCCTCTTAGTTCCTCCTAGTTGCTTCCCCAGTTACTACCAAGCTCAGCAAAACAAAAATAAAAACTATTCTCAAACCAGCTCTTGGTGAATCTAAGTTCATCCCAACACTAGTATTGTAACTACCTGTTGGAAGAGAGTAAACCTCTTGAAGGAAAAGTCTTGATGTGTCTTTCTTATCTTTGCTTATGATATATTGCTCATTCAACAAATGCAAGCATATTACTTGTTCAGTGATGAGGCTGAGGGCATAGATGGTGTAGGGATTTGTAAACTGAGTTAAAGATCTTGAAATTTCTTCATGGGGTATTCTTGAATGGTTCGACACTGGGAAGTTACAGGTTCAGAATAGCGTTTGCGAAAGATAATAAGGGCTGCAGTGGAATTCAAGGGGACTAAGAGTTAGGAGACTACTACTGGAGATAAAGAATGGGGTTGTGGAGAAACAGATGGAGAAATATTTTAGAAGTAGGATCGGAAAGGCAGTTTAAGATGATACAGCACCCAACTCCTCTGAGATGTTTCATTTGCTCATGAGGGCATTTGATGTCACTGCACAGGGGGACCTCTGTATTTTAAAGTGTGTTGTAAAATAAAAGCATTTTAACCTCTTCTTAGTACAATGTAATCATTTTCCAATCCTGCTTTCCTTTTTAAATTAAGCACAAACTTGGCTCTTAAACAAAGAATGAGAGTGGGGGGCCAAAGGTAATTAAATATAAACTTCTGGTTTTCTAAACTCTTGACCAAAATTGGTTTCTGGTGTAAGTGTTCAGCAAACACAGAATGTTTTACATCCAACAAACAGTAAGAGGTTTTAAATCAGCTGGAAGCAAGAACAAAAAATTAATATTAAAAGAAGTCTTAGCTCTTCCTTCAGTTCATTGCTTTGTGCATATCTCTGCATGTCTTCATTGTAGTATAAATTTTTAAAAGCTATTAAATCAATTGACACCTGAAAGTTACAATGGAGTGGAATTTCTAGAGTCTCCATTCCAAATTTTACTCATAGATTACTGCTTAGAGTCTATCAAACTTTCCAGCATTCAAGACCTTTTTTGGTGGAATCTTAGAGGAGTACATGTAGAGACCCATGAAAGCCAGCGATAGGCTGGCCATTTGATACAATATTCCCAGGACAGTCCTAAGTAGGGATGTCCCCTACAATCTGCATTCATGCCAGAGTATTGATTTCAGACCAACTGGACAACAAGCAAATTCACTCCCTCAAAAAAAAAGAAAAAAAATTTAAAATACCCTGATCACATGCCAGTTACACAGAAAGCTGTTTGCCATTGCCAGCTGCTAAGTTTATGCATGTATTTGTTTGATTTAACAAACATTTAGGATATTTTCCACAAACTTAATTTATGTCTATAATCTTGGCCTAATTTTAATCTCACCCCTTTCATTTTCAAAAGTGTCCTGATTTTGACCATGAATTACTCGATCATCCTAGCTGTCAGGCACAGAGCAAATGCTTGTGCTATAGATGAGACAATGTTCTCCAAAATAAGACAGTTCATTTTTTTCTTCCCTTCTTGCTTCTCTGAGTAACTGAGCTGTGTGAGTCGTGGATCGTGTGTTTCAGTGAGTTGAGGCTGGGAATGGCCCAGGAAAAGGAAGCTGGAGGGGGAGGGGAAGATCAGACCCTAAGACTGAATTTCTCAAACCTTTATTATAGATGATGGGAGCTGCAGAAGAAGCAAATGAAGTTTACAACAAATACCAGTGGACCCCAGCAAAACTATTGGGGGGAAAAAATGGGTCAGCTACTCTTCCTGAGACTCAGATCTTAACATTTCACTGGCAAACTGAATTAGAAACTCTGGGAAAATTCCAGCATATCAGTAATAAAAGACATAATCACCAAGGGGCCAAAAACATGTGTAAAGTGAGAAGTCGAGGGGAATGGGAAGCCACACTGGATGGAATCCATGCAAGCAGGCAGTGTGGTGAGAGGGAGGTGGGCTGACTTTCAGTCTCATGCATCGGTCTTGAACAGGTTGACTAACCACTATGTACCTTGCTTTGCCAACTGGGAAATGAGAAGAATCAGGCCTTTCTCTTGCTACTTCACTGACAAAGATATTGCATTATTTTAAAAATGAAAATCTTATTTCAGAATTTTTTATAGTCAGAAACTTCTGAAAGAGAGGGAGCTAATCTGTGTCTCTCAAATATTTATGGAGCATATTTTTTAGACTAGGTTATCCCTAGCTAAACTTATTACTGCTTGTCAAAAAGAAACTCCAAAATTGTGTTGTATTACCTTAAAGTCTACTATTTATTTAAAAATGACATATACACACCCCTACAAACTGAGTAAAGTTTATGTTTATTTTTATTGGCTCATTAATTCATCCATATAAGAAGAAAGAATCTTACTGAACACTTGAAAGTAGAAATCTAGATTTATTTTCAGTTGCTAAAACATAGACTTAACATTTGAGGATCTAACTAGTGTCAAACCCCAGAAGTCAGCAAAATAAAAAAAATATCATTTATTTTAAAAAGGCAAGAATAGTAGATTTCTGAAATCAGTCCAATATGGAACGTCAATGCTCATAGTACAAAGTTGGAGAATTTTTAAAAACGCAAAGTGGATAAATACTCTTTTTAACCTATTTTCTAAGGTACTAGATCTTCTTACTCCTGTCCGCACTCATACCCCCCAATAATAATGTCTTATGGACAAGATCCTTACACCTCAAAGTAGGGTTCCAAATCAGCAGTGTAGACATTACCTGGGAGCTTGTTAGAAATGCAAGAGCTCACTACAGAGCTACTAGATCAGGATCCGCATTTTAACAAGCTCTCCTGGTGATTTTCATGCATAGTCAAGTTTGAGGAGCACTGGATTAGAGAATACTTGATTAGGATAGAAGAGATCATAAAAACAACTTAGTCCTACCATATGAGAGACATTTCGATAAGTGTCATGGTAAATTTGAAAAGTAAGACCCCCATACCTGCTTTTAGAGGTGCTACAGAATTTTGGGGAGAAAAAAATGATCACATGAAAAAACAACAATAAATAAATAAAGTAGCATAGGACAATTATTGTTGAGGAATTGAAGAGATGATTATGGGACAGGGTCTTGGGAATGGCTTCGTTGAGAGGTGAAAACTGAGAAGTGCTTTGAAGGATGGATGCGAATTTCATAAGGTTAGATAAAGGAGGAGGGCAGGAGGATAAGTATATAAAGTACACAAGAGAATTTGGCTACAGGGTTAATGTAAGAAAATTTGGACTTTACCCTGCAGGCAATGGAAAGACATTGAAAATTTAATAAGTAGAAATATGAAAGTGACAGTTGACACAGATAATGCCATAGTACAGTGACTGACAGTTGCAGTGAGGACACTCTTGCAGAATATTCTGAACGTGATGCTTAGCTTTGTTATTCACTATTAAATGACCTTTGGCAAGTTACTCATATCTCTAATATCTCAATTTTTCACCTCAACAAAAAAATAGCATCTTTCTCATTATATTTTGTGACAATTAAGTGAAATATAAAGGCAAAATAGCCATAAAAAATGATTACACTGTGTATTGTTAAACATACTAATTATCCTGATTTCAGCATCACATATTGCACACAGGTACTGATATTCAATGCAGAACCTCACGGATGTGTACAATCAATTATGTTCCAATAGTAAAAAAAAATGTTCACTGTACTCACTAAAAAAAATAAAGGCAAAACATTTAGCACACACAGTACCTGGGCCAGAGAAAGTTATAATAAAAATAATGATCATCATTATATTGTTGACAGTAAAGAGAGCAGGAGGAAACTTTTGGAGGTGATGGATACTTTTACGGCATTGATTATGGTGATGTTTTTGCAGGTGTATGCTTATTTCCAAACTCATCAAGTTGTAACATTTTATACACTAAATATGAACAGCTCTTTGTATGTCAAACATACCTCAATAAAGTGTTAAAAAAAAATAGGCTGCATATCATGGCTGTGGGATAATTTTAAAACAATAGGCTGTATACATGGGAATGTTTCAAACAGGATCATTATGTATCTTGTGCCTCAAAGTGTGAATACAATTATAGCACAGCATTCAGAGACTTGGTAATTTGATTTTCTTTTGATTTTTAGAACTGCTACAGCAAAAAACAAACAACAACAACAACAAAAAAAACCCTACAGAAACAATATTCATCACCAAAATTTAATTTATATAAATCTCTTCACAGTATCAACAGTGAAAGAATCCAGAGAGATGGGTTTTATATAGAAAATCTCACTTCCTTTCCTCTTCCATACCAAAAGTGAATCTTAGTTTTAGTCTAATCCAGTAAATATTATTACTGAGAACTTTACAATGTGTTAAATGTTTTATGTATATTTTAATACTTTTATCTTCATTTCATTTCCTTCTCGGCAGTTAATAGCTACCCTCACCAAAGTACTATCTTCACCAACGTGTGAGTGGTGCATTTTAGCACTACTTATGTTTTGTTCATATTTAATGTAGACAATGTTACAACTTTTCACTCTTCACCTAGGGAAAATTTTAAGAACTTGAATTAAATGAAACCAATTGAACAAACATCACTAACTGTAAACTGTTGGAGAGAGCATTTTCACACTCAATGTAAATGGCAGATATCCAGAGATAGTTCCTGTCCTTGAAAACCTTAAAATCTGGTAGAGTGATAAGATCCAAGCATACTAACTGCAAATCTGAATTTTCAAGTGTCTTTCAAGAGGAATGAAATGCTTGGAAGGAGGGAGAGAGAGAAAGAGAAAGAGAGAACATCAACTCAAAATCAGAATGGGAAAATGGGCCAACTCACAGACATGGAAAGTTCAAGTAAGTGAGGCCATTTGGTAAGGTTCTGGAAGGTACAGTAATATTTTTTTAAAGTAAAAAAAAAAAATTTAGACTCATAAGAAGTTGAAAAAACCAGTACAGAGTTCTCATGTACTCTTCATCCAGGTTTCCTCAATGATAATCACAGTATGCTTTTAACAAACCCTGGAAATCAGCATTCGCACGACACTGTTAACTGAACTTCAGACCTTATTAGGATTCTACCAGTTTTTATATACACTCATTTATGTGTGGGAAGAGTGTGTGCACATGCATGTGTGTGTGTTTAGTTCTGTGAAATATTGTCCCATGCATAGATTCGTGTAACCATCACCACAATCAGGACATATAACTATTCCATCACCACAAAGAAACTTCTTTGTGTTACCCCTTAACAGTCATATTCTTTCCCCCAATTCTAATCCCCTGGTAATCCCTGATCTCTTCTCCATCTCTACACTTTTGTCACTTCAAGAATATTATGTAAATTGAAGCCAACACTTATGCAACTTTTGTAATTGGCTCTTTTCATTCAGCATAGTACTCTTAAGATCCATCCAAGTTGTTTCATCTACCAATGGTTTATTCTTTTTAATTGATGAGTATTAGTGGAATTACTAATATTAGCTGAGTATTAGTGTGTTCAGTGAATACATCCACTGAACGGATATACCAGAATTTGTTCATTTATTTACCAGTTGAAAGGAGTTTGGGGTGTTTCCAGTACTTGGCTATTACAAATAAAGCTACTATGAATGTGTACAGGCTTTGATGTATAAATATACATTTTTATTTCTCTAGGACAGACACCCAGGAGTATGATTCCTGGGTCATACAGGAAGTTTAGAAGAGGGATTTTAATAAATTTACAGTTTTAAACCACTGTAAACATACTTGCCTACACATTTTTTGTACATTTTCCCAATTATCTATTTATATTAATAAATGTTCTAAGATTAAAACATCCTTGCATTTAGAGGATAAATACGCAGTAATATATTATTGTATTTTGCCATGCTAATATTTTTTTGTTATTTTTGTATTAATTTTATGTAAAATTGTGCTACAGTGGAATTTTTCTAATCTATATAAATAAGCTATAAAACTTGCCTTCATTCTCTATCCTCTGAAATCATTTATGTAGAATAAGAATAATTTATTCAGGAAAGATGGGGGTGAAGACTCCACTCACACATCCAATTTGGGTGGGGTAAGAGGAGAGTACTTCTTTGGTTTCTCTCTTTATTTCCTACACAATTATTTATTGAAACTTCCAATCTCTTCTTTAACCCATTTTCCTATTTTAGATATATTGTACCTATTGCCTTAGAATATAATTCATTTTCCTTAATATTGTCAGATGTATTGCTATAGAACTGGCGAAAACCCTATTTATGATTTAGCAATTTACATTATTAATGAAAACAGGTAGAGCCACTAATTGAATTCTTCCTGACTAGAGTATTACACAAACAAAAATAAAAATGAAGATACTCTTTCCTTAAATTCAGTGCAAATTTGCCTCTTTTTTCCCTCACTTCCTTATTATTCCCCAATGAGGAAACATTTAACTCATATCCATTTTCACACACTTTTTTCTCCCTCTTGACTGTGATCTTTTTTACATTCTCTTTTCTCTAGTTCCCTTTAACCTGAATTTTGTACAGCCTTTTTTTCTTTCTCTCCCCTTTCAGAAAACAATTATAACCTGGAAAGTGTTCAAAATAACATATTCCTCAAATGTTCAGTTAACCTATTCTCCCCAGCCCAAGCAGAATCATAATTCCCATGAAGAAACAGAATACTGCATGTGATTTCTGAGAAATCTATATAGTGTGGCTCACTAGGAACTTTCAGACAGCCACGTATGTCAGTAGTAGCCTTGCTTGCTAGACAGAGGCCAAGTGGGATGAGGTTACTTATGAGAAATATCTTCCTGTGGATGCTATTCTGCTTTCTTACTTCAGTTACATTTATATTAAAACATATCGATAGAAACAAATAACTTGAAATGAAAGATGAAAATATGGCTCCATGCTAATATACAGCTAATATACAGAAGCTCTACTCATGAAGAGGACCTCACAGACCAAGAAATATACTTGGCTATTCCTTATGGTTAGTTATAATTAATCTTGACACTTTACTCTTTTTCAAGTTGGGGACTTTGGGGTACAATGAAAACAAATTAACTCAAGTAATATCAAAAAAAGATGTTTATTGAAGGATGCACCTAGTAGCAGAACTAGAAAACCACCAGGGCCTGAAGCAGTGGGAGAACTTTTTGTATGCATTGCTCTCAAGTGCTCCCAGAAAGTGCATACCTTGGGCAAAGGCACCCAATTCCCTTCAACACCATCCCTGCTGCCCCTCCTAAGTAATGCAAGATGCAATTGATCCCTAGCAACAAGGAGCTCATGGTCAAACTACATAACCTCTAAAGTAGGGAATGGCCTCATGATTGCTAAATCTGAAACCCCATAGTAATGAGCTCATTCATACCAACATTATTTAGGGGAGGGATGTTTTATCTGATGACTAGCTGAGGTAGGGACAAGCAAAGTAAAATTAGAAATTGTAACAACGACAAAAAATGAGTACTTTTCTTTCAGCAATATTGCACTTGGCTTTTATTTTTTGAATTCTTAGTATTTACTTGAGGAATAGTCCTTTTTCATCCTTCCCCCAGCTTTCAGCACCACTTAATGAAAACATCCTAGGATGTGTATTATTGTGCTGTAATTACAGTTGAGGGCAGAGTGGCATGTGATTGTGGTATAATAACTAAAGCCCTGGAGTGCCTTTTTATTCCATTACAAATGACCTTAGTCTTGGATCACAGAGCTTTGCATTGATTTGTCTTTTTTTTGTGGTTTCCTCTCCACAGGTCTGCTTCCTCATCCAGGGTGATGCATTGAATTGTGACACAGGGGTCAGTGAAATTAACTGTCTTTCCCGTGAGAAATAATTCATCATTTGGTGTCTGCTATTCATGTGCCTCTGCTACAAGTAAATGAAGCCGAATGAAGTGTATAGAAGCTCTACAGCAGATGGGCATTACATAAA
Organism: Cynocephalus volans; assembly: GCF_027409185.1. NCBI lineage: Eukaryota > Metazoa > Chordata > Mammalia > Dermoptera > Cynocephalidae > Cynocephalus > Cynocephalus volans. The sequence goes on along the minus strand of NC_084464.1, from coordinate 86,591,859 downwards.
TATCATTTAATGTTCATGATGGAGACAACAATAATTTTCTCATTTGTAAATGGGAGGCATTTGGGCTGCAGAAAAGATGTTGATACTTTGGTTGCTGTAAAAAAAATGGCTCTAATTACTTCTATGGAAGCTGCACCTCTCTGGGGCTAATTCAAATTTTGTTTTCTGCCTGTTTCAATAGGGTTTTTTTAAATTGATGACTAATAATGGACCTGATTGTGTCTTTTGGTAGAGAGACTTCCCAGCCTTCTCTAGAATTGAGGTGGTGACTGTTCTCAGCACAGGCAGTATAGACTTCAATTCACTTGGTTTCTAGATTGGATTTCCATCTGTGGAACAGGAGCTACAAGGTGTAGTGTGAGCTATAAACTGTTGCTTTGCCTTCCACGGACTTGTCACCCCTTTTCCCTTGGGTGATGGAGCCTCCAAAGATAACTCAAAGCCCATCTCTTCTGAGCAGTGAGAAGCCCCCAAAAGGGATTAATCTCCTGGAACCCTCAAGAGCAAGGCATTCCTTCCATTTGGGAAATTAACCACGAATTGGGGTTCTCCTCTGGCATTTATTTTTCAGACCAGGAAGTTACAGGAAGAGAACATAGGTGGGGCTTTTCCTAAGTACAGTGTAACAAGTTTAACAATAGAAGCTGGTAACATTCAGTAAGGTGACATTCTATAATGCAATTTGCAACAAAAGCTTGATTTTAGCAAACATGCTCTTGTTACAGCAATTTCCCATTATCTTTACATATCAATCAGTAACCTGTCTGTCTTTGAGTGAGCAACCTTGCTGTGTTACAATTCCTTATCTTACAACAGAGACTATAGAGCCTGGGGAAAATTTCCTGTCCTTTGCAAGGTCAATATTTGAAATTGCAAGGCTTTGGAAAACCAGGCCCTGTGAAGTACATTTGTTTTATGCATACTTCACATCTCCCCATTTTATTTACTTAAAAGAAAAAGCAAAAGTTATAGATCAGGTTTTCACAGTTAAGACAAAAGCATTTAAAGCAAAGTTGGTATCATTTAGCATGGCAAGTCCTTTTAATTTACTTCAGGTGAGGACTGATGATGTCATCATCTCAGAGTGGCTACAGTGGCATCACTCCAGGTGCTGTGAATTAGGTGTAATTACCAATTGTTGAAACTCCAGAATGGGATTCTGCTCCATGTAATAGTTGATTCTGAGTCCAGAGAGTTTGTTGTTATTAGTTTACCTGTCCAGGACATTACTGCTTTCAAAACATCTAATCTTTTGTAAAATTTTTGATCAATTACAAGTCTTTTGTTTAAGATCAGGATGTCTCATCCAAGTTACAAACACCCACTTTAAGGCCAGAAAAATTTAGAGAACTGCTTTTGTAGAGAAGTCTTTATTTCCCTCTTTATGATCAAGGCATTCCTCATAAAAGCATTGATGATCAATATCTTGATTGAAAAGGTCTTATTTTTCTTTGTATAATTCCCACACTGCTGGGAAGCCCTTTCCCAGATGGTGATCTGTCCCATGTCAGGGGGAAAGATGAACAGCAGAAGAAGCAGCAGTTAGCCCAAATTAAGGCAACATGAAAGAGGGGTCAGCACTTAGAAGTGAGACATGCTATCTTATATCCAAAGTTCTAAATTCTATCCTGTTATAAAGAGAGAGAGTTAATATTCATTGAATTTATAAAATTAGCCACATTGCCATAATAATCATAAGGATACTTAAAGTTATTAAATTTGGGGAGGATCAAATAGGGAAAAAAGAAATACTTTTATCTATGTTTCAAATGATATTTTACTGAACTGTTGTTAGTTATAGATAGCTTGAGAGAAAGAGAGAATTTTCTTACATTTGGAAAACAAAACATTAAGAGAACCAGCAGTGTTTCAAAATGAGGAAATTGTAAAACCCATAATTCTTTTTAACTAGTTCACTAATTAACTTTTGTTGTTTTGACCTTTGTGAACAATTTCACAAACCTATCAGTTTCTTCATTACAAGTTTGGAACTTTAGTTTAAAGCTATGAACTTAAAGTTTGTCAGGAAACTGTACCTATCAGAGTTTCTTTCATGAAATATTTGAAGACATAACATTTTAAAATTACAATTAAACTGTAGAAAAAATATAACTTTAACATGCTTAATTTGCTTCTGTATTTAATGCTTCCTAAAGATGGGAAAACATAACTAACACCATTTTAAGTAAGGCAGGCACAGACACATTAAATTCCAGGAAGGGAGTAAAACACCACCTGGTTCCAGGAACTGACTGACCAGTTCCTAATCTAAAAGCCACCTGGAAGATAAACGATTGGGAAATACACTATTCCTTATCGGTGTGCCAGCCCACTAAAGCCCACCAATAAATCCAAAGGTCACCTCTGATAACCTGTAAACAGTAAACATCTCATCCTATTATGAAAGTCTGTCTAAAAAACTGTATAAAAAGCTCTTGTGTTAAAGGCTCGGGGCCGTTTCTGTCCTGAAGACAGAGCGACCCCAGCATGCTGGAAATAAAAAAACCTCTTGCTTGATTGCAGCTATCTCTGTCTCCTGGTCTTTGCGAGATGAGCCTTCCCAACAAGTAAGATTCATGCTTTCGGGCCAGTCTTATAAAACCAAGATCATGACCAATAGCATTTATATCAAGACATAGATATTTAAGAACCTTATAAGATTTTGTAACACATATCCATAACACCTTCAGAACTGACAATGCTTTCTCATATAGTCTAATTTATTAAATAAGCCAATTAGTTTTGATACATTTTTTACATATCCTTTGAGAAGCTCCAGGGCCCTTGGAATTCCTCAAAGTTATTTTAAGCCAAAAAGGTGGGGCTTTCAGTTTTGGAAAGCTTTGTCAAGTAACAAAAGGCTTAAAACACTTAGTTGAATAAAATCACAAATTATTACAAAAAGTAAAACCAAAGTGACAGAGGGTTTCAAAGGCAGACAGCACAAGAAATTATCATGAAATAAGTTTCTTAAACTAGTTATCTAAGGGACAAAGAAAACCTTTTACAATTTTGTATTAAGAGCAGTCAAGTGAAAAGACCTCTAGTAATCCTGTTTGATTAGTAAACCCAATGATGTGTGCTGATAAGAACATTTTTATACATTCAAGTTAGTAAATAGGCATCCATTTATCAGAGCAAATTATACAAAGCCCAGTTTGAGTTTTAGCTATTTTTACCAAATTCATATTTATGGTTTCCCAGCCCAAAACCTGGTGTATTAGATCTATACCCTTATCAGTTAATGCTAACTAGGCCCTATGCAATATTGGGCATAGTTTTCCTTTCGCTAGCCATTTTGGGTCCCAGGTTTCCACGTGGCATTTGGAGCCATGTGGAGCTTAAGACAGAGGGAGGTATTTACAAAGATAATGTCTAAAAGATATTGATTCTCCCAGCATGGTCAGGAGGCAGAGCTCAGATAACAAGGAGACATATTGACCTAGAGACAAATTTAGGTAAAAGGTTTAAATCAAATTTTGAAAATATATTTATCAAAACTTTAGAAAATTTGTCAGATGAACTTGAAAAGTATACTTATTTATTTAATGAGTGCACATTAATTATAAGCCAATTTGGTACCTTGCACATAACACAATTACACATACAGACATGAGCATATAGACATGACATACAGCTTACACACGGATATATGCAGACATAAACAACAAGAACAAACAAGGATCGTATAGGTTTTGTTCAAGATGTACAAAAAGCTCACTAGTAAAAAGGACAGTCAGGTTTAGATTGTGTTTTTTTAAAAAGACTTATTGGTGAGGCCTCACCCTGCCTTAAAGAAGGCAAAATAACAAATTTACATTGTAAAGCAAAGTATGTAAGCCTTTTCAAGAAGATGCAGAGAAGACTTTCTTCCTTTTAAGAAAATAGCATAGATTTCTACCATAGCATTTTGTGAAGAAATACATAGATGAGACTAGGAGAGAATTTAGAAGTCTTTTTAAGATAACCAGGTGGATGCCAGAAAATTTGAGACCATCTAGTTAAACAGGTAGATATTAGGTTAGTTTTGTTTCTCAAATGAGTTACTGAGCTTAAGTGCTGAGCTATTGAAAGCTATTGACTGTTGAAGTTTTTTAATTTACCCCAGGTCAATTTGGAGCTTGTTGTCATTACTTTCATTACTGGTGGTCTGATGTGTACCATCCCTGGTGAGATAGATTGAGGTGTGATGGTGAGGCATTGAGATTTGGGGGATCAGATTCAATTCCTCATCTGGTTTGGGGTTCCACATAAGGTTTAACAGCCTTAGCAGAAATCCATAGCAGGCCTGTGGGTGAGAGAACAGACACATACCCTCTCCCCCATGTTAATAATTCGGCAGGTCTCAACCATTGTGGTCCCGTCGGCAGGTGGTGGAATAAAACCAAGGGTCTAGGTCTCTTTTTAGGAGGCAGAAAGTGTCGTTCTGTGGCTATTAATTTTTGGAAGTTACAATTTTAAAAATTTAGTGTAAACAGAGCTTTAAAGACCTGTCCATGAGGGGCCAGTCCTATATCTATATTACCCCTCCTTTGTTTACTTACTTGAGATTTAAGAAGGCCATTAGCTCTTTCAACAATTGCCTGGCCAGTGGGGTTAAATGGGATTCCTGTGACAGTATACTCAGCTGGCAGAGGGTAGAGAGAGAAAGAGAACAGTGTTCTCAGTTTCCATAGTGAATGGCAGAGCATCTGTAAACACAGCACCGTGAACGTCCCCCTAAATGCAAATGGAGTGGGAAGGTTGGATGATAGACAGCCAAAAGGAGGAAGTCGTTATTATCAACTGAGTGCTTAATAAGGATAAATTACTATTGTAAGCATTTATATGAACATTGTTTTATCTAATATTTATAATAACTCTATCAGTTAGGTATTATTATTATTATTATTATTCCCATTTTACAGATGAAGTTAGGTAACTTTCTCAAGATTGCAAAGATATCAACCTGGTAGTTTAGATACCAATCTAAATTTTTAAGGTCCTGCTACTGGTGATGTCCAATCTATATTTCCTGCTTTCATTCTTTCTCCCCATTTCCCATAGGAATATGGAACACGGAACACTTTAAAACACTGAATAGGAAATGTCTAAGATATATTGTCCTTAAAGCAACCCAAAGGGTTTTCACAGCTGTAAACCTCCGTTTTTCTTGTGATACCTCCAAACTTAGGGTGAGAAAATACTTCAATTCTTATTTTTCTGATATAAAGAGGGCAATTATGAATTATATGACTTGTCAAATGATCTCTCAGTTAAAAGCTAAATTGAGACAAGGACCATTGATTGAATTAGTAAAGTAACAATTCAACCCTCTGTTTATGAAATTGTGACTGCCACTACCAATGAGGTTTATCGGACCAGTCCTTATTTTGAAATATACACTCTAAACTACAAATCAGAATAAATCACCTATTCACCTTGTTTAAAACTGTCCAATGGCTCCCAAGACATTTAGAATAAAATCTTAACTCCTTCCATGGCTGTGAGGCTTATAGGAATCCGCCTCACCTCTTAAGACATCTCTTTCCACTCTCTCCCACATTCTTTGTCTATCACTTTTTCCCTAATACTCCAAATTAGTTCCTACCCTGTGGCTTGAAACACTGTTCCCTCTGCTTGGAATGCTCTTCCCCAGGTCTTCACATAGCTGGCTTCTTCTTGCCCTCCAGCTCTCAGCTTAAATGACATTTCAAAGAGAATTTTCCTGACCACCCAAATTAAAGTAACCATATTCCTTCACCCTGTGTTAATTTTCTCAAAGAACTTATCACTACCTGTGATTTTCTTGTATATTTGTTAGCCCACTATTGGCTGATGGATTCTCTTCTCTAGAAGTTAAGCTTCAGCATTCTTGTCTGTCTTGTTCAAATTTGTATCCCCAGCCAGGACTCACAACTGCATGTGGCACACAAAAGTTTACTGAATAAATTGCTTCCAGTTTACCCAAACTTCATGTTTTCCATTTACCCCTCAAAGGCCAAGTAACTGTAGGATAATAAGTCTAGATAAGCATTTGGAAGATTCCCCTAGTTTTATAGTTAAAAAACTAGGACAGAAGGTAGAGTAACTTGCCCAAGTTCATTGCGAGTTAATAGCAAACATAGACTAAAACATGGATCTTTTGATTTTCAGAATAGAGCTCTTTCAGTACATTGTGCTGACCACAATTCTGAATGAACTGCTGAGGTTACCTTTGGTTTATGATCTGTGGACATGATACATGAGAGGTAATTTGATCATATAGATAGATGGTTTGCCTTTCTGAAGATAAATATGTTATCACTAGGATGGTTGGTATGACCTCCTGACTGTAATGACAGGTACATGTTGAATACTTTCCATGTGTTATGCACTATTTTAAGAGCTTAAAATGTATTAATCCATATAATCCTCATAAAATCCCTGCTAAGTTGATACTATTATCTCCATTTATAAATGGGGAATTTGAGGCACAAATGTTAACGGACTTGCACAAGGTCACAGAGCTAATAAGTTGTGGAATCAGGATCCAGTCCCAGGCAGTCTACTTCAAAGCCCCTTCTTTTAATCCTTAGTGTTGTTCTTCTTGCTTTGGCCATGAGGCACAATTTATTCCTCAAAATACCAAATCAGAGTTTCCACTGAGACAAAATAGATAAGAACCCTGGGTGAATCGTGAAGCAAGTGGGAATAAATAGTGCAGTTTTCATCAGTGCAGTACTGGCAGAACTATCTTTCTTTTTTAGGTTTTAATTTTCCTTGTACAATGGATCTCCATAAAAAGCAATGAAAGAAAAAGAACAAACACCATTGAGTCACCAGCCTCTGAGGTACTGAGTGGTGCTTTATTGATGGCAGGTGTATGGAGCTTCCTGGAACATGTTGTTTTTGAATAAAGACACCTTTCTGGCACTGAGAGAGTGGAGCGTGTGTGGATCCTGCTGGTCTGAGAGCATGACACACTAAATAATTGATTAAAGAGGAATGACTTTGCTGCCCTTCCATTCAGGCTCGAATGTTTTTTCAAGCTGCTTTCTGCAGTTGGAGATGGCAGTTGGGCTAGGGGATAGGCACTGAGCTGGGGAGAAACTCAACACAGAGAACAATAAAATCTTTCTCTCCAGACTGGGAGCAAGACGGCCCTTTAGATTAAGTACTTTCTATTTTCTGAGTGTAGGGGACACATTTCCTAGGCTGTCACCTTTCTCAATTTCAGTAAGTTTGAGTTATTAACTTTCCATTCTGATTACTACTAAAAATTATTTTGAAATAAATCGGATAGAGTTTAGCAGAATATAGACTCTCAGACAGAAAAAGAAATAAACTGTCTTCAGGAAGATCAGAGTGCAAAAGGATATTTAAATATTTCCTTTGGTAACATAAGTTAATGATGTATCTTCATCGTCCCCATTTTTTTTAATCCTGTAGGTTTATAAGCTTTGAAATTTTCTAACATATACGAACTGCTTTGATAATGAAGTTTCACCACAAAATAGAGGCTTTTTCTTTCTCACAATCATATTTCAGACTGAGTTTATCAGGAATGATGATTAAATTGTTTCCGTGTTTTCTAGAGCAGCACAGTCCTATTGATACTCTGAAAGGGCTTATCTGGGTCAGAAAGTTAGCAAATCTGCTTGGGCTTGAACTTCCATTAAAACACTTTACTCTTTATTATTGTGTAGCTAAAACCCAGTTTATGTACTGTAAACATCCAGATACTACTTGTGGAAATATTTACTTCTCAATTTTAGTAATTATCACAATTAATTAATTGAATTCCTGCTATGTAAGGGGGAATGCAGGTTAAATTAAATGAAATGGTTGCCGAATCCAAACATTTTAAAACTTATTGGTAACTAAACAAAATTCAAACCTATTTCTTCCTACTCCACCTGTGAGAATCTTGAAAACTAAAGTTACGGCATCAGATATGGATATGCTTTCTGACGCCACTGCAGATGGATAACCGTCTCCAAAAAAAACCAATCACCAACAGTAACTAAATTTCACTGTAAGAAGTGCATTTGAGAGAACATACAAAATTGCCCTTTTTATTGGTCTAAAAATGTTTTAATACCCCAACTTTTTAATGGTTCAACCCAAATGATAGCAATAACGTGGACTAAAAATTAGGAGACCTGAATCTTCCTCTAATGAGCTATGTGTCCTCTGGCGAGTCATTCAGACCCTCTGACCTCCACTCCTCTTAGATCTAAACTTGAATTAACAGTATATGCTCTCTGAAAACCTCTTAAGGTTGATGCCAGTAACAAAACAATATTTGTAAACTAAAATATGCTCTACAAATGCAGGATGTTATGAACTTTAAATAACTAAGCTCTCTGTCAAAGTTTCGTCCTCAGGTATCATATTTCCTTGAGTGGAATGATTTAGAACTCTGGTGCTACTGTCTTTCAATGTTTTTTAAATGTCAGCCTGAGAATTAAGAAAATAAAAATTGATAGATCTGTTGGGTTTTTATTTTGTGATGCAACCTGAGAATCACAGTTTCCGGACTGGGTAAATACTACTGACGCTTGCCTAGGAGCAGTGTCAATTGAAACGGCAGTATGCCAGGTTTGCTAACATCATCGTCAACAGACTTTTTCTCACACTGCCAATAATACAATTTATTGCTGTTTGCAAAGAGTTATAGAATGACTATTTTCTTTTCCTGCTAAGGTTTTGTCTTGTCATCATCTCTGATTCTTTGAGGTAAAATGAAGTCCTGGGGAAAATCTGGTCTGGGGAGACTTTATAAGGAAACAACCTTGGTCACCTTGGTCACAAACAAGTTATATAAGGGATAGGACCTGCTTCATACATTTATGAAATGTAAACAAATATTTGAATTCCTTTTTAAAAATCTATTTGAAATTGACATTAGTGCATTTTGAAGAAGGCAAAATAGTAAGAGCCACTGGACAAGAAAAAAAATGTATCAGAAAGCAACCCTCCTCCAAAAAAGCAAACAAGGATGTGTGTCTGAGTAAACAAAGCAAAAAGCATCTCACATAAGCAGAGTAAATAAAGTAAGAACAAAAAGAAAATTGCATTGATACAGTAGTGGAAAACAATGGCTCTAGTATATATTTCAAAAATACTATCAATTTACTAAAAGTGAAACTAAAACTAAAGCACTCAAATATAAAGCAGCAGTAAATATTTTAATAATGTCTGCTTCAGAAAATGGAGAAACATAAAACTATAGGCAACAGAGCAATTTCTGAAGATTAAATGCAAAGTGGGATTAATTATTTTAGAAAAGCCAATTGAAAAGTAAATTCAAACATTTTGTGGCCTACATAACTCGTCTTCCGCAGGAAATGCAAAGGTCAGACTCTCTGTAAGTCATTTTAAACCAATGCTTCAAGTTGCTATTTCAATCTGCTTGGAGAATCGTAGAAATTCCAAGCTCCCATATGCATAAGCTTTTCTATCTTATGATCCATGGCCCTGATATTTAAGGCAGTCTTTCTCATGTGAGCAATCACACAGACAGATTAAAAAGTGTCCTACAGACAAGGAGGCTCTGGTCTAATATTTAACGCTTTATAGCAGCTAGGAATACTTTAACCGAGATATCTTGTGCCAAGAAGGCTGCTCCACAGGCAGTCGGTCCAGGGGGATGTTCATCATTATTCTCTGAAATGACTCCGTGGTGGAAAGAGAACTTTAATTCAGAACCCGCATCTGAGCTCCATCCAGCACTGACATTCACAAGCTGAGTGACCTCAGGTAACTCACCAAATTTCTTGAGGCTGAGCTTTGTTCATCTGTGAAGTGTGAGTAAAAATAGCCTGTCTCTCAGGGTTGACTAGAGAGAGTCAAATAAAATAATATCTGTGAATGTGCTTGGTAAAACGTGAAATGCTAATAAATGCATGGCATATGTAGTTCCTGACAGAGTAATTGAAATAAAGTGCTTGCTTTGATTTTACAGAGTTATTTTGATGAGAAAGTCAGTGAAGAACAAACACTTCTCTCATTTTGTACAATGGAGCTTGTGTTAATTAAAACTCCATGTCTGGGAGGTATGCATTTAACTTTGGAAACTGCCCCACAACATACTACAAATATAAGTGTCCCCAAATTGTTTTCACTGCTGGTATTATTGCCCTGGGTAATAAGCAGTAGAGGTGGCATATTCTCATTAGCTATTTAGATTGTGCCAAGACACACCGTTCACCTTTCACACCCCATTCCACCAGTTTTCCATACACCTGCCCCTACCCCAGCCAAGACTATTTGCTTGCCATCTCCTGCATTACACTTGATTGTTTCCATTTCTATGTTTCCAGATATGTTTACCTCACATTATCCTCCTTTCTCTACATCAGTGTATTACTCTTACCTCCTTCAAGATTGACCTCGTCTGGAAACCTTCTGTGATTGACTCCCATTCTTCTTTGTAAATTCTACTTTTGACACCACTTAATAAAGAGTATTTTGATGGAGTTTTAGAACACTACACGAAAGGAAGATTGGGTGTGCATGACGACAGGGGATCCGTTAAATAATTTCAGTCAATTCATTGCATCTCTTATTAAAAACAACAACAACAACAGAATACAAAACTGGTCCATCCAGTTCCCATTTATGAGGAGAAATTGCCCTGAATCAGATTAGAAGCGAAGTTGGTCCATCCTAGTTCCTCTCCCACTCCAACTTAATGTGTGTATGCCTGCGTGAGTGTGTGTGTATTTGCGACCTTCTCAGCTGCTTAACTCCTCAATTACTTAATCAGTAAGGCATAGAGAAAATTCATTAGGTAGGAAATTGTAGTCTGTGCTACTGTTAATTTATCATAAGTCTTCATGCCCCCTGAAGCTCAATTCTTTCCTGTAAAATGAGTGTGATGTAGTAGCTGATCCATAAGGTCCCTCCAAGGATATATGACCTATATACAAGGAGAAATCTGTAATGTATCTATGCCAGGTCATATCTGAAAAGTACCTCGCCATTCTCTGTATTGCCATTTACAATGAATTTAAAGTTAAAATTGCTATATTTTGGGCCGGCCCTGTGGCCCACTTGGGAGAGTGCAGCGCTGGTAGCGCCGAGGCCATGGGTTCGGATCCTATATAGGGATGGCCGGTGCACTCACTGGCTGAGCGTGGTGCAGACCACACCATGCCGAGGGTTGTGATCCCCTTACCGGTCAAAAAAAAAAATTGCTATATTTTATATAGATGTTATTGTATGAGACAGAAAAAAAAAAAGAAGCAGCAAAAAGAAAGGGAGTAAAAAATGTGCTTCTCTCTTGGCTTTTTTCAGTGGGGGTTCATTGTGGACAGACATGATGGGCCCAAATGCTGCAGCTTGTTCCTCAGCCTGGTACCACTGGAATTCCGCCTTGCAATGGAGTAGGGCCTCATTCGTGTTCAAGTTTCTGAGCCCTAATGACCAACCACCCCACATAATCTGAGTCCCAGAGTCTCAAGATCCACTATCTACACTAATTGAAAAGGCTGTTTTATTCTGCCAGGTGATTGTTTAGCTTACTCCATGCTGGAGCTTTGGAATAGAGCATGAAGCCATATAGGTGGCCTTCTTGTACCAATCCCTAAAGAGGAGTTGGGTCTACTTGTTGCTGCTGCCTTGGCCAGCTTGACCCTGGGTTCCACATCAGCAGCTACAAAGAATAGCATCTTGTTTAGAGTCAGATCACTCGTTTTGATTAAAAGACTCTGACATAGTGTGGACAGTTGATGGATGACTCAGGGACTTTGAAAGTCCTTTAGAGTCTAGTAGACTTTCTAAGGCATTCAAGAGCTGATATGTTATGTCTTACACAGAATACATGCTTAGTAATGAAACCAGACTGAATAAAATTTTAAAGAAAATTCTCCATGAGCTGTGATGGTGAGTCAAAACCAGGAGTTAAGGTTTAATGAAAGAAAACATCAAGTCCTATTCTTAGGTTGATAGTAATAATAAAAGAATCATATGTTTGCATAGATTTTCACAGATTACAAATCATTTACACATACGTGTTCCATTTAATGCCTACAACAACACACAAAACCAAAAATAGAAACAAACGAGCCTGCATTACTCAGATACTAACAGAATTCTGCACTGCCTCTTAATTCCTGCTGACATTTGATTCCTCTTCCTACAACAATTAGAACACATTGAAAGTTTTCCTGCTTCCTCCAGAGGGGTGGCCAGATTCACACATTTGAAAAGCACACAGATGTAGGCTGGATTTTATAGCCCATACAGAGGATGTGCAACTGTGCTCCTAACATTTGCTTTCTAAATAACAAAGGCTCTTGAAAGAAATCATGAAACTAAAATAAGTTGTAATGCCTTTCGAAAGGATTTTCACCTAGAAGAGCTCTTTAGACTGTGGAACTTTTTGCTTGCATTCTTTTTTCTTATGTAAACAAGAAAGACCAATAGGTAACATACAATACTAATGTTCTACATGTAGTCTTACAGAGAGATGGGCTGTTACCCAGAGAATTGAAGACAGTGCTAAATGAAACAACCCAAAACAAAACTAAACAAAAGTCCTTTGGTTGTCAACTTATTTAAATTAGGTGATAAATCTGGTATGTCTAATGCCATTAACATAGCAGTTAATAGCATAAACTAACACACATAGGCCATGCACGTTTTCTCATCTGTAAAATGGGTGTGAAAATAACTAATAGGATTTGGGGAAAGATTAAGTAGGATAACATAAATCAATAGCTTAGCAGAGCACATAATGATGTTGTCCTCATTGTAGTTATTACTAGAAAATGGTAACTTAGAGTAGAAGAGTTCCGAACTGGAAGATAGGGAGCCCAAGTTTTAGTAACGGTTCTCCTACCAATTAACTATATGACTTCAGTCAAGTCTCTTAATTTCTCTATCAGTGAAATGAGAGTGGTGACTAGAGGGTTCCTATCTTTTTCAGCTTTAAAATTATATGGTTATGAATAAACAAGACAACGGCCAACTCCCTTTTTTGTGTGTGCTATGCAGTATAGACCTAAGTTAAGATCTGTTGGTTACCCAAGGATGGCTTTTATCTTGAAGACAATACTCCTGGGATAACTATTCCATTTGTTTGATTAGTCAATATCTTGGAACTAAAGGCTAGGCAAATTGTGTAGAGGTTAAGCATGTATGCTGTAAAGCCAGAATGCCTGGGCTTGAACGGAGACCTATTGTTTATAGTTTTGTGACTTTGAGGAAGTCAGTTTCCTTGCCTGAAAAATTGAAATAGTATGAGCATCTAACATCATAGTGTTGTGAGATGTAATGGATTCACATGCGAAAAACACTTAAAACAGTGCCTGGCAAAGATAAGAGCTCAATAAACATTGGCAATTATGTATTTGACTTAACTTTTTATTCCTTCTTCTATTTCCTTTCTGGTAATTTACCATTTATTAATGAGCTAACATAAGTAGTTAAAAATAATAATACGTTTTAAAAATCGAAACGTATTGATTATACATATTTATGGAGCACAGAGTTGAATTTCAATTTCAATACATGTATATAATGTGGGTGATCAAATCAGGGTAATTAGCATATTCATCATTACCAAACTAAATCATTTCTTTGTGACGAGAATATTCGATCTCCTCTCTTCTAGCCATTTGATAATATGCAGTTAATTATTCTTAATTATAGATGTCTAGCCTAATTGTATAGCAATAGATTTTATTTTTCCTGTCTAGCTGTTTTGTGTCTATCAACCAATCTCTCACCATCTCCCCTCCCTCTTCTTTTTTCCCATCTCTGGTAACCACAGTTCTGCTCTCTCCTTCTGAAAGCTCAAATTACTGTTATTATTACTATTATTGTTTATTTTGAAGATAATAATACATTTTAAAACACTACATATTATCATAAAAATCTCTCAAAAATGTACATGGCGAAAAGAAAGAAGAAAAACCTGCTAGATCGATCATTTCTTTAGGTAGAATTAATGCAACTGACTGACTTCTCTTCCCATTGCCTCAACTGACTTACCCGAAGAACTCTGGTGAAATCTAAAGCACGAAGTGCGGCATCTGGTTTCACTGCATAAAGCCTTTCCTGTTAGAAATCGCCAAGGCCGGCTAGACCTTAGCTCTGACACTCGTTCTAATCGGGTATAGAGTCTATTAATATATGAACTTGAATTTTAGTCACTTTTTATCTCTAATCGAAAGGGTTCTTTTCAAAATTAAAGGGGCTTCTAGCATCGTCTGAACAAATGGGATAGAAGTGGCTGTAGTTGTTGATGGCTTTCTATGCATCAGGCTATTATTCCCAATTTCCCAAATGTTCCCTCATGTAATTTTCACAACCCGTGGGGTGAGTATCATTCCCATTTTACAAGTGTGAGAGACCCTAGCAAGGAGAAAATGGTGAAGCCAGGATTTTTAACCCAAATTTCAAATCTTTTGCTCTTTCCACAACAGCAAATAATGTGACTGGTGGAGGTGGGAGAAAGGGAGGAAAGAACAAAGGAAGAAGAGAAGGAAGGAAGGAAGGAAGGAAGGAAGGAAGGAAGGAAGGAGGGAGGGAGGGAGGGAGGGAGGGAGGGAGGGAGGGAGGGAGGGAGGGAGGGAGGGAGGGAAAAAAGAAGGAAGGAAATAACTTCCAGAGAGCACCGCATCACGGCCCCTCTCCTCTCCTTGCATTCCTGTAAGCCCAGCCCAGCACTCAGTCCCCGCTTTACAGTTTCCCTATCTGTTCTTAGTCCAGTTATTGGAGGATCAAGTCTATTCTAGAGGGGAGTATAGAAGATGTGGCTTTGGGCAGCCTGATGGACTCTTTGTCCCATACATTGGGACATAAAGCACATTTTCACAGAATATGTAGATATGCTAGAAGTTTGTTGCCATATCTGACATCTTGGAATGTCTATTTCAAAAAAATCTTCTAAATAGTTTCATTTGGGGGCAATGGAGCCTTGTGTTTGCAAATAGAAAATGAAACAAACAAACCTCTCTGAGAAACACTTTAGGATCTTGCCACCTAGCTTAATCCAAGCTACATATCACATATCAGTTAAAAGCAAGAAGGTGGGTAAAGAACTGTGTGTAAAGTGAAAGGACAAAATCTGAAAAGCCATTCCCGAAGTTAAAACTCCCCTGGCAAAACAGGTAAGAATGATTGGCATCTGGTGACAGTAACTGCATTCTCCTTGTCTTTGTCACTGCCACATTGTGGTGTGTGGATTTTGTCATTCCAGGCACCTAAAACTATTCTCTCTGAGCTACAGGAGGGCCAAGTTATCTCTGTTCTACCAGAATCTATGCCAATCAGCCCCAGCGCCCATGGGAGGCAGTGTGAAGGGGAGGCCAGAAAGCCTAGGAATGCTGTAGAAGCTGTTTTTACAACCTGTCTGCTGTGGTTTGTTTAGTATGAGCTCACAAGTGACGGCTTCTTTTGACACACTCCACACAGCTTCTGGAGGACAGGCGCGTGCGCGCGCACACACACACACACACACACACACACACAGAGTCAAAACCAAAAACTCACTCCGGCAGCTTAAATTTATTCAAGTGTTCATTCTCAGTGGACTGGTGTGACATGACATGTTCCACCTTTGAAGGATTTTGAAGCTCAGAAAACCCTTCATAAATAGACATCTGGTTCAGCCTTTTTCTCCTAATGTGACCAGGGAACCAGATCTCTCAAAAGGACTTGGCCTCTGACTGGAGTGGGTGTGCCCTAAGTCCTGGTTGAACTTGATGACTTCCGCCTGGCTGCCGCCCAGCCTTGGATTCGTCCAGTTACTGCTGTGAAAAAGCTCCCAGGTAGGCCTCGGTGGGAGGATCGTACACAGGAACAAGGTGAACCAGGTCACTGATGCCTAAAAGCCTCCTCTAACTTTTCAAGAAAGAGGCTTCACTTGTGAATGGAAACTTTTCCTTCAAAGCCCACAGTTTAACATTGACCATTGGAGGATGTCACTTTACTTAAAATCTTTCTCCCAAGGAAGACTCCCTATCCCTATCCCTTATTCTCAGCTCAAAATTTCCCTCCTCAAGTACAGTAGTTCCCCTTTATCCAGTTTTTCTTTCCAAAGCTTCAGTTACCTGAGGTCAACCGAGGTCTGAAAATACATCACTGCTCTCTCGTTTTGGCGCCATTACTACATACAATAAGGGTTACTTGAACACAAGCACTGCAATACTGAGAGGGTTGAGCTGATAACCCAGACAGCTACTAAGTGACTAATGGCAATCCAGTTGGGAAGGTGTGAGATTTCATCATACTGCTCAGAATTTAAAACATGAATTCTTCAACTTCTGGAATTTTTCACTTACGTCATTCACCTCACTTCATCTCATCACGCAGGCATTTTATCATCCCACATCACCACAAGAAAAAGGGTGAGTACAGCACAATGTATTTTGAGTGAGAGAGAGAGAGAGACCACATGCACAGAACTTGTATTACTGTGTATTGTTATAATTGTTCTGTTATTATTGTTTATCTTTTACTGTGTCTAATTGGTAAATTAAATTTCATCAAAGATATGTATGTATAGGAGAAAACATCGTGACATAGGGTTTGGTACTGTCTGTGGTTTCAGGTATCCACTGGCGTCTTGGAACACATCCCCCAAGGGGAAGGGGGGATGACTGTAGTCTCTGTTAGGGTTAGGCCAAATTTGGAAGACTGCCTCTGGCAGATCAATGCCTAAAATCTACATAAATATTCTAAATCTTGTTAGAGGCATTGGAGAGAGTAGCAGCTGCAGGCCAGACTGGCTTCATATTTGGCCCTTCCATATCTCAATGAAGACTTGGGCAAGTTATTGAAGTTTTCTGTGCTGGTTTTTTCATCTTCAAAATACAGAATTATACACATACCTACTCCAAAAGTTTACTATAAAAGAAAAATGTGTTAATTCATGTAAAGTGTGTAGAACAATGCCTGGCCCAAGTAATCACTAGAATTGATAAATGTTAGCTATTTATTCTAATTTAGAAGTCTGAGAATTTAATCTACTTTCGGGAGTGCGAGCTGACTTTTTAGAATCAATCTGGTCCTGAAGGAATGAGAAGGGAAAGAAGTAACAGAGTGCAGTGAAGAGGAGTCTTGGCTTTGGGTGCTGTGGGGATGGCCTGGAGATCTGTGCCATAGGGAAGGCTCAAATGGTGGCTGCCGGGAGTAGGTTCTGACTTCCAGGAGCTAAGGCAGGACTGGTAGGGCTGGGCTACAGATCGTTGGTATCTAAGGAGCACTGATATTGGTAACTTTAAAAGGTGAAGGCAATATAGGTAAATAAAGTGAGAGACACCTAACTATGTTTACCTGAACTTTAGTTTCTCCTAGGGCCAACCTTGGCCAAACAGGATTAAATTAACTCTGAGTTTCTTTGAAGCAGAGAACATTGTTCTAGTATTCATGGTGAGCTCTCAGTAAAGGTTTGTTGAGTAGATTAGGGAATAAAATTAAACAGCTCCAGGTCCAGGCTGAATTAATTTGCTTCGTAAACCTGGCTTGGCTAAATTCAATGACAGCCTTCAGAGAGAGTTTCGGTGATACAGCTACCATTACCTGCTCTTCTTCCTCATGCTGATTCAAAGTCTACCAAGAAAAAAAGAGACGGCTTAAAAAAATGTTTGGTATGGTGCAAATCATAACTGTGTTTTTAATGTTTCATTTAAGGATGGATTTTTCTTGGGTCAGCTAAAAGGATTCCTTTGGTGTATCAATGGACACTCATGCAAATGTTCTTCAGCATGTTCTCTTTGTTTAAAAATGTATTTTTTTCTTCTGAAATGAGATGGTAGTCAATTGGAAAAAAATATTTTAAAAAAATCATTAATATTCTTGATGTACAGCAACACATACGAAAAATTATTCATCACGATCAAGTGGGATTCATCCCAGGGATGCAAGGTTGGTTCAACATACGCAAATCAATAAATGTGATACACCATATTAATAAACTCAAACACAAGGACCATATGATCATCTCTATAGATGCTGAAAAAGCATTTGATAAAGTTCAGTACTCATTCATGACAAAGACCCTCTATAAGTTAGGTATAGAGGGAAAGTATCTCAACATAATTAAAGCCATATATGCCAAACCCACTGCCAATATCATCCTGAATGGGGAAAAGCTGAAAGCTTTTCCTTTAAGAACAGGCACTAGACAAGGATGCCCACTCTCACCACTCCTATTCAACATAGTGTTGGAAGTACTAGCCAGAGCAATCAGAGAAGAGAAGGAAATAAAGGGCATCCAGATTGGAAAAGATGAAGTCAAACTGTCCCTGTTTGCAGATGACATGATCCTATATATCGAACAGCCTAAAACCTCTACAAAAAAACTGTTGGAATTGATAAATGATTTCAGCACAGTAGCAGGAAACAAAATCAACACACAAAAATCAGTAGCATTTCTTTTCTCCAATAGTGAACATGCAGAAGGAGAAATCAAGAAAGCCTGCCCATTTACAATAGCCACCAAAAAAATAAAATATTTCGGAATTGAGTTAACCAAGGAGGTGAAAAATCTCTATAATGAGAACTACAAACCACTGCTGAGAGAAATTAGAGAGGATACAAGAAGATGGAAAGATATCCCATGCTCTTGGATTGGAAGAATCAACATAGTGAAAATGTCCATACTACCCAAAGTGATATACAAATTCAATGCAATCCCCATCAAAATTCCAAAGACATTTTTCTCAGAAATGGAAAAAACTATCCAGTCATTTATATGGAACAATAAAAGACCACGCATAGCCAAAGCAATGCTGAGCAAAAAAAATAAAGCTGGAGGCATAACACTATCGGACTTTAAGCTATACTACAAAGCTATAATAACCAAAACAGTATGGTACTGGCATAAAAACAGACACACTGACCAATGGAATAGAATAGAAAATCCATAAATCAACCCACACACTTACTGCCAGCTGATCTTTGACAAAGGCACCAAGCCTATTCAGTGGGGAAGGGACTGCCTCTTGGTGCTGGGATAACTGGATATCCATATGCAGGAGAATGAAACTAGATCCATACCTCTCACCGTATACTAAAATCAACTCAAAATGGATTAAGGATTTAAATATACACCCTGAAACAATAAAACTTCTTAAAGAAAACATAGGAGAAACACTTCAGGAAATAGGACTGGACACAGACTTCATGAATACAACTCCAAAAGCACGGGCAACCAAAGGAAAAATAAACAAATGGGATTATATCAAACTAAAAAGCTTCTGCACAGCAAAAGAAACAATTAACAGAGTTAAAAGGCAACCAATAGAGTGGGAGAAAATATTTGCAAAATATACATCTGACAAAGGATTAATATCCAGAATATATAAGGAACTCAAACAACTTTACAAGAAGAAAACAAGCAACCCAATTAAAAAATGGGCAAAAGAGCTAAATAGGCATTTCTCTAAGGAAGATATACAAATGGCCAACAGACATATGAAAAAATGCTCAACATCACTCAGCATCCGGGAAATGCAAATCAAAACCACACTGAGATACCATCTAACCCCAGTTAGTTTGGCTAAAATCCAAAAGACTATGAACTATAAATGCTGGCGAGGATGCGGAGAAAAAGGAACTCTCATACATTGTTGGTGGGACTGCAAAATGGTGCAGCCTCTATGGAAAATGGTATGGAGGTTCCTCAAACAATTGCTGATAGATCTACCATATGACCCAGCCATCCCACTGTTGGGAATATACCCAGAGGAATGGAAATCATCAAGTCGAAGGTATACCTGTTCCCCAATGTTCGTCGCAGCACTCTTTACAATAGCCAAGAGTTGGAACCAGCCCAAATGCCCATCATCAGATGAGTGGATACGGAAAATGTGGTACATCTACACAATGGAATACTACTCAGCTATAAAAACGAATGAAATACTGCCATTTGCAACAACATGGATGGACCTCGAGAGAATTATATTACGTGAAACAAGTCAGGCACAGAAAGAGAAATACCACATGTTCTCACTTATTGGTGGGAGCTAAAAATTAATATATAAATTCACACACACACACACACACACACACACACACACACACACACACACACACACACACACAAAACCGGGGGGGGGAAGAAGATATAACAACCACAATTACTTGAAGTTGATACGACAAGCAAACAGAAAGGACATTATTGGGGGATAGGGGGGGAGGGAGAAGGGAGGGAGGTTTTGGTGATGGGGAGCAATAATCAGCCACAATGTATATCGACAAAATAAAATTTAAAAAAAAAATTTTTTTAAATAAATAAAAAAATAATAATAATAATAAATAAAAAAATATTCTTGATGTACATAGTAAAGAGATGATCCTGAAAGAAAAGCCTTTGTAGATTGTGTGTTTACTGAGGCGTATTTTTAGATGATCTGAATTATATTTTTACACTGCATTGTATATAATTTGGCACTCACCAAAAACAAGCTCTCAAAATGGAATGCCTTCAGCAACAATTAGTCAATTGTGACAATAGGAACTAAGGCTAAAAACTGTGAGTACCCTTTGAAAGTGGAAAATAACAATGCTAAATTTTTTTTTAAAAACCTGTGTGTGAATAATAAATATAAATTTTAAAAGCAACACCACAAAATAGCACACTTAAATTACATCTAAAATTGTACTTACTCCCTTTTAAAAAATAATCACCAATTGGCCTTTTTGAATCATACTGCCTCAACATCAAAGCCTGTGTCACGAAATCAGCAAACTTTACCTATAAAAGATAAGATAGTAGATATTTTTCCCCTAAAAACCTTTCCTAGCTCCTGTGCTGTGCAAAAACGGGCTGTTGACTAGATTGTGCCTGTTGGCTATAGTTTGCTGATCTTGGGTTAGGTGCCTGAGAGACCAGCAGAAGCATTGTCAGCGAAAGAGCAAGTAATGGTTAATCAGCAACAGCTGTTGGTTACCGCTTTTTATTCACTGTTACAAGGTTCTGGTAGTGGTACAACGCATTAGTTTTCAAACCAAATAATACGGAGTCCTTAACGTAAATGTGGAATCCTTGTTTTAGCAGAGATTAAGATTAATGTGAAAACGATAGTAAGCACCCTGATGGAAGAAGAGGAACCCCGCACAGAGAAATGAGAGCCAAGAACAGCCAACACAGAAGGTGAAAGAAGAGGCTTTCTGAAGGGGCGGGTAGAGCCGATTCCTTTCATGTCAGTGGGAAAGAGTATAGTCTGGTCCTTAGTGAGGAGGAACTAGACATTTAAATCCGATCCTACCCAGAATTGTATTTATTTGTGTTCAAATTAAATGTTAGTAAAATGAGAGTATCACGTTCATTCCAGAATCTGTGTGTGGAAGCTTCAGGTGTTACTTACAAATCTCTTTGCCATCTTTATAAAGTCCTAAGTTAAGAAACGGCTTAAGTGTGCATATGGTATCTTGGTCAGTTATACACTAGTACCTACCGGAGTCAGGATTCTGAACTTCAAAGTCAGCAAAAACAGATGACCGATGACCTCACACTCTCAATACTTCCCACCACCCTGTGCAGTATGAACACGACTTAAGTCTGTTATGTAAGAATGTCTTAATTTGTCCACATCCAGCTTCTATTTCACATACAGGGATCCAATAAACAAAATTCTTTGGCCTGGAGCATTAATTTATTCATTCAAAACCCATTAATAGTTGTTGTGAGTGTTTAATCCCTTTAAAAAATATTTTTAGTGTCCCTAGGTAAAAGCATTCCTTTAAAGGAAAGGACTCAGGAAAATAATTCATTCTCCAGAGTCAGGCAGGCTGCTGGGTTTGAATCTTGATGCTACCCTACGTGACCTCGGGCAAGTTCCTTTCTCTTCTCAGTATCAGGTTTCTCAGCTGTAAAATGGGTTTTACTCATTGGGCTTTTGTGAGTTTGAGTGAGTTAAACCAGGAAAATTGTTTACCATACTGCGAGGTACATATTATATGCTTAATAAAATCAGATATTTGTATGATTAGATATTATTATTTGATTTATCTGTGATATTTATTACAATGCCAGTATAATTTCTGACAGCACATGCATATATTCTTAAATTCATTCACAAAATCTATTTAATACTTATTCTGTGCCAAGCAATATTACAGGAACTGGAGATATAGCATAAATAAAGTAGGTTAATTTGCATAGTCTTGTGGGTCTTTAATCCTGCTGGGAAGAGGGGAGAGCAGATGATGATAAATGCTATGGGGAAATTTAACCCAGGAGTGTTGAAGGAGAGAGGACTGCAATTTAAGATAGACTGGAGATTAGGGAAGTCTTTCTGATTTGGTGGCATTTTTCCCTAAAGGGTTGAGAAGCCTGGGCTAAGGCTGCCAAATTTAGCAAATAAAAATGCAGGATGTCCAGTTAAATTTGACTGGTCATCCTGTATTTTATCTGGCAACTGTACTTGGGGATAAAGAATGTTCAGGGAGTCATTCAGTTTTCTTTTGGGATTAAGGTCAAATAAGTTTCAACGATAAACTCTGATGGGAAGGGGATGTCATGGGGTGTGAAAGGGAGGAGGTTGCAGAGTTGTTTTCTTGTAGAAGCTGAAAAAATGTATGTCACAGTCGTTCAGAGAATAGGCCCAGAGACTGAAGTCTCACTTAATACTTGCTTCCTGCTTCCTAGCAGTGACATTTTTCCTTATCTGCATGCTTCAGTTCCCTCTTCTATAAAATTGGGACAATAACACGTGTCATTTTAGTACCTCCTCTCTCACCAAATTTTTAAAATAAGTTGATGTGTAAAGCATTTAGATCAGTCCCTGTCATATACAAGGCACTAAAATTAAAAATTAAAATTCGCATTATTTAATATTAAGATTATTTTATTCTTATATCATCCCTGATATATATCTTATATTATCTCTAATATAATGCTTAGCACATGGTGATCTATGATTGTTAAATGACTGATAAATAATTTTTATATATTAGAAAAAAATTTAAATTACTTCAATATTTAGAGTCCTTTTTAAGATACTGAAGAAGAGTATAATGATTAAAAATATCACTACTTCACTAGTCTAGTCATCAGCACCTTTGAGTGGGCTGGGGAATTAGAAAGACAAACTTTTTCATTCACCTCTCTCAGGAGCTGGAGAGCAAACATATTTATGTGGGCAGGAAACGGTCCCTTCCTCTTCTAATAATGGGTCATGGCCACCTTGGCACGTTCAGGCCTTTGATGAGTCATTGTTGGGAATCCAAAGAAAGCCCAGCTAAGAGTGAGCTGGAGGAGTGGATTGTCGGGATGTGTATTTACACGGTCTTCCCTTCACACCTGTGCCGAGCAAAGTATATCACAGAGGTAAGTGACTCTGTCCTTAATCTACCACCATCTGGTTTTCTTTCTCCCATGCCAATCAATGTACTTTGGCTACATTTACTGATTTACTGATAAGTAAATTTGGCTAAATTTACTTGATAGCCAAACCGAATGATTCTTTCTCAGCCCTCCCCTTGATTCTCTGAAGAGTTTCTAGAATGTTGTTTTTTCTGAACTTACTACCTTGTTGGAGTCTCAGACCCGCTCCCTGCCACCACCTCGGCTTCTGCTATAACTGCTCCTTTCTCCTTCTCATTTCCTTTACTCTCCTGTTACATGTTTATGGTTCCCCAGGTCTGTATTTGGTCCTCTTCTCTTATCATTTCATCTCCAACTATGTCTTGCAGTATTGTGTATTAACTAGTGTAGTAGGCTGAATAAACAGCCTCCAAAGATATCAGGTCCCATGGGATCTTTGGAATCTGTAGATATTACCTTATCTGGAAAATGGGTCTTTGTAGATGTGTTTAAGTTAATGGTCTTAAGATGGGGAGATTATCCTGAGTTATCTTGGTGGGCCCTAAATGCCATCAGTATGTGTCTTTATAAGAGGGAAGGAGAGGGAGATTTGATAAAAGTAGAAGAGAAGGCAATGTTACCACAGAGGCAGAGACTGGAATGATGTAGTCACAATCCAAGAAATGTCATCAGCCACTAGAAGCTGCAAGAGGCAAGAAATAGATTCTCCCTGGCATTTCCAGAGGGAATGTGGCCCTGCTGACACCGTGATTTTGGTCCAGTAATACTAATTTTGGATTTCTGGCCTCCAAAACTGTGAGAGACTAAATTTCTGTTGTTTTCAACCCAAGTTTGTGGTAATTTGTTAGAGCAGCCACAAGAAACAAATACAACTAGAAAATCCAGAATCTATGTCTTTCATTGCTATCTCTTTTATGAGTGCCAGATCTATATAATCAAATACCTGCTGGACATTTCCACCAGATTTCCAACTTAACATTAGAGCTAGCTATCACTGAGCAGGCACTGTTCTAAAGCTTTTAAAAAATATTATCTCATTTTATACCCATTTAATACTCACTACAACCCTATAAAGTAGATACTTTATTATTCTTGCTTTAGAATGAGGGAACCAAGACACTGAGAATTTAAGTAGCTTGCCCAAGGTTGTAAAGATGGTAAGTGCCAGAGATAGGATTTGGGGTCTAACATGCTTCAGAGCCAAGCACTAACCACAATGCTCTGATGCTTCAAATGGCCGGATGTCTCAGGCTACTCAGGGCCTGTGTCATACCCAGGCAGCAATGTTCAGGGCCTATGAAGACAGATCACTTTAGTTGAATTGAAAAATCCCTTACAAAGTCCCTACTACCTTTCAGCTGCTCAGTGCCAGTCCCTTGCAGCCATTACTAGGGAGCTTGCTGCTCCTGTTCAAATATCAAACTCTCTGGGGCTAGAACACTTCCTAAATTGCATGCAGTTTCAGAGTTAAGGCCTACATAAGGAGGAAAACCTGAGCCAGATAGGGATTCTTGTTGCCTCATCAAAGCCTCATTTTTATTGACAGACACTGTTCATAGAGTTCTGTGGCTATGTTGCCATGGCCACTTTCACTGTATTGCTGCTGAGCCTTGTGGGCAAAGTGAAAAAGATGAAAATGAAAGCATCCCTTTTGGCATTCATTGAGTTGGACCTTCCATGCTGTGTTTGGTACATCTGGAGTCCCCGGACCCCTGGCTGTCTGATATTCCCCTTCTAGCTCCTCTCTTAGTGTTATCATTCAAAATGTGGGCAATAATAATATCAGCTAAAATATCTTAGCCATCTACTAGGTGTCAAGGAGTATACACATACTATTAATTTAATCCTTTTCACAGTTCTGCAAAGAAATTATTATTATTGCCATTTTACAGATGGGAATAGTGAGATGTAGAGAGGCTAATTTGTCCAAGCTCACACAGCTAGTTAGTGCTAGAATAGAGTCTGGATTCAAAGAATCAGACAATTAAAATTACTGAACTAGATAATAAGATTCCTTCACATGATCAGAATTGCTTCTTTAGGTCACTTTGGGCAGAGCTGAGGGAGGGGGCAGGAGAGAACCAGATTCTTTAGAGTTTAGGAAGAGGCCAGGTCTGGTTCTTTCTCCATTCTCCAAACAGCCAAATATTGTGATTTCTCCCTGTGAGACTGCATTATGCTTGGGCACAATGGACTTTAGTAATAATGTTGATATTATTTTTATTATACATGCATCAGTCTTTAGAGTATAAAGTTCTTCTGCATAAGAGCTCTTTCTTATGGGAGGGCAGAACTTCATCTTCATCCTCAGAATTCTGCGGGACTAACTCATCTGTGCAGTGGTGGATTTTCTATGAAGCTAAAGAAATTTAAATCTTCGGCGACTCTAACTTGCTTGAGCATATACTTTTATAAGATTAGAAAAAATAAGATATTTCAGCCACAATCAAGACAATAGTCTCTTTCTATATAGAATTCCTCTTCATGCCCCTTCAGGTTGGGTAGCCTCAGGCTCGCTGTGAACATTTTGGATATTTGGCTAATGGAAAATTGAATTGGGGATCCTTTTACTTGGTTTTAATGTATTTATGTGGTTTGTAGACATTTCCAGGTATAGTAATCGTTATTGTTACATGTGCTTTTGCAGGAATGCTCTCAGGAATCCTCTGCCCACCCATTTGGGGTCACGGAATGAAGACTTGGAATCAAAGGTTGTAATGCAATATTTGCATGTTCTACTGTGCCAGAAGTACGTGGGTAGTAGAGGAGAAAAAAAGGTTTGAAATGTTCAGAGCCAGAAGCTTATTGGTAGAAAGTTCTTCAAGTCCTTCTAATGCGAAATTGTAAGGAAATGTTTTGGTTCTCATCAATGCCATGTTAATGCAGAAATTCTCTATCAGGAAATACGTGGCGGCACAATCAAAAAGTATGCAGTTTCTCTCCCCTACCCCGCTCAAAATGATAGGGGAAAATGCTATAGGATGTATCAGGAAGTTGATTAATAAATAGATGATTTTTCTGGATTTCGTGATGTTTGTGGTATTTGTCAGCCTTTTGTGGTGATTTCTTTTCCTATTCTAATAAAAAATCCACACTTGTATCTGTTATTTATTATTTTGTATTCTACTAAAGAGGGTCCCATAATTGCATAATCTTCTTGTATCTGCCCCTGACACTATAGCATTTAAGAATGCACTAACTAATTGGACCATTCAGTGAATGGTTGGTGGCAGAAGAGATGAGAAAGAATCCTGACTTGTGGGACACCACAGGAGTGGTTTTGGGACCGAACCAGGACATGGGCTCTCTAGCTCTGGTGTAAGTAGGTCAGGTCCCATACCTGCCTGGCCTCCATGCCTGACTCATACTGTCATACTTTTTCAGCAAGGCCAGTCTAATGAACAGGCAGCTGTCATCACTGCAAAGGAGGGAAGCCTTCCCCAACCTGCTACCATTTCTCTTCTCTACCTCCTGTGGGGGCCTAAAACAGAATTAGAAGCACATTCCCTTGGGTTTGGAAAATGCTTCAGTCTTCGAGAATGAAATTATTAAAAGCATATGTTCTTGCAAGCAATTTAATTGTAGCCTCCCTTAGTCCTGAAGCTTAGGAGGTGTCAATGAGGGTGATGATGATGACCTGCCACTTCTAAACATCTACTGTGTACCAGGCAATACACTGTACTGTGTAATGTGCTCCATCTCAGTCAATCCTGCAGCAGAAGGAAACTGCAGCTTAGAGGGGTCATGCAGCTCTAAGTGGTTGAGATTAGGGTACAAAAAGGGTTAAATGACAAATTAGGAGGCAAGGGCTTTAAAAATTTCAGGCATTTCACAATCATGCCTTGGGCCAGCCCTGTCCTCTACTGTTTTCACCAACTCTAGTAAAATGCTGATTACTACTTCTCCTAATCACAAGGAACAGGACAGAATACACTCTACATTATATAGGGTATAAAAATTTAACCCCTGGGCAAATGAAAGTATATTCCCTCAGCATAAAGAATAACACTGGGATTAAAAGCCAAATGACACCTGGATTTGAACAAAAATCAATTAACAAGAGGAAAGGTTTTCATGCCAACTAGAACCAGACAGTTAAACATTAGTGTTCAATGGTTTGAAGTGTTTAGGTTTTGCAATGGTGTGGTTTGGAAGCTTTCCAGCAGAAAAGCTATTTTCTTTTAAGAGGAGAGCTCTCTGCAATATTTTCTTTGCCGAAATAATGTGATCCTTAATGACGTCTTATATGACCCAAACTTTAAATAGACCCTATTATTTTAGCTGACCCCATTCTTCCTAGGTTTTTACAGGTCAGCAATGAACTATCAACAGCTTCCTGATAATTAATCCTACTTACCCCCAAAACTGTTAGCCCGTTAGTCTTATCTATGCTAAGAGGAAGCTTTATACATACCAGACTTCCTCAGTGAATAATAAAAAACAAACTGAAATTCTGCAGAAAGTTCCAACATTGTGAGGTCTGAGAATGAAGAGACAGATTGGAGATTATAATGCTGCCTTGTCTTCAGCTCCTTACTTGCTGAAGTTCTGTGGTTCATCTTGTGCGGGAATGGCTTTACCGTACAGTCAGCAGCACGACTAGTCAAGTGGCTGTCTGGGTGGCTCTATCAAAATGTATGGACTTCCAGCCTATGCAGTTACCTGGGTGGTCTGGTCTGAGAAGCAAGCAATGGAGAAGGCATCTCAAGTAGCAGCTAGAGTAGTTCCCACTGGAATTTCATTTTCTACCTTTTGAGACTCATTCTTTTGATGCTGAAGATTTAAGAATCTACTATTAAAATACACCTATAATCTTTGGTTGTCACCTACCCCAAAGCAAGACTGGTGTCTGCTAGGAGAAGGGAGGAGAGGCGTGTAGTTAGAACCGATGCAAGGGGCCCCGGCAAGAAGAAAGATGATGAAAGAGTAAAGTTGTTTTCTTTACATGGCAGAGAGTGCAGAGAGCTGATGCTGGTCCCATCTAGCAATTTGTAAATGGGTTGTTTGAACATATGGGTCTTAACATGTTCATAGATTGTGGGTGTGTGTTTGTGTGTGTGTAAAATGAAAAGGCTTATTATTAGATGCAGCCTCTCGTCAGCATAGTATAAAGTTCCTCAGGTAAGGGCATGCTTTATAATTAAAGGATTTCTGCATCTGCTAAATGCCCATGACATGCACTCTTTCTTTCCAAGGCAAGTTCCTGAATTTCAATGATATTATATTATATTTCAATTTCAATTTTATTATAAATCTATTTTCTCATCAGGTTAGAGACTTACCCCCAAATAGCAATTTAAATCCAATGTGCTCAAGTACATATGCATAAAGAGACTTACTAAGATGACCTTCTCTAATAGAAGGTCACCGTATCCTGTATTAGACAAAATAAAACATAAACATGGCATTTAGCCCAGTGCACTATGCATTTTTATTACCCACTGTGGCAATGAAGCAAATTTTTGAACATGTTGTATGGTGGTGACTTTATACATTAAGTTGAACAGAGACCAGACTGTATTATGAAGAAAGTCAGCAAAGCTACAATTGGAAACTCAGAAGACCAAGGAACATTCCTCAGAAGGAATGAAGACTGAATAGACATAGGATTTAATACTTCCTCCCTGCATGCAACCTTTTTTGGAAATACCCTGGACTTGTTTATAAACTCTGCTATAAACATATCAATGACCCAGAAAAGCAATGCCCAGCTTAGAGGTGAGAGAATGACCTACTGATGACTATCAGGTTTTATTCCAATTTATCTTTATATGTACCTTTCATAAAAATGGCTGGTTATGTGTCATTTTCCTATGTTAATGGTGCAAACTTATATTTTTACTATAAATAAGTTATTGTAAACAATTGTTCTAAAGAATAGGTAGGGTATAAATATAAGAATGTAATACTTCAAATGAAATAAAATATATCAAAGAACTCTGTCTCCTCTCTCTTTATGTCTTTTCTTCAGTGATCTCTTCCATTACCATTTATTTGAAGGCATCTTTATTTTGATGAATCCTCTCTTCTTTCTTCCTCTACCATCACCACTTTAGCTGAGGCCAGTGACCTTTTTGATCACTATGCAGAGTAATAAATTCACTTCACAGCACAATCTAGTACTTTCATATGTATACCTACATGCATAAACAACTGAAAGAAAATGTTGCAAAATGATGCAATGACCTGATATTTTCTATTACAAATTATTATTATTACACATTGATATTATTATTATTACACATCGATATTATTACACATTATTCTATTTCATTGATCTGGTCAAGGCCAGAATGACTGTATAACCCTGGTGGATTGTGACCCATGGTTTGAAAAACAGTGGTCTATACCAGCATCAGCATTTGCCCAGATATCTGCAGCAGCCTAGTAACTGGTCTCCCTTTTTCTATTTTTCCGTCTTCTATTTCCTATTCCTATACAGCAGCAAGAAAAATGTCAAAACATAAATCAAATCATGTTATTCTTCTGCTCAAAGGCTTCAGGGGCTTCTTGCACTTACTTAGCATTCAAACTCCTCACCATGGCCTACATGATCTGACCTTTGACTTTGTCCCCAGCCTGAATCTCATGTCATCTCTCACTTCCTTGGTATGCTCAGGCTCCACAGTATTTGTTTCAGTTCCTCCAGGATGCCAGATTTTTGCCTGCCTGGGGACAGGTTGCTCCCTCTGCCAAGAACACTTTCCCCAACTTCTCATGGCAGGTGCTAAAGGACTTATCCTTTAGTCCTTGTATTATTTCCTTTAAGAGAGGCCTTTCTTGATCACCCTAGTTGAAGTAGGTCATCCCTTCTTATTATCTACTTCAGCCCACTGTGTTAATACTCACTGCACTTGGAAAGATGAGAAAAATATACGACAGCTAGAAAACTTTGAATAAGTAACAGGCAGAATAGGGTGATGGGAAGAGGATTCAGAGCAGGAAAGAGCAAAGTCTTTTGGGGCTGGACTGTTCATCTTAGAATCACCAACTTTGGAAATGTAACTTTATGTGATGGATCTTGCCTGTAATTAATGCCTTTTCATTTTTGTTTAGTATTAAATTACATTAATTTTTGAAAATTCTACATGTCTCTACTTTGCTAAGAAGGATGAAGGAAAGGAAGGGTTTGGTTACACGTACACTATCAATTAAAAGAAAGACTGCTGAATCCCAGAATTAGTGGTGTCAGTGGTAATCAAGGCGACAGAACCTTTCAGAAAGTGGTCAGGGAAAAGAGTCAGAAGCTGCTGGTAGGGCCACCTTTCACCAGCTGGGGGTTCTCTTAAAAATTTCTTCTTGATTCAAAACATGCTTAGAGGTTTTATGTGGTGTTTTAATAAGGAAGATGTTTCCATCCTTGAACCATCCCTTCTCTATCTTTGATGGTCCTCCTGCCATGGATATAATGGACAACTTGCTGGCCTTGTACACGGGCAGTACTGTTAAAGAGGCTCTGTAAGCTTTTTTGTCCTAGAGACTAACAGTACCTATTTCTGCCCCAGTAGGTCCAGATCTACAAGAAGATATTTGCACTTGATATCACCCCTCACCAGCCAGTTAGAGGACGGAGATGCAGGGTATGTCTTCTTTGGGGTTCAGGTGGGACTTGGAATTAGCTGAATTTGTCTCAGCCTCTCAGAGTGGGTGCCCTGAGAGATAACTCCTGAGCCTGAGATTGGGAGCATCATTTGACGCACCCCCAGCCCCCATCCCGGGGCCTGGTGCCTACAAGGGGAGCCACCTTATTTCTGACCCCTCCCTCTATCTTTGCTGGCCTCCACTCCTAAGCGTCAGGTTCTACTCCAGCTCCTGCAGAACAGTTAGCTGGTGTTGAGTGCCTACAAAGTGCCAGGCATGCTTAAGGCATATTTACATATTTATATTCATTTAATTCTGCCCAGTCTGCTCTCCTAGCCTGGCTCTCTGCCACAACCTTGCATTTTCCCCTTCTCAGCCCAGCACTAGGGGAATATTTCCCCAAGCTATGACATGAATGTATTGTACCGTGGGTGTTGCTCACAATGGTCCCTATCTTTCTGGTTTCCTATAAGTTTTTGAAAAAGATTTGTGTTAATTATTTTACTTTTTTTTTTCTGCATGAGTCTCAACTTTGAAAAGGTTACTATAGCTACATGAAATGAAGTACGGGCTGCTTTTAAAGGGACTAATTGTTATAAGCTCTCATAGGAAGAACCAATTTCAAGAATGAGGAAAAAAATCCATCCCCAACCTTCAACCTCATGAATTTAATCACTTCAATTTAAAAAAAAAAAATGCACTCAGCTGTTTCCATGTCAGCCACTGACTTTTCCCAAGCAATGAATAATAAGGAAGATGTGGCATTAATTAAGGCAGCCTGGCCATAGGTTAAAGGAACATGGACAGCTGGCTCTAGCATCTCTGGACCTTTGGAACAAACCTAGTTTCTTCCTAATGCCAAGTTGCTTTGAATTACGTTTATTAAAAACAAAATGAACTATTTTTGGGCTAGGGTTTGAGCTATTATCTAAATCCTAATTGATCATGGTTTGTGAGGTTCTGCAATAGAAGCATTTTTTTCTTCCTTCCTTCCTTGTTTCCTTCCTTCCTTCCTTCTTTCCTTCTTTCTTCCTTTCTTTTTAAAAAAGGAATATCTTATTCTGAAACAATGTTACTGATAAAAAATACAGATATAAGAAACCATTGAGAGTTCAACAGCATTTCTGGAATTGTAAGGATGATCTATTGACAGTAAGAGCAATAACACAAAAACAGACTTCAACTGGCAAGAAACAGCAGGTCACTGCCTGCAGGGGATGGCCAACTCAGAAATTTGACTGTTTCATGTGTTTGGATAATGTAATTTAACACAGATGCTGGACCGACTTATGCTCCAGTGACATTATATTTGATATGTTCTATGTAATTGTAATCAATTTCCTAGGGCAATTAAATATATTAAAATATATTATGGGCATTATTAGCCAAAAATCTTTAAAAAACAAAAACAAAGTGGCATTTGCCCCAAATGAAAGCAAAGTTGTCTGGGGCCAAAGTGGAGGGAGTCATATGGCTTGATAAGAAGACTTATAACTGGGGTCTCCTGTGTTCGGAGGACCACGATACTCTTCAATGAGACACCACATTTTTCCACAGGCTTTTGGAGAATAACTTACATTTCAATTTTACAAAACCAGTATTTATGGTCAGTGTTTTTAACTGGGTGTGCAAAAGCCTTTAATGTTAAGTGGAAGAGGCTGGTGATATCTGTGCAGGTATGTGAAGATTGAATGAATCTCCTCTATTTTATTTCTGCTATAACTTAACAATGGCCAGTAGATGATATAAAATGTCACCATCAGGGAGGCTTTTGAGGGGATGAACTGAAGGAAAAAGCAGAATCCTGTATAGTGGATGAAGGAATACCATACATCTTAGATTTCTAAGGAACTAGATGGATTTAAAATAGACTGTCCTCATATACATATTAATTTTCAGACACCATACTTAGATTTTTGATTTGGGACATATAGTCACTATACATAAATGTCCTGAGGATATAATTAGAACAAAAGTCTTAATTAAAATGTATATATGCTTATTATTG
Organism: Cynocephalus volans; assembly: GCF_027409185.1. NCBI lineage: Eukaryota > Metazoa > Chordata > Mammalia > Dermoptera > Cynocephalidae > Cynocephalus > Cynocephalus volans. Next base: position 86,559,022 of record NC_084464.1, on the reverse strand, counting down.
TATTATTCGAGTAAATAGTAACATAATGTCCTCATAAAAGGAAATTGTATGGTTTTTATTTACACCCCATGTATAAGAGCAAAATTTGAAATCTATAATTGATTAGTCTTCATATATCCCTTGATTAAAAAGAACCAGAGAAGTGGTGGAAGCTTCTGAAGTATGCCCAGAAGCACTGAAAGATAAACAAAAGAGAAAAATTAAAGTATGCAATAAAACCTCATTAATCATATGTAACTGGGGCTTCAGAAAAAAAAAGTCATCAAATGATCATTGGAAACTATGAGGATATTTACTAAAACTTTAAAGTTGGCCATATTCCAACTGAAAATGTTATCCTTCTAAGTAAAGAGAGAATTTTTATCAGAGACACACAGAACGTATTTAGGCTATTTACTCGAGATTATTTGGTGCGTGATTTTTAGGTAGCCATAGTAACCAGACCTAAAGGATTTATAAAAGTGTCTATGGCAGCAGCTGATGGCAATAGATTGATTCAAGAGCCATTTATCTGTATTAATGAATAGGAAATGAGAAAGAGGTGGTGTGAAAAACAAATCATCTAGGGAAAACATGAGGGGAGATAGAAGTACATGAGTGGGCCCACACTCAAACCGCCCCTCCCCCTGCCACAAGCACACTGCAGCTCACAGGAAGGCATCGTGCCCTACATGAGGTGTTGAAGGGAACCAGAGGCTAGGGCACCTCATGTTTTAGTGCAGTATAAAGCACAGTTTGTAAAGCCTCTGGTTAATTTTATCAATATATGCGTTCAAACCTATAATACAAGTTCTAGAATAAATGTTTTGATGAAATTGGTCTTTAATTAAATTTAGAAGACAACTAAAATTTTCATTTTACTCTGTTAAAAGCAAAAAGTTTAACCAGACATCTGGCTGCTAAGTATCACGTAGATAAAACATCTAAGTAATTAGTTTGTTTTCCCATTTTTTAATTTGAATGTTTGCTATCTTTAGACACAAAATGGATTAAGAATTAGTCATGATAACTCAATTTCATTGATTTATGAAGAAAGCGTGACTCAAAATAATGACCTCCAATATGCAAAGGGTAATTATTTTCATGTCAGAAATATTTTTACGTCATCTGTGGACTTGATCTGGAGTAAGTCAAAATAAAGTACATTGTAATCTACTATATAAATATAACTAAAATATAATATTTTTATAATAAAATTTAAGATGAAATATAATTATTATTCTTCATGTTATCATTTTAGAATTATTGATTGTGTTTTTAAAATAGTGAATTAAAAATACACTATTCTGCACTATACCAAGCATGGACTGGACTTAATTTCCAGGAGTTTCCAGCCCTCAGGAGCATACAAGGTACCTGTCTCATGTCTGAGTACTTTGACCTCTCCAACAAGCACTGCCCCCACAGAAGAACACAGATAAATGTTCCCATGCATGCCAGGAGTAGGAGAGTGGAAGACACTGGACAAGTCATAAGTGTTTGCAGAAAGTATTTCTTTTTTAACACAGTGTAAAGCCTTCCAGTCCTGGTCAGTGTGACCATGCTGAACTACTGCTCACAAAGAACTCACAATAAGTACATGGAGTGAGAGGTGTTTGACAAACTAATGCCAGTGAAGAAAAAACGTTTCTTCGGAGTTTTAATGGAAGTCAGGGAGAAATTGCAAGACAAAGAATCCCGGGCACCGTAATTTCTTTCTCTTCTAATATTCTAACATGGCTTTATACTAAGAAACATTAAGAATGTCACTTTTATGCTAGCCAATTACTCACTTTCTTAAGTAATTACACATTTCAAAATCTGGAGGGCAGTTCTTCCATTCCTCTTTAGAGATATCTTACCTAAACTGTGGATACTCGGTCTTTTAATTAAGGAGTTAGTCAAATCAAAGTCCCTTTTAATCCTCAGTTCCCCTGCCAGAGTTGTGGCTCATTAGGAACTGATCTCTTACAGTCAGAAGCTTCCATGGTTCACATACCTATAAACTTTATAGTTCTTTTTCTCCTTTATGTCTTCTCAACTTGTGCCTAATTCACTAGCATCCTCAAGCCTCTCCTTTCTTTAGTAAGTTAAACTTGAATTTCTTTTATGCTACATTGCCAGAATAAATTCTGGAGTCTTAGCACAACACCCTGTAGAGAGTCTGCTGCTAGTTTCCCTATTCACTCATAACTTAAGAATCCCAGGATTTTCAAGATGGTCATATTTCTCTTCCTAGGATCTGGTTTGTACAATTTTAAAAATGTCTTTTAAAAATGTTCATCATCCAAGTAGCTTCAGAAAAAATTTTTGTTAAAATATTATTTGTTGTGTTCAGTTTTTTGGAAAAAGAAAATGTGTTTTTTGTTTGTTTATCATATTCCATAGTAATTTCTCCTAAACATCAAGATTACATAAATTGTACTATTGAATTTGTTATTTCTTTGTTTGTCAGCAGATAATTTTAAGGTAAGGGAAGGAAGTTAATAGGAAAAGACTTTAAAAACAAAATGATGGTAGAAATAACATTTAAAAAAAGTTCTTTCAAACAAGAAGGTATACACATCACTGAATCAATGTATGTATGTTTATGCATATGAGTAAATATGCCTTCTGAAGCTGCCAAAAATTCATATGGTATGCAATTTCTGAATTTAGTACATGCAAATGGTACTAGCAAAACGGACACATACCATTCTTAAATTTATCTGCTTGAAATATTAAAAGTTCATATGAAAGAAATTCAACTATCTGGCCAACAGCTGTATCAACAAATGTATCAACATAGGTGCAAGGTAAGAACTGGCTGAAAATATGTCAAAATGGGCTGCACATACCCATAGAAAATGGTCTTATTTTTCACAAGGCACACCAACATTTTGGCCAAATTCTTTTTAGAAAAGAGAAATAATTTATTATATTCCTACTTCGTACCCTTCACAAAATTTTACAAGTTCCACAAAGTAAACATCAACATTTTCCTCAGAGCAGTTAAATGTCTTCTGGCACAAATTTACAGAAGAAAGAAAAATTGTAATACAAATATTACAGTTTACTTATTCATATTTGTTAGTTTTTGAAAATATATGTGTATTTCTAATTTACATTTTGCCAAATAATGTAACTTCTGAATGTCTCTTTTGTTTGGAGTAAGGAAAACAGTCTGGTCCCTGGGACTTGCAACATTGATTCAAACGGTAAGCATTTCACTGAGATGTCAAAACAGGAAGAACTTCTGGCATAATCAGCACCGATCACAGCACAAGAAAATACTGGCTCGTCTTCCTGATAAATTCTATTATAGGACAATCCATATGGAGTTTGAATTTAAAAGTTACGATGAAGATCTGTCCAACCATATTGTCACTTTCATATTGAATTTCCTAAACTCACTGATCTACGACTGTGAATGGAGTTATTTTTATGTGGTCCTATACTTCAAATAAATACACTTAAAAATAACAACTTAGGAAATTATACTAACAAGATCTTCAACAGTAGAGTTGTGATGCTTTATAAGGTGTCCACAGGTGAGAATGTAGCCCACACTAATGACCCTCTGTGTATCTAGAGGATCTCTTCAAATGTAGCTATTTTGTTAACTGATTATTTAAATACACTCACAGAGATGTAAGATTAGACAGTGTGGTCAACAGAAAAGGGTGCTGGCCCACCATGAGGGTGACTGAGTCTACCTTTAACTTTTTCATAACTAGCTGTGTAAATAGGGAAGGTCACCTAGCCTTTATTCATCTCTAAAATTAGAATTGCATACTGTTCAGAATAGTTCTGAAGATAAAATGAGATAATATAGAAGAAAAAGGATTGAAAATCTTAAAACTATAAAAATTAATGTTGGCTACTAAAAACATACAAATAATACATTGGACTGTTATTTCCAAACTAACCTAGAAGTTGTGTGGCTTACGATGTTGCGGGCCTTCCATAGACCCTGAATAAACGTTTGTTATTTCCCTGAAGAAACATGAAAAAAAGTCATTTCGCAAACACCATTTCCCTGTGAAAACAGGTGCTTTAATTCCTCAAGTGAGTTTTAAGTTTTACATGAAGCACTTTGATCCGTGGCTGCTCCACTAACACTAATGGACAGCAGAGAGATCTCCAGTTTCTCTGCAATGAAGACATCTGTGAACGCATGCTTGGAAAAGGATGTTGACCCCCAGTGGTTGCAGGAATTACTGGGATTTGCCCTAAGAAGGCAGCAAACGGCTGGCTGGGAAGGTAGAGCGAGAGCTCAAATTCCTCACATGGCTGCTGGTCTGCCTCTATGCACTACATCGTGCTTCTATAAAGGTCAACTCATTTTTGTGGAAAGGATCAAAGAACAGTGGAAGGTGGAAAATGAATGCAGAGAGTGGAGAGAGCTGGTGTGGAAGGTGGAAATGAATGGAGAGAGTGGAAAGAGCAGGGGTGGAAGGTAGAAAATGAATGGAGAGAGTGGAGAGAGCTGGTGTGGAAGGTGGAAATGGAGAGAGTGAGAGATCTGGGGTTGGGGAGATTGGCTAGAGAGTGCTGCTGTGAGAGAGGAAAGTAGCAGGTTTAACAGCAGTTTTCTGGGCTCTTCTCTCTCTCCTTCCAGGTATGAGGGTATGAGCATGGGGGAATAATTTCCTATTATGTTGGCTTCCTATCTTCTGAAACTATTTTTGAGAAGATAGAAAGCAGACAGATAGTAGCACCACTAAGTGAACCGGAGGCAGGCCCCAAACCTCCCATTGTTTCAGTGTGTGTGGGTTTCTTGCAAACTCCCCATAAATAAGGCTGTCAGCTTGCTAGCTCTCCATTGCTGTGGAAATCATCAGTGGCTGGGGCAGAAGCTCCTATCTGCTTTATCAGGTCATTGTGAATTCTGGTCCTCAGCAGTTGTTACAGGATAAAATACCTTGGTCCCCAAAGTTATGCCCAACCCGAATACTCAGAACTTGATAAGAAAGGAGCAGAATGCAGTTCCAGTTCAATTTTAAGTCTATAAGGAATATGAGAAGACAGGCAGAAGGCCGACTCACAGAATGTAAGGGACTCACATGCACAGGTCTGAACCAGGGCTCTGCTCCTTATCTAAGCTACTTAGCCTTCTTGTACCTTATTTTCCCTATCTGGAAAATGGGGATGTAATATGTAAAGCTTTGGTTTTTGGAGAAAGTTTAAAAGAAATAATGTATATAAAATACTAAGCACACTGCCTGAAATGTAATAATAAACTCAACAATAATAACTATTTTGAAGGTCAAAACTGAATTTCTTCTTATTGTGCTAAGTCCAGACTTATTGTTACTATAACTTTTAAATCAGGATCAACTAATTGTAAGTGTTTCTTTCTCAAAAATGTATACAAAGCTTTCCTTTAAAAATTTCAGACAAAGACTCTTCCTGCTCACTCAGAAAGCAGTCTATATTTAGACTGCCCATATTTCAGTTTTGTGGTATCTTAACTTTATTAACTCATAGCATCATATTGCCATAGATCTTTTTTTCTTTTAACTGTGGAAAAGTAAACTACTTTCAAATAAGTTCAGAAGTTAAAGCCTAAAAAAAAAAAAAATAGCAACACTGCGCCTAAATTTAATATAAGAGTAACTATGTTGAGAAATGTTGGCTGTGAATATATTTAGATAGTACAGAATTTCTCATTTGATAGTTATTTTGGTTATCTAGGAAGAAAACTAATGCTTGCAATGGCAACATTTGCAATTTCATGTTAGGATGAGTATTTTTTCCCAGAATGTAAATATTATCTCAGTTTGAAGACGGGGAGAAGAGGTACAAGGAACAACATATGCTTTCATTCAACAGTATGTAACAAGTAGCGGCCATTATGAATCAGGCACATATTAATCTAATCAAAGATTAAATAGCCCACCAAGGCACTGCCAAAAGAAAGATAGCCCAGATGTACTAGTGCAGGAGGCAGTGAGGTCTGGATCATGAGGAGGAAGTGGGGAATGCTTTGTTAAAGGTTTAAGGAAGTGTCAGCCACAATACACTGTCTGCTTGGGGGAAGGGGAGTCTTGCCCCACTACTGCTGGGATTCATCTTCTTTTCCCTAGCACAGGGTGTGATGCATAGGAGGCCCTCCATGTCTGGCTTCATGCTCTGCTTCCACCTCTCAGCTGTGCCCTTCATTCTTGGGGGCAAGCTGGGCAGAGGAGAGCAGCCTCTGCTTGGAAGACGATCCCTACCTAGAGAAAGGGGCTATGGAGGCTGTTGCAGGTGCAATGCAAGATGTGGCTATGCCCTTGTGTCAGGATCAACCAGCAGCTTGCTACCATGCAGCTTCCTTTAGCCCCACAGAACAAAATCCTGGGTATGCACAGGTGCTTGCCAGCTCTGAGACTCTTCTTGTCCCCCCCCCCACCTTTTTCTTGGAAAGGGTTAAAATAAAGTGGAGAATAATGGCAGTGGGGCTAAACCCTTGGCTGTTTTTAGAGCAGTGTATCTAATAATATGCTCTACTACTTTGATCTTGTTTTAAGAAGGGGCAAAATTCTTTGAAGAAAACATTTTTAACAGCTTTTTTTTTCTTTCCTTTTTTTTGGGGGGGGGGGTGTCTTTTTGCTATTCGTGCTTGTATTTTCTTCCAGTGAGAAGATATTAGTAAGCTACAGGCATCCCATTCCTGGCAATGACGACTAAACAGCTTTCACAGCCAAATGGGTTGGGTTCAAGGCCTGATCCCACAAGTTATTAGTTATGAAACTTGGGCAAGTCTCTTAACCTCTTGGTTCCTCTGTTTCCAAATCCCTATGACATGAAATACCTTCTTCTGGAACTGAAGATTAAGTGAGGTATTATATGTAAAGAGCTAAGCAGGTTATGGCCCAGAAGTGCTCAGTAAGTTCCTGGAACCCACACAAATCTTACCCAAATGCTCTACCAATCCGTCTTACGTGGGAGTCGACATCTTTTCTCAAACATTCTCTAATTCTTCTACACTCTTCCCTTTGTGGATAATATCCTTGTCCTATTTCCCCAACAGCTGAAGGAACATCCATTCTTTCAAGATCCAGTCCAAGTGATAGCTCTCTTCCTGACTTCTCTCCCAGTTCTCCGTGGGTATTAGCCCACCACCCCTCTCTGTTGGAACATAAGCAATTGAGCCATAATTATGTACTTGTGTGTCATGCCCACTAGACTGTATGAAAGGCAGGCATTCTGAAATCCTCAGCACTCAGCTTGGTGCCCGGCACATAGTAGGTGCTGAAACCATATACATACATATGTATACGTAATGCCTGCATAGGGTAGATTCTTGCGAGAATGGGTGGCCAAGGTAATACACGGGTGTGCTTTGAAGGAGGCGACGGGCTTATGAGGACAGTGCAGTTGTCCAAGGGTCCCTCCACCCCCCTCTCCCCCCGCCCAGTTCTTAGGCTTGGCGCTGATGGTCTTTACCCCAGGTCGGGTCAGCTTTCTCGATTTTGGTACGCAGCTCCTCAGGGTATCGGCAGGGGGCGGCGTTGTCACGCAGCTGGAGGCTCCGCGGGTGACACCCCTGCACCCCACCCCCAACAGGCGAAGCGGGTGACTAGGCTGGGGCTCCCCCAGTTCAGAGGGGTGCGAACTGTTTTTCTCCCGGGCTGGGCGGCCGGGCTTGCGCAGGACCTTGGGGGAGGGAGAATTCCGCTTCCCTGCCGTTGTCCCCTCTTCCCCCATCTCAGCTTCCCGCAGCCTCCATGTGAAGGAAAAGCTGCTTTGGGTTTGTTTCTTCAGAGACAGCAAGCGGCCGGAAGAGATGGCAGGAGAAATCCGGGAGCTTTCTAGCAAAGACGGCGGTGCGAGCGGGAGTGCGCGCGGGGATAACCATCACACTGTCTTAGCCCTGCCCAAGCGATCGACGCTGGAGGGGGAAACTTTTGTTTCTCTAAACTACTTTTACGTCTCGTGGGAAACCAAGCAATATCCCACCGACGTTTTAATTCACGCGTAAAGGGCAAAGCTTAGCGTGCTGCGGTGACTCGGCGGCCGCGCACTCGCCCTGGGCGCGCTCCCCCGCAGCGCTCCGGACACGCCCCGGCCTCGGCATTGGCTGTTCGCCCGCCCCGGTGTCTGCTCGGCGCCGCGCGCTGGCCCGCGCCGCGCTCCCGACCGCTGGAGCCGCTGGTGCGCAGGAGCCCGACGCAAGCGGCGCCACCCCCGCGTCTCCCCGGGCTCGCCCGAGTTCCCAGCAGCTTCCCGAGGTTTCAAGAATCGAAACCCAGTTATCAGCAAGCCCTTCCCCTCACACGGAGACTCATTTGCGTGGACAAGTGGATTCATTAGTTCACGCTTGGACCGAGTTCATTCATGGAGTAGACTTTCTAGCGACACACACACACTGTTGAAAAGGGAGGTCGCTTAGGCACCTCCAGAGCCCCAATGTTACGCTATAAAGACGGCCTGCATTGTGCAGAATTTTACGTTTTGTGAAGTTTCTGCAATTGCGCGACTTCAGTTGTGATCCGGTTTTGATGACCCCGTATGACGTTTGGGGCATTTTAAGTGTCTTTTCCTCGCTGGTGGGAAAGAAGAGAGGCGCGCGCCGGGGAGGAGGACTCTGGGGGTGCGGAGTCGTACTAAATTAAATATATGTGTAAGCCCACGCGCATATAAGTGTGTGTGTGTGTGTGTGTCTGCACGCACTACAGCCAGGGGCCTCGCAGTCCTGGGGCTGTCATCGGCGCGGCGCTGAATGCCCGCTGCCTGCGTCCTGCGGGCGCGGGGGGTGGGGGGCGGTGCCCTATGCAGATGAGGAGGGTGTGGCGAGCGCGCGGCGCCTGGGCCCCGGAAGCGCAGAGAAGCCCGGTATAAAAAAAGTACTGAAGACATTTCCCCCGCACAACTGCTAAAGCTCCAGAGACAGGAACGTGTGCGGCCGCGGCGGGGGCAGCAGGAGCCGCCACCTCCCGGACCACCGCAGCTGGGGCAGCAGCCGCGCGGGCGGGGGCGAGGGGAGGGACTGGTTGGCGCAGGCGGCGGGGGTCTGGGAAAGACGAAGTCGCTGGCCGCTGTCGGGAGCGCACTCGCAGCTCCTGGAAGTGTTGCGGTCTCGCGGTTCCTTGCTCACGGCTCTCCTAGAAGGGGCGGCCGCCTCCAGGTGACACAGACGGGACTCTCGCTTGCGCTTTCCAGATGCATCAGAGACACTTTTGGTGCGGGGCTGCTCTGCGGGGCGCGGCGCGCGGTTGGGGACAGCAGGAGCCGGGAGAGGGAGAGTCTCCGAGGAGCCCCCGGGCCAAGGGGCGACCCGGGGAGGGGGCGCGCTCTTCCTTCTGCGGGCCCCTGCCCTCTGTCGCCGCGCGTCCTCACCGCGCTTCTCCCCACTCTTCTCTTACAGGATTGACCAGGGCCAAGTGGCGCTCGGAGGGCACTACATGGCGGAAGGCGAAGGGTACTTTGCCATGGCCGAGGACGAGCTGGCCGGCGGCCCCTACATCCCCCTGGGCGGCGACTTTAGCGGCGGGGATTTCGGCGGCGGCGGCAGCTTCGGCGGGCACTGCTTGGAGTATTGCGAAAGCCCTACGGCTCACTGCAACGTGCTGAACTGGGAGCAAGTGCAGCGCTTGGACGGCATCCTGAGCGAGACCATCCCGATCCACGGACGCGGCAACTTCCCCACGCTCGAGCTGCAGCCGAGCCTGATCGTGAAGGTGGTGCGGCGGCGCCTGGCCGAGAAACGCATCGGCGTCCGCGACGTGCGCCTCAATGGCTCGGCTGCCAGCCACGTCCTGCACCAGGACAGCGGCCTGGGCTACAAGGACCTAGACCTCATCTTCTGCGCTGACCTGCGCGGGGAAGAGGAGTTTCAGACTGTGAAGGACGTCGTGCTGGACTGCCTGTTGGACTTCTTACCCGAAGGGGTGAACAAAGAGAAGATCACACCACTCACGCTCAAGGTAAAGCCACCGAGACTGACTCGGGTCCTGACCCGGGCCGGGTGCAGCAGGGAGAGGGCAGAGGGGCTTCCGTTCAGTGCCACGAATCTGTGGCAGTGGTGGGTTCGGGCGCGCCTGCTTCTTTTGTTTTTGATAATTTAAGTGAGCATGCTAAAGTGCGTGAATGGTTGTTGAGTGTTTTAGTTTACTTGGTGCTGGAGCGTCACAAGTCTTCTCCCGCTTCCTCTGCCCTCCCTTCTCTTCCTTCTCCTTATGTTTTAACTCTTGGTTTTCCTTGCTTGAGTCTTGTCCAGAGTAGCTTCTGATAGGTGGGAGGATGAAATGATGTAAATAATTCTAGTCATTTTATGTTCTAGTCTGGGAAAATAGCAACCTGAAGCAGAACTGAGTCAATGGGTTTTTTATTGTACTGGAAAATGTGAATAGATTTTGTAGCTGCATTCAGCTGACTCCCTGTGGTGGAGAGAGATCTGGTGGTTCTCTGTGTGGACTCACGTGTTAAGGTTAGAGTGGTACTCCCCTCCCCATTTTGGTTCAAGTCACGTTTAATATAGTCAGTTAAAGTTATCTGAGGAGTCAGCCTCCCAGAATACCATAATTTAGTTCATATTTGATTGTAACTGCAGAGTACCCCTGGAGGGACACACAAAATAGGGATAACATTGATTGCTTCAGGGGGAGGGAGACTGAGTGGTTGGGGCCAAGGGTGAGAGGTCGACTAATCTTTCTGTCTTTTGAACAGTGTGTGGATACTGTGTGAATATTGTGTCTATTAGATCTTTTTCAAAAAATAACATTTAAAAAGTCAGACGTGACAACAGAATCTCTTAGTCTTGTGCTCCATCTGCCAAAAGCCTCAGACTATTACTTCTAGTTTCTTTCCCAGACGGTAAAACTACTCGTCGAATATATATATATTTTTTTTTTCTCTTCTGTTTTCAGAAGACTGTTTAAACCTGTAGGTAGTGTTTTGCTGAAACTTGACAAAACAAAAGGGAAAGAGCAAAATAATTCTCAGCTGTGAAGAGGATGTATATACTTATTTTTTTCTAGGTTTGCTCATCTTCTTGTTTTATCTTTTGAATTGTAGGAAGCTTATGTGCAGAAAATGGTTAAAGTGTGCAATGACTCCGACCGATGGAGTCTTATATCCCTGTCAAACAACAGTGGCAAAAATGTGGAACTGAAATTTGTGGATTCCCTTCGGCGGCAGTTTGAATTCAGTGTAGATTCTTTTCAAATCAAATTAGACTCTCTTCTTCTTTTTTACGAATGTTCTGAGAACCCAATGACTGAAACATTTCACCCCACAATAATTGGTGAGAGCGTCTATGGCGATTTCCATGAAGCCTTTGATCACCTTTGTAACAAGATCATTGCCACCAGGAACCCCGAGGAGATCAGAGGGGGAGGCCTGCTTAAGTACTGCAACCTCTTAGTGAGGGGCTTTAGGCCCGCCTCTGATGAGATCAAGACCCTTCAGAGGTATATGTGTTCCAGGTTTTTCATCGACTTCTCAGACATTGGAGAGCAGCAGAGAAAACTGGAGTCCTATTTACAGAACCACTTCGTGGGACTGGAAGACCGCAAGTATGACTATCTCATGACCCTACATGGCGTGGTGAACGAGAGTACAGTGTGCTTGATGGGACATGAAAGAAGACAGACTTTAAACCTTATCACCATGCTGGCTATCCGGGTGCTAGCTGACCAAAATGTCATTCCTAACGTGGCTAATGTCACTTGCTATTACCAGCCGGCCCCCTATGTAGCAGATGCCAACTTTAGCAATTACTACATTGCACAGGTTCAGCCAGTATTCACATGCCAACAACAGACCTACTCCACTTGGCTACCCTGCAATTAAGAATCTATTAAAAATGTCTTGTGGGCAAGCCATTTCAGACAAGATAGGAAGAAAAAAGAAAAAAAAAAAAAAAAGAGTGACCCAGCCCTAATTAGGGATGTGTTTTGTGCAATGATGATATGCTCCTGATTTTGAGCTCAGCAAAGCTTATGGATCTTTTAAGAGGTATGGGAGCATGATCTTAACTGATCCCCCTGCCTAACCCTCCCCTTATCCTGCTACCCAGTTGGATTCTCTTCTGAAACAAGAGACCTGTCATTAAAAGCAACCAGGTTCTCCTCAGATAACAACGGAAAAAATGCTTGATGACAATATGGGTTTGCACAATCTGCTCCCATAGCTTTGCCATAGGAAACAAACAAACAAAAAAAAGCGGGAAGTTTCTTTTAAGATGGAATTTACAAAAAGGAATATACAATCTCATCCCAAGTTGTTTATCAGTTCAGGAGTTCAGTTAGTAACAATACAGGAAGAAGGGGAACTCCAGCATTGGGATTGCTATTTGAAGCTTGTAGCAGGTTTTTTTCTGTGGCATGATCGTGTTGCACTAACAGAAACGACTTGCTCCAAACCAACAGTAGTAGGTTGGTGCGGTTCTCATAACAAACAGCAGAACTTATGATGACACAATCCATTAATTCCAGCTGTGTGCATAGCTCGCATTTTTAAAATGTGAAAATGCAAGCAAAAACAGCTGTAGCAAAGAAAGTATGCTCAAGGACCAAAGACTTAAGAGATAAAAATACACAAGTAGAAGAGAGATAGTAGAATATTTAAAGAGTCACTATATTTGTTACACACCAATATACATCAAAGTGCCTGTTGCCTTCTGAAAATTTGAAGTGGAAAATTATTTTATGGTCTAATGATTATTTTATTTTATCAGGGACTCAAGAAAAAAATAAAACAACATATAAGCTTGTGAATAGTGGAGGAAATGCCCTATTTTTACTTGGCAAATACTTGTATAAAGTTAACATTGTTGGTGTGATTTTATCATAGGGGTGTGTGTATGTGTGTGTGTGTGTGTGTATTATGTGTGTATATATATATATATATATATATATATATATACACACACATACATATGATATGTATATATACACGCAATACATTGACTATGACCTAGAATAATGTATCAAAAATGAAATGTTTAAATACTGTGTGCTTTTGTGTTTTCAACAGGATGATATGAGACGTGGGCATATTGCAATGATGAATTAAAACCCACATCCAAACTAATTAAAGCAAATGAAGGAGGGAAACAGGGAAACAAGTAATATATTTGATAGGAAGAGCAGAGATTATACATTTTTAATGAGGTTTTTTTTTTTTTTTTGAGCCGTAGAATTATACAAATGGGAGAATATTGGTTTGGCAGAGCACCTTTTTTTAATATTGAATTGCCTTTTGACAGTTTAAACGCTTTTTTTTTTTTTTTTAATAATTGCATGCCTCCATGGTGTATGATAAACTAGTGGATAATGGATCAATGATAGGCTACTTAAATCCCTGACTGCTAAAAAGAATTTCTGGTGATCTGAACACTACTAATTAATATTTAAATTAATTTTTTAATGAATGCATTCTGCATTTCTGGACCACTAGCATTTAGTAAATGTGAAATGACCCTTTTTAAAGAGTATTTGCACAATTGCTTAAAATTTATATATGAGATATATATTATATATAACATTTTATAAATTCATGACAGTATGAAACATCTTTGATTTGGTTGTCACACTGCATTTAAATATTTAGTACTGTACTTTAAATAAAATCACTTTGCATTAAATCAAATCTAACTTTATTTTCTCTTTTCTAAGAGACCGGTTATACCTTGGTGAAATGAACTGGCTTTACTATTTCAATTCCATGACAGCTAATCCTAAAACTACCCCTTCTCCCAGCCCTTAATATGTAGACACTGGTCTCTGAAAATGCATTTGTTAAAAACAAAACTAACATAAAAACCTTCCCTTTATGTTGTGAAACAACCACCAATCCCCACCAATGCTAGTCAATAACTGTTTACTATGGTAATTCCTCTGAAGACCCAACTGAAAGATTGTTGTCATCAGTTGAAGAGGGACTGGGGAAGTATATAGCACCCTCCTGTTGGCAGTGAAATTGTTAGTTTGTTGATGTGGGCATTTCTCAGATGTTCAGTGCTAGGTTGATCCAGGTTAATCTGTCTGGACTACCTTTTGTGCATATTTCTTTGAAGCCTTAACAGAAAACCAATGGGTTTGCTGGAGCAGCTTCCCTGTGAATTCTGTCAGAGCTGTGACAGCCCCTGCACTGCCACAGCTCCTGCACTGCCACTCACTGTTTTCTAGGGAACTCTTTCTACTCCCACGTTGGCTCATTCTCCCTCACTCCAGCCCTAGGTTTGAAAAATTAATTGCAATTTTTTCAGGAAACGTTCAATTTACATATTAAGCCTGGCACTCACCTGTCAGAAACCAGAGCTCCACCTGCTTAGCTGTTTGAATGTTTTCTAAAAGAAAACTGAGAGAACGCTTGGGAACACGGGAGCAGCTGGTGATCTGCTATCTTCTCATCTGAACTCTTGACAAATGAGTTGTCTCCTATTTTCAAGAGTCTGGAGATCTCTGGCTCTGCCATAGCAACAACCTGCTGTTAATTTATGACACAGATATTTGTTTGGAGGAACCTTATTTGAAAATACACCTTTCATTTATTTTCTCAAGTATTTATATTCTTTTCTTGCTTAGTTCAGGGTTGATAGCTTAGTGGGAAGTGCCAGCATCTGGCATTCAGATAGAACAGGCTATGCTTAAAACAACTTTCAGCATTTACTTTAAGACATAATTTATTTCTGTTTTGTATGTACTATAGTCTTGTGCGTATGTAGTTGAACACCCAGTGGAATAGATGTCTCTCTTTGTGGATGTGTGGTCTACAAATTTGAATGTCTGGTGAGAGAGAGCCCTGCCTATAGGTCAGAGAAAAGAACAGTTCTCAGCTCCCAATTAGTGCCTGTGATTTGTTTGCTTTTGTGTTTATCTGGCCTAGTGTGCTATTACTTTAAAACAGGAAGAAGGTCTGTCTTCTGGAGACTCTTCTCACCTGTCCAGTCTGGCATGTCAGAGAACACTTATCCTGTGACATTGCCCTTTTAAAAAGTTTACTTCGTTTGCAGTAAATCCAGCTGCCTCAAGAACTCCTACATCAAGATGAACTTTTCCTTTCTGGAAGTGGGATCAAGTATCTGCTCACTTTGGTACTAGGTAGACTATTTTAACTTAGCTTCAAAAAATGCAAGGATGGATGAATATCTGCAGTCTAAGCCAAGAAGGAAATGAAATGAAAAGTGAACATACTGTTTTTACAACCCCTTTCTGTTTGCTTATTGTTGGTTGCTTTACTGTGCATAAAGTTGTTTTCAATGCAATGCTTGTTAAATAAATATTGTGAACCATTTTGTAAATGAAATGTATTATGTTGAAAGCTGTCAGCAGTTAAAAAATAAGCTTTGTTGTTGTTGAAGATGAAGTGTGTTAGATGAAACCAAAAAGCCAAAAAAAAAAAAAAAAAAAGTAATTTCATATATAGCACCTATTGGAATATAATCTTTCTTTAAGAATTCTTTTAGCATAGCCTTTTCAATGCTAAGAAAGAATCTCTATGTGATATTTTGTTATAATAATGGCTTGCTGACAAAGGAAATGGTTAAGTACAAAGTCAGAAGATGTCAAAGTAGCGTGGCGAGGCTTGCTGCAAAGCCTTGCAGAGTGGAGGAGGCCCTGCCTGCTGGCTGTCTCTCCCTCCAACCTTTCTACAACCATTGCCTGCTCTGAGGCATCCTGCTGCAGCAAGCTGCACCTTGGGTCACTCTTTTGGAATACTTCGACTATAGACTGTGTCACAGGCAGAAAGGAGTTGATGGAAAATGGACTCTTAAAAACTGACATGTTTGAATCAGTGCTAGAGGGAACAGATTGTGAATTTTGTTTACAGCATCCAATATTTGGATTCCTTTTTGTGTGTGTGTAAATAAAAAGAAGTTATTTTTTTCTATTGATTTGTGTCTGCTATCTTTGATGTCTGTGCTGGGTAATGACCATGTCCTCTGAATTTGAACCCATGTCCATTAGAAAAAACAAGGAAGTATGTGGAGAAAACCAGCTTTCAGCAACTTTCTGATTGGAACACAATAAATGAAAACATCCAGCTTTCAGCCAGCCCATTTCTGATGGGCTCAATTAGCTCCAAAAGAATCTAGTCAATAGGTGCCAAAATTTTTGTCTGTGTATTAATGTAGCAGTGTTAGGCAACCCAGAAATCAGAGGTGTTTTCTAGTATTAGTAGAGACTCAGGGCTCTAGTAGTCTGGAGTGGTCCTTGGTTTTCCTGAGTAGCCCAAGGGCTATGCTTTTGTCACCAGTGACTATACATATTTGAGGCTCTATAATGTTATTCAGAGTGTTCAAATTGGGGTGAGGGGTATAAGTATTGGTAGCCAGGAAATGGAAGAAGTAGACTAATATGTTGTACTTGGCATGTGTATGTGTGCTGGCTGCAAGGAAGTCATCCTTTCGGTGAGCATTTAGTGTAATCTCACCTATGCAAATTGCCAGGGGCATCCATTTATTAATTAAAATGTTTCTTTGTATAACTTTGGAGACTTTCTCAATGCTATTAGCGTGAGAATTTGATTAGCCTAGGCTACTATAGGACATACTTGTGCTTTTAAAAATCATTTTAATTCCCAGTGTTGGATAGAATGCATGCTTGGCACTATGTCTATGAAAGAGCCACTCCTGGCATTAAAAGCCAGCTTCCCTCACATATACATCATAAAAATATAAGGTGGTTATTTGATTTGACAGTGGTATTTGTGTGTCATTCTCTTCTTCCTTTGTTGCAACCTCTTCGTTCTTCTACAGCCAGTCCCTCATATGTCTGTGGTCATCATAAACAAGGGTTGGATAAGGACAGTATATATTAAACTCTTCCTAGACTTAGATACACCCTGCCATTTCTAGTTGGATTACTAGCCTGCACCCAGCTAAACCTGGAAAGAAGCAGTCCGTCTATCCTTTCCTTAGGAACCTCATTCCCTAAACATTCGGTTGCCTTAATAAGAAAAAGATAATACAAAAAAATTAATACCCAAAAAACAAAAATAAAAGAAATTAAAATTAGTCTTTAAATATAAAATAGAATAAGAATTGTTAAAATTAACAACTACTTAGGAAATTAAACTGTAGTTTCCTTCTTAGAACCAAGTTTGAAATCAATGATATGAATATCCTTCAGTCAAATAGCAAATACATTTAGATAGGAGAGGGGCCCAGATCTTGGTCTAATGCTATCCTTCAATAAAAGGAACTAGGGTCCCTTGGAGAAGTGGCTGAATCTAGGGCTGGAGCAGGAAATATACAAGATGAACCTGGAGCATCTTGTAGTTTCAGAAAGCGAGGGTGTGCTCAAAAAAAAAAAAAAAAAAAATGATGGGTGCATGTTAAAGGGATACAGGAGCCAACTGAAAGAGTTCCAATGGCCAAAGCTGAAACAATTTGAGCAACAAAACAAATAGTATTTATTTTACTTATGTGGACGCATAAAATATCCATGCATCTACACTGATATAAATAATTGAATAAATAAATAAATAAATAGGAGTGAAAAGACAAATTTCCTGTGCAGAATTCCAAATAATCTATGTAGATACTGCTCCCTCAAGGAGGTGCAGGTTAACTCCCCAGCTCTTTTTTTTTAAAGAGTTTATTATATATATATCTGGGGTACAAAGTTGATTTTCAGTAGTTGTGTACAATGTGTGATGGTTAGATCAGGATAATTAGCTTAGTCATCATTAAAATACATAATCTTTCTGTCCATTAATCAATTTCTCATTAACTCCTCTCTCCTTCTCCCTCCCCTCCCCTTGTCCACCTCTAGTAACCACATTTTTGTTCTCTCCTTCTAAAAATTCAATGTATTATTGTGATCGTTGTTTCATTTTTTCTCTGTCTCTCTTTATTTGTTTATTTATGGGTTCAACTCCTGCTTATGAATGAGGACATGTGGTATTTCTCTTTCTGCACCTGGGTTGTTTCACTTGGGATAATTTTCTCCAGGCTCATCCGTGTTGCTGCAAATGGCAGAATTTCTTTTTTTTTTTTTTCATGGCTGAATAGTATTCCATTGTGTATATATACTACATTTTCCTTATCTAGACATCCATCGATGGACAATTTAGGTTGGTTCCATCTCCTGGCTATCGTAAATAGAGCTGTGATAAACATGGGAGTGCAAGTATCCCGTCAACATGATGATTTCCAGTGCTTTGGATATACCCACAGTAGTGGGATTGCTGGATCATAGGGAAGTTGTTTGAGGAATGTCCATACTGTTCTCCATAATGGCTGACTAATTTACAGTCACACTAACAGTGCAAAAGTGCTCCTCTTTCTCCACATCCTTGTTATAATTTGTTATTCTCTGTTTTACAATGGCTAGTCTGTCTAGGGTGAGGTGATATCTCAAAGTGGTTTTGATTTGCATTTCCCTGATTACTAGTGATGTTGAGCATTTTTTCATATACTTGTTGGCCATTTGTATGTCCTTTGAGAAATGTCTATATAGCTCCTTTGCCCATTTTTTAATTGGATTATTTGGGGTTTTCTGCTGTAAAGTTGTTTTAGCTCTTTGTATTTTCTGGATGTTAATCCCTTGTTGGATGCATAGTTTGCAAAGATTTTCTCCCATTCTGTAGGTTGTCTTTTCATTCAGTTGTTCCCTTTGCTGTGCAGAAGTTTTTTAGTTTGATATAATCCCTGTGCTTTTGGGGTCTTGTTCATAAAGTCTTTGCCCAGTCTTATGTCCTGGAGTGTTTACCCTAAGTTTTCTTCTAGGAGTTTTAAAGTTTCCAGTCTTATATTTAAGTCTTCAATCCATTTTGAGTTGGTTTTGGTATATGGTGAGAGGTACAGATCAAGTTTCATGCTTCTACATATGGATATCCAGTTTTCCCCACACCATTTATTGAAGAGGTTCTCCTTGCCCCAATGTATGTTCTTGGTGCCCTTGGCAAAGATTGATCAGCTGTAAATAAGTGGGTTGGTTTCTGGGTTCTCTGTTCTGTCCCCCTGGCCCACTGATTACTTTTATGCTGGTACCATGCTGTTTTGGAGATTTGTAGTGTAGTTGGAAGTCAGGAAGTGTAATGCCTCCAGTTTTACAGTTTTGCTCAGGATTGCTCTGGCTATTCAGGTTCTGTTGGTCCATCTGAATGTTAGGATTGTTTTTTCTATTTCTGTGAAGAAAGTCACTGATACAAAATCGATATACAAGAATCAGTAGCATTTTTATACTCCAACTAGAAACTAGAAGAAAAAGTAATCAAGAAAGCAAGCCCATTTACACGAGTCACCAAACAAAACAAAACAAAACAAAACAAAACAAAACAAAAACAAAAACAAAAAACAAGGAATAAATCTAACCAAGGACGTGAAAGATGTCTACAATGAGAATTACAAATCAAAAGAGGACACCAAAAGATGGAAAGACATTCCTTGCTCACGGATTGAAAGAATCAATGTAGTGAAAATGTCCGTACTACCAAAAGCCATCTATAGATTCAGTGCAATCGCCAACAAAATACCAACTCCCACCTCTTGAGTGTGGGCCATCTATAGTAACTACCTTTCAAAGAGTACAATATGAGAAAGGGGTAAAAAAAAGTGATGCACCAGTGGAAAAACCTGACAAACACTACCTCCACCAGGTGATCAGGTCAGCATCAATAGTGAGAAGTCACAATGATAGTACATACCCTTGTTATGATGTGATGAGAGTGGCACTTGACCTCTGCGGCTTCCTCCCCAAAACCCGTAAGACTTGTCTAATCATGAGAAAAGCATAAGGCAAACCTAAAATCATCAAAACATAGAAAGTTTGAAAACTGCCACAGCCAAGAGGAGCCAGAGGAGACATGACAACTAAATGTAATGTCCTGGATGGGATCCTGGAACAGAAAAGGGCATTAACCTAAACCTATGGAAATTGAAATAAAGTATTATTGAAATAATAATGTTTCAATATTGATTCAGTAGTTGTGACAAATGTACCATCTAATGTAGGATGTCAACAATAGGAGAAACTGGGTGTGGGATATATGGGAACTCTCTGTGTGATCTTCAAAAATTTTCTGTAAATCTAAAATTATTCTGAAATTAAAAGTTTATTCAAAAATGAAGACTGAGTGACCCTTCCCTGCTATTTCTAGGGAATGACTCCATTTGTAAAAATGAGTGAATTTTTTTTTTTAATGACTTCTGTAAAGTATTAGGAGTTCATATGATGGAGTGAAAATAAAATGTTGTTTACTCAAAAGTTTGAGAGAAGCTTTACCTACAAGTTTTAGGGAAAAGGAAGAGAGTTGAAGAGAGCCGAGATCTATTAGCAATGTTTTCCTGTAGAATAGTAGGAGGACTTTATAGTACCTTACAGTTTTAAGGAAGGTGAATACCTAAATTACAAACCATTATGCAGATATATATAAACATCAGCAAAAGGTTAAACTTTCATAGCCCAAATATACAAAAAAACCCAAAAAACAAAAACACCAACAACCTGAAAAGTTGTTTAGGAATTCTTTGCAAGGGAGCAAATGATATAATTTTTTTTAAATACTAAGGGAGTCTGATATTTAATGGAATGTCACAGTGAATTATTTTTGAATATAAATAATCACTTCCATAATTTATCTCTTTACTTGAGCTTATCTTTTAGAATATCAGGTTTCTTAAAGTGGAAAGACATCTGTGCTTAAATTTACATGTCCGATTCAATCACTGGTATTTGAAATAAAAATGCAGTTTTAAAAAGTAGATACCCTACTAATTTTTAAAATAAATCATTTTAACTTAGCAGTTTATGAAGTTAAGACAAGGCCTGTGTTTTCTTGCTTCTGGACATGGAGCACCCTGAACTCCAGGAATTTATGAGTGTGGGGCTAAGTTATTTCTAATCTCAATAATGGAAAGTTCCCTTCAGGATCCCCTTCAGAAACTATCGATTTTCCAGCACAGTGTGTACTTATCAGTAATGCCAAGATTTTGTGGCATCATCTGGCCATGTCATTAGAAAACGGCTGAAACCTTATTCTTTTATTTTTTCTTCTTCTTTTAGCAAAATTCAACATAATGGACTTAAACAGGCACTGTGGATAATGTCATCCTATGCATTAATCCAGAATTATGTATGCCCTGGAGTTTCTTCCTCTATATTTCTTCAAAGAAGGTCAAGAAGATCACGGTTTTTATGTTCTTCATTTTAATAGGGAATATTTAAAAACTATTAAATAGTTTAATAGAATGTTGGAGTCCAATCATCAGAGGAAAAAAGAGAAACAAATTCAATCAGGTTCAAGGCCTAAAGGCTGAAAAACTTGCCAGATTTAGTAATTAAAAATACAGGATGCTCTGTCTTTAATCTGCATTTGATTTCAGGTAAACTGATTTTTTCTTTTAAAAAAGTATAAGCATGTCTTATGCAATATTTGGGACATGCTTATACTAAAAACTTATCTGTATTTATCTGAAATTCAAATTTAAGTGGAAGTCCTATATTTTACCAGGCAATCCTAAAACTATTTAGGCTCACAAAATAAGGATCAAAAATGTTCCCACAGTTTGAGTAAAGAATACAATTTGTTGATACCTGACTTTTAGGTACCATTAAACACTACACTGACATAGAGTACCTATACCAGCAAACCCTTTGAAACATGGTTCATTCATTAAATATTTGCCAGGTTCTTTTTATGTGTTTAGCCTTGTGCTGGGCACTGAGATGGACCTAAAAGAGGTGAAAGGCAAGTTTGTACCCTTTAACCAACTTGACTTTCACATAAGATGAATAAGTTCTAGAGACCTAATAATGTACAGCCTGGTGAGTATAGTTAATGTATCATATACTTGAAATTTGCTAAGACAGTAGTTCTTAAGTATTCTCACCACATGCACATACAAAAAAAAAAAAAAAAAAAAAACCAAACAAATGGCAACTATGTGAGGTGGTGAATATGTTCATTAGCTTGATTGTGGTAATCATTTCACAGAGTATTTATATACCTATAGAAATATCACATTGTGTACCTTGAATATATACAGTTTTGTTTGTCAATTATACCTGAATAAAGTTGGAACAAGAAAAAAGAAAGTCCTGGTCCATTGCCCTTGTAGTAGGCTAGGTTTTACTTGCATGTGGGACTGACTTGTGAAAATTAATTTTTTAGCTACCCTGGGGTTGATTACTTACGAGGCTCAGCTCTGCATGGGGCACCATAAAGAGCACTGTGGACTAATGGAGAATCAGGCTCAGGGTAATAGCCCTTGAAATGTGCCTTCTTGGGAGCTTATGAAGGTGTAACTCCCCACAGGTAGCCCCTATATATGCAGGCACTGGCTATTTGCTTGTTTTGCAGCAAAGGATAAGGGTAGATGTTTTGCAGTTTTTGCTGAGGAAAGCAAAAATTCTCTCTGAACCTCTGGATACTTGTGTTCTTTTTTAAAAAACTGCAAAAATCTTTAGGACTTAACTACAATGTATCTTGAAATTTTATTGCCCTATAATCCTGTTTGCAGCAGCACATTAAAATTCCCTTGAATGTTCCTTATGTAACCACTTCTGGTTAACTTTCATCTTGAAGTTAGTACAATTTAGTCTTTGCTGCCTTTTCCATAGCTATGAAAGTCCCTTTTTCAGATGCTTTAAATGCACCAAATGCACCACGCACCCCAGACCTTATCCCCCACCCAATCTGTATTAAAACAAGTTGTGCTGTCAGTCTGGGTATTTATTTAATCAGGATAGAGTCCTCATTTAAAGAGAATTTAAATCTGTCACTCTGATTATTTATGCCCACACCTGTACTGCATGGTAGGAGAAATCTACAGCCTTCACCATCATTATTTAATAAGTACTTAATTTCTCATGCCCTTGATTTGATACTATGTGAAGATTTACAAAGAGTTATACAAAATTGGCTTCTTTTCACTAGCAGCTATAATTGAGAATTGACACAGGCATATGGGCAAAAAAATGCAACACAAAGCAACAGTAAAATTAAGAAATTAGCTAAATCAATGTAAGTATGGCCAAGCTCATTCCCACTTTACAGCATACGCTGTTTTTTTTTTTTTTTTTTTTTTTCCCTTGGAAAGCTCTTCCTCCAGATCTCCACATCTCTTGCTCTCTTACTTTATTCTGATTTTTTGTCATTGTTCTTGAAATACAATTTTCTCAGGGAAATTTTTTTCCTGAGCCTCCTAGTTAAAATAGTTTTCTGCAACATTTTTAGAAAATTACTCTCTAAGCCCTTACCTTCGTGTTTAAATGTATGTTAACATAACCCTTGTCACTACCTGAAATTGTATTATAAATTGAGTTTTTTGTTTATGGTTTATTTGTCAACATAGAATGAAACTCTACAAAGCCAACAACTTAGTCTTATTTATTACTGTATTCTTAGTGTTTAAAATACTGCCTGCTACATAGGAGGTACTTGTTAAGTTTTTGTGAGTCAATGAACAAATGAATCCCATTTACTTCCTGATGAGAGGTGAGGTGAAATATCTAACTGGGAAAGTGTTAATGAAGACATAAAAAGGGTGAAGAGTAACCAGGAACATGGTTAAAATAAGAGAAGGATCTCAGAGATTGTCTGCTCATTGAAAGAGCACAGAGGAGAGCTTGTGTGGAGAAATTCCAGTCTTGAATCAAATTGGAAGCACTAAACACAAAGAAAGATGTTTCAGTGGAGATGTTTAGGGCAGGAGTAAATTTAAATGAAAGAACTATTGCTTCTTGGTTCCTGAGCTTGAGGAGTTGAGGACGATGGGCCAGCCTGTGCTGACAGCATTTGTTGTGGCTTGGTACTCAGGGACAAGAGCAACAGGAGGTGCATCTGCTAGCACCCAAGGGTCTATTCTCTTTGTTCTAAACCAAACCTGGCAACCTGGAAAACGGAGGACTGCAGTTGTCCTCGGTAGTGACTGCATTCTTGTTTTTACCATCTGCTACGTCGCTCAGAACTAGGGAATCTCTAAAAGAAATTTTCAGGGCAACAAGCACAAAGACTGAGGTCTGTCTCTCATATTTTGAGTAAGAGTAGAGGCTATGAGGTAGGAAATTGCACTCTGCCGTTTGAGGAGGACAATTGTAGTAAGAGTGGTCTGTCCCTCAGCCCTTTCTAAAAGCGATGATCAGCATTTCCACTGGCATCCTTAGCAGGTCAAGCCTCATAGAAGTCTTGCCCTGGGCATTATACCTGTTGTGACCATTTGCTGTTGATTTTTCAGGAGTGTCTCAATTTTAGAATGCTGCCCTGTTGTCAGCACTTGTGCCTGCCATGTCATTGCATATGGTCACAATAAGGCTTCTGATTTTAGGTGCCATTTTATAATTATTGAATAAGTTAGATATCTGGTGCAATAAGAATCATGGACTTCATAATAAAACAACACCTGTAAAAGTCATTTAAAAATTAGTCTCAAACTTTGATTATCACTGGGGGAATAATATCTAGTGTTCTATAGCACTGTACGGTGACTATAATTAACAATAGTTTATTGCATACTTTCAGTTAGCTAGAAGAGAGGATTTTGACTGTTCCAGACAAAAAGACATGATAAATATTTAAGGTAATGGAATAAAAAATCAGTGGTTCCCAGAGCTTCAAGGGAGGAGGGACAAATAAGTGGAGCACGGAGGATTTTTAGGGCAGTGAAACTATTCCATATGACATTGTAATGGTGAATATATGACATTGGCAAAGCCCATAGAACTGTATAACACAAAGTGGAAACCCTAAGAGGGTAAAATTGAGTTAATCTTGATAGATCAATATTGGTTCATAACTGTTGCAAATGTACCACAGTAATGTAACATGTTGATAATAGGAGAAACTGTGTGGGGGGGGGGGCGGGGAGACTATGGCAACTGTCTACTTTCTGCTCAATGTCTCTGTAAACCTAAAACTGCTGTAAAAATAAAGTCTATTACTTAGAAAATAAAATAAAATAAATCTCACATCACCAGACTAAAAAAAATCAGTGTGAACTCTCTGAATCTTGTCCAAAGTTCTAACCTACTTAACCTCTGGTGATCAAGAAAAGTGAAACAGTCTGACATATTTCATAAAAAGGGCTGAGCATTTCATATGAAGTTCCCATGATAAAGAAAGTTGATTTGGGCTTCTAAATAAACTTAAAGTGTCAAGAGCCACTTTAGGAAATCTATAAAAGAGGAGGATATAAAGAAATACCTATTTCTCATTCCCAGAAGCAGACTACTCTCTATATTACTTTTACTGGAATGTGTGGATATCAGGAGTCTGACTCCATGAGATGTTTTTTTGTTTTGTTTCGCTTTTTGTTTTTTTTTTCCCCCTGCACTGTGTGGCCTTTTCAGGCCACCGTGGGGAAGGGACCTGGCTTTTGTTGAATTCTTACTCTGGGCCAATATGCTTAGCACTTTGCCTATACCACCTTCTTGGGTTGCCAAACAATAGTGGTAGCCATCATCTTCCCCACTTGACTGAACAGGAAATGGAGTCTGAGAGAAGTTAAGTTTGACCGACCCAGCAGGAACAGAGAAGAGGAGGCATTCCAGAGTAAGTCCTGAACTTCACATTTTTTGCTCTGTTCTTCTGACCCCCTCCAAGCCACCCAACCTCCATCCTTAGCTGTGGATAGTCAGTGTTGCTGTTCCTCTCAATCCTCTATACCTGTGAGCAGGAGGAAGGATTCACAGTTGGCAGCCCAGCTGAGGGAGTGCAAACCCTAAGAAAACAGGTGGTTACACGATGTGACCAATAGCTCCCTATGGCAGGCTCTCCATGTAATGGATAACAGTAGTAGTACGCTGTCATAGCAATTTGATAAATTGATTATATTTTCCATGTAATCATCATAGTAATACTAAGAGTTAGGTAGGAAAAGGTATTATGATTATCCTACTTTAAGAAAAGAAAAATGAGTCCTGGAGCATCTGAGCCTGTATGTGAGACATAAAGGCTTTCAGAACTCATTCAGTGGTTACACGGAGAGAGAGTCTATTTCTGCCTGAAACACACAAGGCAAATTGTGTCTTCAACAACCCACTTCCTATCAACCAACTACCTAAAAGGCAGGTGCATCATAACAGCACAGCAGGTAGAAGATTCAGAAAAAGCATCAGAGCTTTTCTTATGGGATGAGATACATAAATTGCCTATTGTTGAGTGGATTGCTTTATAAAAAATAAGCATGATTTAAATGTTTGGTTGGCAGTCTGAATTCAATAAGCCCCTTCAATGTTGTCAAAGCTGTTTTCTCTATGTCATATTACAGAGAATGGGCCACTTAATCTTTAAAAAGTGATCAATTAGCCTGGCCTACATCACTTCTTACTGACAATGCATGCTACCAGCTGGCCGCTTTTGAATCTTTTTCTTTTTTTTAAAAAAATGAATGTCTGAAAGGAAAGGTGAAGACTATAATGAGACATGTTTAACCTCTTACAAAATTCTGAACAAATTTCTATAACTCCTAAAATGTTCATTAGTCTTCTTGTGCTGTATACTTATCACACCTGTTTAGTTATGCCACCCCAAACATGTTCCTTGTCATTTTTCTCCTATTTTGTGACTTCTGCTTAATGATGTCATAAGCCTTTCTCAATACACAATGGCAATTGTCACTTGGTAAATATTTCATGGTCATCGAGGGGCTAAAGGAGTGAGGGCCAGATCTGTGGACCTAGATTTTAGTTCTGTACTCATATTAGTTGTTATACTTCTAAAACAGTGCTTAAGAAACATATGCGTGCCCAGGCTCTACCCTTAGCAATTCTTATTTAGTCAGCCCTGAGTGAGGCAAGCACATCTATAATTTTTACGAAGTGTATCTGAAGCACAGCTCTGCTCAGAACCCCTGCATTACAGATGCTGGTAGTGCCGCATCTGTGTCATTTAGCCTGCATCCTCTAGAAGGCAGAGCCTGAAGCAATGATTATGATTCTAATGGTTTATTTACCAGATACAATCACAGGATGTTGAAGTAAGGGACAGATGTAATTCATTGCAGCACAGTGTGTTACCATGATGGCTACTACATCACAGGGCGCTGCAAAGCAACATAAAAGGTGATTTGGCAGCTCTGTTCAATCAGCAGGAAGGAATTTTCCAGAAGGTTTGCAAGGAAGACTGTACCTTAGAGTAGTACACATGGAAGAGAAAGGAATGGGAATCATCTGCCTGTTTTTTCCTTGTCTCCCTTTTCCCACGGTTCAAGATTCATTCCTTGGGGGACTACCTCTTCCACATTTCCATTGCTTCACCTGGCTCCTCGGTGGCTGTGGAGGACAATTCTCATGCCCTGTAGGCTGGTTCTCCATTCAGTTCCAAAGGTGAAGTTCATCTGGAAACATGTGGGGTATTGCCTAAGAAAGAGAGGAAGGAGGTGGTTAAGGTTTGCATCCTACAATGCAATATTGTCACTGAAGGTAAGGGAGAGATCACTGAGGATCATTTCAGCATGTCAAGAAGATAAAGTTGTATTTAAAGAGGATATAAAGAATTGAGGGAGGATAGGAGCCTCACAGAATGTATTGGGAAAAGAAAACATTAGTGTTGAATATTGTTGATTAGCACTTTGCATCACTTCCTACCTTTCTACATTCTCCCCTGTACCCCAGGAGTTGGAAGGCAAAGAGCTACATTTACCAGACTTCCCATTTTACGTAAGCATAAAATGATGTTACCTGGCATCATAGAGCTACTGAACCACGTAATCGAATCACCTTTTCTTACTCCAAAATACACTGGTATTTGTTACACATCTAGTTCTGTAGTTTTTGTACAGCCTTTGTCATTAACAATCTTTGTTATTTGGGCAAGTCATTTTGCTCCTCTGCATGTCAGTTGCCCCATTTATAAATAGTTTGAGGCTGGGCTGGGTGGAAGGGTGGGGGAGTGGGGGATTGGGACTGTGTGAGCAGAGCATTGGGATTGGGCTAGTTTTTTGTCTTAATCTTCACTGAAAGAATGCCAGTTATAGGCAGGATACATACTTTTTATTAATTCCTTAAATTTAAAATTTAGTTATTACTATAACAACAATAATAACAAAAAGCAACAGCTAACATTTATTGAGCACTCATTCCAATTCAGTATGGTGCTTAGAGCTTTCCATACTTGATTTAATCCTCATAATAGCCATATGAGTTAGATGCCATTATTATCCCATTTGCAGAAGTGGAGACTGATGCTGAAACAGTTAGTGTTACTCCAAGGAACACTAACACTAGCCTGTACTTGGGGGAGCAGTGGACTCACACCAGGAGATTTAATCACCAAGCCACAGTGTCTTTGTAAGCTGGCGATCCTGACCACCATTCAACACTGTATACTTCCAGCAGGCACCACCAAATGTGAGTGACTGGGGTAGGTCTTATTTTGGAGATTTCCTGGGACCCAATTGAATTTATCAAAAAGAGTAATGCTCCCTGAATTTCTATCTTTTAACTGATATCTGTAACAAATTAGTTGTTGCATAGTTGACATCAGAGTTGAGAATTATTTAGATAAAATTACTAAGGCCTTCTTCCATTGTAAATGTCTCTGTTGTTTGCTAAAGTGATTTTTTAAAATAACGATTATATAAATAACATGCTTCCTCAATTTTGGCACTTTCAATCTGTTCCTGACTGGTCGGCTGTCTAATCACCTGGAACTTCAGAGTTATTATCTAAACAATTCACATACTGACTCTAGAAGTTTTCAAAGTTGAGTGAGCATATCCTTTTGGGACAGGGAGAAAAATTAGAATTTCTATTTTTAGTTCATTATTTAAAAAGTTTATATTTGTGCAAAATACATTAGTGTAGTCATACATGTATTAAATCAATAAGTAAAAAAGCATTTACTGTGGAAGTATGATGAAAAAAGTTGGGAAACTACTGATTTAGCCATTTTTTTACGTGAAGATTAATTTTCTGTATGAATAGAGGTAAGATCTGTATTCCACTTATCTACTGCTATGTAACAAACCATCTTCAAAATAAGTAGTTTGAAGCAATGTCTATGTATAATTGTTTCACACAGCCAAAATTTGGTCAGGGCTCAGCAGGGACAGCTTATCTCTGCTCTATCAGGAAAGCTTGGCAGCTGGGCTAGAGCCACCTGAAGGCTGCTCACTTACAGGCCTGGTAGTGATGCTGACTTTTGTCTGGGAAAATTCAAACACTTGGAGGCAAAAATAGCTGGGGCTCCTTGGTATCTTTCTCTTTCTCTCTGTGGTCTCTGCACGTGATTTCTCCAGCATAACAGCTTCAAAGTAGCAGGACTCATTATGTAGCCCCTAGGGCCTCCCAAGGTGCATGTCCCAATGGAGAGAGCCACGTGGAAGCCCAATGACCTTTTCTAATGTAGCTTTGGAAGTTGTACATAGTCATTTCTGCCACATCCTATTCTTCAGAAGTAAATCACTTTGTGAATAAAATTTTCTGATGGGAGGATTGTCAAAGAATTTTCTACATGTATTGCACCTCCACACTTTGCTTAAAGCATCCCTAGTTATGGTTGGGAGCCAGCTAACTAAATCTGGGCATTGATCTGTGGGGTGGATGTAAATACGACAAACCGAGCTGGTCTGCATGGTTTCCAGACTGAGTGGATTAAACTCACTCGTCTCCCTTTTCTTCCTGACTTCCCATCCCATTTGGAGGTGGGAATAGAGAGAAAAAAAAAAAAAAACATTAAAAAATAGACTAGGTGGCACTGCCCTAAAGTGGGGAGGACAGCTAGATTTCCTTTCCTACTCAGGCAGGCCTGAAAGCAAGGGGTTACGGATCCTCCCACATAAGGATCTTCATATCGTGTACAGGCGGTCTTCAAAGTCCTCAAAAAGATCATGCAAACATTCAAATTACCTTTTAACTGTATTTTTTCATCTTTTTGAAGTATCCTCCTATGTCAAAATGTCATACTAGGTATATGTGTTAATAAAAAAAGTATAACTTCTTTTAAAAGGTCACTTCAATAGTAGGTATGTGTGCTAGTAAAAAATATGTACACCTCCCATCAAAAGGTCAGATCGTTGATAGATGTGTGTTCTAATAAAAATATTTACCTTTGCTGTAAGCATTTTCCTATTCGTATGTTAATTGGTGTTATTGAAACAGGAATATAGACAATACTTTCCATACACAATTTTTCAATTTTTTCTTTGTGCCTCCCCAAACAGTTCAGATAAACAAAGTAAATTTACAACATGTATTTTAAGTAAAACTCTTTTTTTTTAAATAAACAATGAAACACTAGTAAAAGAATTCACTCTTGGAAACCTATTCCATTGGGGGTAATAGAGCTAAATGTTTTGAATTTTGTAGCTTTCAGGTAAGTCATGGTTTCTGAGTATATCTATTCCTGAAGTTGTTCTAAAAGACTAATAACAGCCTCCTTTGACATTTGATAGAGTTAAAATTCAGAGGCCATAGAAGAGGGAAGAACACTTGGAAGTTGTTCAGAGGAGAGCCTCCAAGATTAGTAAAGGTTGAAGCAAGACCCAAGGAAAATGTAATTTATTGAGATTATTCAACTTTAACACCACAGAGTCAGGGGATGACTCAATTCATGTTCTGTTGTCTCTGCCATATATATAGCTGTATGGCAAGTATTGTCCATAATTGGAACACTGGAGTAATGAAAATTTATATAGTGGTTTTGATTCAATCCTTCTCCCCTGCCATCAAATTTAAATTTAATTAAATGTAAGTTTAGTGCATTCTAATACTCTGGAAATGAGTAGTGCATAGGACTCTTTTTCTCAGACCACATCAGGAAAATGTTTCTGCATTGTAAACTCTTTAATAGGAGATATTTTGTTCTTCTCAATCTAGCTGAATCAGGAGCTTAATTCCGGTTTGTTTGGGGGAAAAAATAACAGTATGTAAAAATCAAAATTAGTAATTCAGGTCTGGCTGCTAAGTCATTTTCTGTAGTGGTTGTTAATTGATTTTTTTCTGCCTGAGAATGAATTAAATATGATGGTACGTTAAGACACTGAAGATAAAAGTAGTCTACTTGGAGTCTAAGATCCTCTGAATTATCTTCTCTTTTTTAATCTTTTTTTTTTCTTTCCATTTTGAAAGGATTTTTCAATGTAATAATTTTAAAAAAAACACTCTGATTTGCAAATTTATAGATTGTCCATAAATATCCTATAATTCATGCATGCGTGGTTTAAGTCTATAAAAGACAAATTTAGTACTGTTATATTTGCAGATAATTTGTTGCACACTTATGTTTCCTAATTGCAACATTAGTACACATTCTCTTTGGGTATTTTCCCTATAACCCATTAGCTTACTTTCCATTTTGATAAAGAGGGCTGTTGCATAAGTGCTTATCCTGTGTAGTGTAATATACATCCTTGCCTCAGATAAATTGTCTTGACCTTAGTATCAAATGTCTCTGTGATAAATGAATTACACATAGAAAAGACTCTAGAGAAGTAGAATTGTGCTTACTAGAGGCTGGGAAGGAGAGTAGGGAGTGGGGATAGTGAGAGGTTTGTTAATGGACACAAAATCACAGGTAGATAGGAAAAATAAGTTCTAGTGGTGTACAGTAGTGCTAGGCATCTGTAACTAACGATAATTTATTGTATGTTTTCAAATGGCTAGAATAGAGGGTCTTAAATGTTCTTATCACAAAGAGATGATAAATTTTTACAATGCTGAATTTGTTAACTACCATCATTTGATCACTACATATTGAATACATGTATTAAAATATAATTCTATACTCTATAATAAATATGTGCAACCAATATGTTTCAATAAATAGATCTATTTTAAAAAAAGAAAAGACCCTAGACTCTGCTTCTTCTTGTAAATCAGTTTACTTATGTTTCAGTGTTGTGAGTTTCTAGTTGTGTTCTTATTGTAATTGATTCGAAAATGGGAGAAATTTTTAGTTGGATTTCAAAAAACTGTTCTATCTAGCTGAGGAGGAAAGATATTCACTATCGTTATTAGGCCATTTGGACTGCTGTAACAAAAACATCATAAATGGAATGGTTTATAAATAACAAATATTTATTTCTCATAGCTCTGAAGGTTGGGAAGTCTGAGATCAAGTTGCCAGCAGATCCCATGTCTGATAAAGGCCTGTTTGTCATAGAAGTTTCTGTGTCATCACATGGTAAAGGGGCAAGGCAGCTTTCTGTGGCCTTTGGTATAAGGACACTAATCCCTTCATGAGAGCTTTGCTCTAAGGATCTAATTGTCCCCAAAGGCCCCACCTCCTAATGCTATCACTCTGGGGGTTAGGATTTCAGCTTATGAATTTTGGGGAACACAAACAGTTAGACCAATGTAGCTATCTTGAGTATATTTTGTAGGCTCGGATTTTCTAATTCTTAGTTTTCAAATCTGAGAATTTTCATATCTTCACATGCCTATGAATGCCTTACACGTAGATGTAAGGGCTGTACTCAGCAAACATGCTGGATGTTTTTGTATTTGCTTAATTGGGGTGCATTTAAGAGGAAGTATGCCAGTATCTAACCCAGACACATTAGCATTTTATGAGCTGCTGGGAAAAATATGAAGATTTCACAAACTGTAAACACATATCACATTCCTGGATATTTAACAAAGAGATATTTCTCTTTGATAATACTCTAGGAATTTTTTTCTTTTTCAGTTCACTGTTATAAGTCGTTTCCTTTTGTTTCAGTTGCTAACTTTATAAATTATTAGGGTTGAATTTATTATTGAGGATTAGCCCCCTCTTTTTCTATATATAGGTATATAATGCTCATATGATTGTCTGCCCCCAGGCAATCATCCTGTGCACTGGGGTATTCTTAACTAAGTTAGATGAAAATCTACACTAGGATGCCAAGTAAAACAATTGGAAGGCCAGTCACAATAATAGGAGACTCCTTTGACAGTGCTCTGTACAAGCCTTTGTAGGAGCCTTCTCTCCTCCGTTCATTAGCTGGATGAAGGGCATGCAATAAGGATACTAAACCATTGGGAAGGGAAAGTCATAGCACCTGGAATTACCATGGGTCATCTTTATGATTCCATGAAACTCATTGCTCCACTTCAGGCTCTGCTCCCTTAGGACCTGCATAGTGAACTCAATGAAATTCTCCACCTGACCCACTTGACTAAAGATTTTTAAGGTAGACAAAGGCTACTAAGGTTTTCTCTCCTAGGCTTTTGCATTGGCAGAAGTATAGCTTGCTTGTGAGACTAATCTCAGCTGCAGGCAAGGCATTGTTGAAAATTGTTAGAATTTCATGGAATAACTTTTGCACTTTCTCCAGATAACTATTTTTGAAAATAGTCATCCTCTTTCCTGTTTCTTTTTGTTTTTCTTGAGATTTTGTTTTGTTTTGTTTTGTTTTTAAATCTATAGACCTTTTTGAGTGAATAGATTTGTTAAAAGTAGACCCAGACTTTTCAAGACTGATAAATTCTTTCAAATTAAAACAAAATTACACAGAAACACTCACACACACATGCACACCCGAAAACATACAATCCAAATATTTAGAAAGTAAGTGAGCTATTCTGTTATACTACTAGTCTTGGACTTCAGAATTACATTCATAAAAGCTTAAGGCATAACAAAGGTGGAATCCAGATGAACTGGTACTAAAGGAACACTTGCCTGATGCCCTAAAAATTTATCTGAAAAGTTTTAAATTTGGGTTCTAGGAGAGCTATCACTGAATGGAATTCTTCAGTGCATCTTTTTGCAAAATGAAGCATTATTTTAGAAGGCAGAGGATCATTTTTAATAAATCTCTTCCTAACTTAATCTTTTTCTTTTAGTCTCTTTGAGCATCAAGTTTATAATCTGCCAAATAGTGATACAAATGTATGCCTGATAGGAGAATTAAAAGACAATTGGTTTTTGAGTAATAGGGATCTATACAAATGTTAGTAAGCTTATGTTTCAGATTGGCACTTACATTATATTAATACATCTTTAACATGCTACTGCCATATTATTTAATTTGTGTAAAGGGGATGTAAATTGGCATCTAGTCCCACTCTGCTGCTGATTTCTAAGGTGTGACTTTGTGTAAATCATTACTTTGAATGTCAGTTCTTCATTCATTTCTTCACTCAGTAAGTAAGTATTAAGTGCCTACAGTGTGCCCGGCAGTGCTGTTGGCTCTGGAGGTACAGCAGGGAAAGACAGAAATGGAGCTCATGGAGCTGGCATTCTGATGGGGAAAGGCAAGCACCAAATAAAGTAAAAATGTAATCTGGTGTGTTAGAAGATAATGAATGTTATGCATAAAATAAAACTGGAAGGGGATAGGGAACTCAGAGGTTGGATTTGTTTTTTTAAGATTGTAATTAGGGTGGTCAGGGAAAGACCTCACTGAGAGAATAACTTTTGAAGAAAGACCTGAAAGAGATAAGAACATGAGCCATGTGAAAATGAAGGGGAAAAAAAAATCCAGGCAATGAGAACAGGAAACACAAATGTCTTGCAGAGCGACTATGTCTTGGCAAGGAGGCCAGTGTGGCTGGGGGTAAGTCAATGTGAGAAAGTAACAGAAGACGAGGTCAAAGGTGGAGGAGAAGAAGGGGTAGGGGACAGTAACATAGGCCCTTGTAGGCCATGTAAACAACTTTGCTTTTTTACTCTGAGTGATAAAAGGGTCCATTCAAAGATTTTGTGTGATTTAGGCTTTAACAGGGTCCTTTGGCTGGAGAATACAAAATACAGGGGTTGAGCTTTATCCTTTAAAATCTCTTCTACCTCCAGGCCCAAGATTCTATAGTGTTTGATGATTTCTCTCCCAATATGCCTATCGCTATTCCAGGCAGAAGCAGATCCTGTTCAAGCTCTTGTTGTCCTAGTACTGGGACCAGCTATTTGACAGACTATAGCAATTAATTCTCCATGAATGTGGTGTCAGTCAGGCCAATTGAACCTTCACTTTCCCATGGCTTTCTAACAATAATTTAAAAGGTTACTGTTGCAGAAATTCTGAAGAATTGTTGATGGTTTATATAAAGGCCCACTGTGTGTGTGTGTGTGTGTGTGTGTGTGTGTGTGTACATACACACACAAACATATATAAAGATCATGTACTTTTGACCTCAGCACATGTGAGCAGCTCATTGCAAACCAACATATCCTTCCAGTTCTTCAACAACCTATGAAAGACTGTTCTCCTCTGCATTTTTCAGTGAGCGTGCTCCCTTATCAACAGGTGAAAGAATGTCTCAATGGGGTATAATCACATGGGCTTCCAGAGTGAGGAATGTGCTAGTTAGTAAATTCCACAAAGTTTTTAAGTTCTTCAGAAACGTTAAAACAATAAATTGTCTTCTAGTGCTAAAATTACTTGCGATGCTAGTTCTATAAATTTGTTTCCCCATGCTACCTCTATAAATCCCCAAATACTTTGCTATTTGGGCAGTAGATAGTTTACATATATGATGACCTGAAGTACACCAGACTTTTAGGAGGATAGAATCTAGTATAAAGTGAAATAGCTATTGTTTTGTGCATTCAAATGATGGCTGACATTATAGACTTTTAAAAAAGAATAAGGCAATTAATTAAGTCAAAGCTTCTTTATTTGGATGTGGGTTTTCTATATTTAGCAAGTACACTGAGTTGGGTAGAGAAATAGAAACTATACCTCAAATTCACTTACATTCTGGGGGAGAGAGAGAGAGAGACCCCAATGTTCTCTAAAATGAATTTTATATTTACAAAAGAAAACATTAACTAAAAGAACCAACATCATAAAAACAGATGTGGGTGGCAGTTATCAAAGGGCATTTGGATACTCTGTAAAAGGCCTTGAAATTCCCAATAACTAAGTTTAATAAGGGAAAGAGAAGAATGCCATATTGAAATTCATAAAACTGAGGTGGCAGGATATTAACAATTTGTCTCATGCATGTGCATAAGACAATTTCCCTGCATCACAATGTATTGAAAAGGACATGTAGGATGGTATTAAGGTTTGTATTGAAACAAAGCACAAGCTAATGGTGACATAGCTAGTGGAGCTATTACAAATGATATGGCTTAATCAAACACAAAGGAGTACCATGGCCTTCTGGCCAAAACCACTGACTCTCTCAGTGCTGCTTTTTGGCTTGAGGAGACCAGGAGAATCCCTCAATGGGACTACTGAATATTAGAAAACATAATCACCAGATTAGTTTCAAGCTTTACTTCTGAATTGCTTGCTTTGAGAAGTGACTTATATATGATTAATGAGTCAAGATAATAACCAGATTACTGGGAAGAATCATAAGTAAAAATGATGAGCAAATAGTTGGCTTTCCTGATCCTACACATTTTTAATTTCCTTCCATTCAGCTAATTAGTGAGTAATTTGGGGCTGTTTGGACAAGTATTCTGCTCTGAGGCAAATCATTTGCATAGAAAGTTAGGAGACCCCAGAGATCTGAGCCTGACTGCTAGGTGTCATATACACAGCCACTGTGCCACTGTCTGTCCCCAGCATATAAAACCAGCAAGAAGTTCAGCAGCCTTTGATTTAGAGGTCAGTAGGCAAATTGTTTCAATTTTTAAGTCACATTTTTTTCACAATAGCAAGTATTCACACAGTGCTATTCTATGCCAGGTACTATTTGAATTTATTTAATCCTCACATCAATCCTAACTCATGTGTATCAATTAGCTTTATGCTGCATAAAAAACCACCCTAAACTTAGTGGCTTCAAGCCATATCATTTAATACTGTTCACTAATCTGTGGGTCAGCTGGGCAGTTCTGCTTATCTAGGCCAGGACAGAGTGTCTTCTGTCAGCTGTGGGTCAGGTAGGCAGCTTTGCTAATCTCAGCTCAGCTCTGTTACACCAGTCTGAATCACTGATCCTGGACCATGTGATTTCTCTTCGCCCAGCCGCCTGTTCCCATCATGGAAGCATCCTGTTCTCATGGGAAAGGCAGGATCCCGGGAGAAAGGGAAAGAGAGCAATGCCTCTTCCAGAGGACTGGGCTTGGAATAAATGCAATGTTACTTCCAATGAGCTCTTTAGGCCAAATTAGTTACAAGGCCAGCCTGTAGTCTAGTGGAGGGAAAGTAGATGGGAGGAGCTACAATGTGTGTGTATGCAGGGAGGAGTAAAGAACTGTGTCCATTGTCACAGTACAGCCAAGTGGGCACAATTATTTCCAGTTTACAGATGAGGGAGCATCTCAGTTCCCTTATATCTTATATTTCTTACATCTCAATAGAGTGTAAATGGCACAAGTTTGTACAGATTCTAAGTGTCCAAGTCAGAATTCAGACACAGGGAATCTGACTTCAGAATCCTCGTGCTTGACCAATATGCTACGTATTTATTTTGTATGTGTGTTCTTAGAGAGGTCACTGCTACATGTGTCGGGAATCAAAGGAAATCACGCTCATTGCCCTGTTTCCTTTGCAGGACTTTCGACCCCCTCAGCACCAGCCATTCCACCCCATCCCTGGGACCAAACGCTCGTGATTAAATAACACTTTTTTCTCCTTTAGTGTTTTCTCCAGGACTTTACTCCTTTTTTTGGGGGGGGGGGGGTGGCTGGCCAGTATGGGAATCTGAACCATTGACCTTGGTGTCTGATCTTTACTCTTATATAAAATAGAAAAATCATGAGAGGTTTTAAAAAGTGGATTTTAGCAAAGTGTTGCAAGTTAATGTGCTTTTGTGTTTAGGATACAAATAGCTCTGAGGGTAGGAACTGTTTATTTATACTTTTATTTAATATTTTTGGTTTTTAGCAAGTTGGACAATAGTTTTTTTAATTCTAAAACAAGTTCTTTCTTCAACTAGCAGGTAAGTTCTATTAAAGTAGGGATGTCAACTCCAGGGGACAGTTGTTTCCCCAGCAGTTAGCAAATGGAAGATGTTCAGTAAGCATGGATTAAATAGAGGAATGAAGAAAACCAGAATTTCAATTATTATGAGTAAATATTTCTAATTATTGATTTTACCAAGTAGGTATACTAACATTATATTCCCTAGTTCAAAATAACTTTCTGTGTTCTTGAGTTTTTTTCAGTGCCACTTTCTTTTCTTATTATGCCTGTTACACTTTTTGTATGTGTGTATTTGTGTGTGGCACCATAATTTTAAACAAATTATTTGCTAATTTGGAATTTTACCTGATGATTTTCTGCTGATCTGGAAATATAGTAGTGTTCCCAGTGCTTGTATTAAAGCTTTTGAAACCACAGAAACTTTCAACCCACATG
Source organism: Cynocephalus volans (assembly GCF_027409185.1). Taxonomy (NCBI): domain Eukaryota; kingdom Metazoa; phylum Chordata; class Mammalia; order Dermoptera; family Cynocephalidae; genus Cynocephalus; species Cynocephalus volans. The sequence continues at coordinate 86,521,002 of NC_084464.1, read as the reverse complement.
GGCCTTTACAAAGATGTAGCTCACAGCCCACCCCTGCCATTGCTCTGTTGTTCTTTTGTAATCTAATCCTTGGACTCAGCTAAGTGTTGTGCATTGATTAAAACCCACGAAAATATGAGTGTTGAAAACTCCTTGATGTTCTTTATTGGAAACTCTTCTCAGTTACCTGGTGAGTTGTTTGCAATGCTTTTTTACTTTACCAATGGGAATTAAGACACAGACTGAATAAGCAGCTTGTCAAACTCAAAATCAAGGCCAAGGGATTGGGTAGCCTAGATAAGAACTGAAGGAACCTCATTTTATCGCTCATTGTTCAATAGACTAAGAATTGTAGTTTGTAAGGAAAGCATGATATGGAGAACAAATACCATCTTTCTTAATCGTGAATTGTGTATGTGCATGTAGTGAAGATTTTTGATTCAAACATATTAAAAGGTTGGTATGTGGTTAGTGTAGAATTGACAGTGATTTTTCATAATCCACATGATTATTAATAGGAGAAACATTTCATGATTCATCTTGTTAGCATGTACAATTGCTATCCAGAGACAGATCATATACGTACAAGACAAAGAGCAAAATGAGCTTAAATTGATTTCTTCCTCTAGAAATTGGAGTGCAAGTCATCAGCATTTGTGAGTAGACACCCAAGTAAGAAAGCTGCTTAAATATGAGCTCTTCCTTTGTGGTAAACTGATTTTAAACTAGAATCTGTCCATATAGAGCAATTGGTCTCAGAATGTTTTCCATGAATATATTGTATTACAATAACATTTCTTGCCAGTGAAGATTCTGAGGTGTTACCAAATGGAGAGTGGGATTTACTCCTGAGTAACCAGTTCTGACACACCAAATTGCTTTCTTCTCTGACCCTTGTTTTAATTATATTTTTATATAATTATATCTGTATATAATTAGTACTGTGTGTTTATACAGTTGTTTATGTATTTTACCAATTTTTTTTTTTTTTTTTTTTGTCTCTGAAGTAAGGAAAGTACTTCAGAGTGAAGGCCACAGACTGCGCATCATCCTTTCTTTGGATGCTTCTGGGCCTGTAGCTCAGGGCTGGCGTGCATGTCCCTGCCAGGCAAGAAAAGGAAAACATGGTCGAAGCAACTTCTGTTAAAAACCAATCTAACTTAGAATCATCTTAGAATCATTTCCCTTTTTTTTTTTTTTTCCCAATTGTAATTTTGGAGTATCACACTAGTAAAGGCCTAATAGGAGGGAGTGAAATGTACCTGAAGAACTAGTTGACTGCTGCTTATATATAAAAGAAATGAAACATATACACACATCTGTGACTATCTGTTGTATTGGATGATACCATTAACAAGGGCTTTCATCTTGATTAGAGGGGTGAGTGCATAGGGATCACTCTGTACATCAGCAGTTCTCCATAGTTTTCAATTTGTTAACTATCAAACCACCTGACTGAGAGGCAGAATAATTAGTGTAGTCTTTCCCAGACTTATAAAAAGAATTGCCCGGAGCCCTCATTAAAACAGATTCCTAGCCCTACCCAGATTCTGATGAATGAGAGCCTCCCGGGAAGTGCCCTGGAAATTAATATTTTTAGTAAGTTTGGAGGTGATTTGTATTAACTGATAGTTATGAGGATTTACAGAGTTCAAGTCTGCCATTTACTGTGTTGAGATGACAAATTATTTCACCTTGTGTAAGCATCAGTTTCCTCTTCTGTAAAATCATGGTGAGATGTTACCTTCTTCTGGATACTATTTAAACACTAACGACAAAGTGTGTGCATAATATTTATCATGATGCTTAGCACAAATGCTGGGTGTGCCTTAGCTGCTTCCACTACTGCTATAGTTACTGTCATTTTATACATTGAGCTCTGATGTTCTGCATTCACACAATTGGATGAAATAATGAATATAAGTGATATGGGGTCCTTCTAGGTTAGAGGCAATGGAAAGAATGGACTTGGATAGAGTTCTCAGGGCAACATAGGGCATCCAATCCTGTTCGCATCCATGCTTATTCCAAGTTTTTGCTTTGCCTTCTCCCTCTGGAAAAGAATCAGGTGTTTAGCTAATTTACTTTGATAAGAAATATTTTCATAGAAACTAAGAAATGATGCTGTTTAATTGGTCAATAATATTATTTTCACTTTGTAAAATTTCCTTTGGGATGTGCTGATAAAGAGGACATTATTGCTTTGCATGACCAGTTCCATCAGATATGCAACTATGTGTAGTTCTCATAACATCAAATTCATTAATTTAGTCATTAATTCAGTACATATATGCTCAGCACCTGCTATGTGCCAGGCACTGTTTTCAGCACAAAGGATATATTAGTGAATAGAAGAACAGAATAGGCAAACACTCCTGCCCTCATAGAGTTTATGTTTGTGTATATGTGTGTAAATAAATAAGTAAATTATGCAATGATATGGAGAAAAACAAAACAAGGAAGGAGGATAGGTAACATGGGTTGGGAGAGGGGGGCAAAGTGAGGCCAGGTTATGTAGGGCATTGGTGAAGACTTTGACTCTGACTCTAAGTGGTGTAGAAAGTTTATAAAGCATTTTGAGCAAACAACATTTTCAAAGGGTCCCTTTGACTTCTGTACAATCCATTCCAGGGGGGGGAAGAATCATTTAAGAGGCTATTAAAATAAACTAAAAGAGAGATGATGACAGCATGGGCCAGGGTAGTGACAGTGAAGATGAGGAGTGGTCAGATTCTGGATATATTTCAAAGGTAGAACCCATAGATCTTGCCAATGGATTGGATGTGAGGAGTGAGAGAAAGCGAGGAATCAAAAAGGACTCAACCTGAGCAATGAAAAGGCTGGAATTGTTGTCTCCTGAGTGGGATGAACTGAGAGAAGCAAGTTTTTAGACTAGGAGTTAGATTTTAGGCATGTTAAGTCAAATCTATTAGCCATACAAATGGAGATGCTGAGAATGAGAAGCAGGCAGTTGGGCATGTTAAGGTCTGGAGTTCAGGGGAAGGATTTGGGCTAGAGGCATAAATCTGGAGTTATAAGCCTAACATGATATTTAATGCCAAGATGAAATGTGATCACCTATGGAAGGTACAGTAGACTGGATCAAGGACAGAGACCTGGGACTTGGAAACTGTAAGAGGTTAAGAAGATGAGGAGAAACCATCTCAGAAAACTGAAAGAAACAGTCAAAGAGCTGGAGGAAAACCAGGACAGTGTGTGTCCTGGAATTCAAGGGAAGACTTTATTTCAAGGAGAAGGAAGTGATTAACTGTGTCAAATGTTACCCAGACCAGGATCAGTATTTGATTCACCACTGGATTTAGCAAAATAACAATCATTCATGACTTTCATGAGAGCAATTTAAATGGAGTAGTGGTATAATAGCAGGATTAGCATGGATCCAGGAGAAAATGAGAGTAGAGAAATTAAGAGAGAGAGAGAGAGAGAGAGAGAGAGAGAGAGAGAGAGAGAGAGAGAGAGAGAAAGCAGACAAATCTCAGGAGAAAGAGCTTGGCTATAAAGGGGTACTTAGAATGGACAGTAGCTAGAGTGAAAAGTAAAGTCAAAAGAGTTGTTGTTTTAAAATGGGAGAAACAAACGGTGTTTGTAAGCTGAGGGTAATGATCCGGTGGGCAGGAAAGTTAATGATACAGGAGAGAGAGAGAGAGAGAGAGAGAGAGATTCTCAAAAGTACCGTCCTACCCTCCTATCCCTGTAACACATACACACAATCTCCAATCTCAGCTTCTATACCCACATCAACAAAGCAACGTCCCAAGGCTTTAGACAAACCAAATCACTTATGACTTCCTAAAGCCCCATGGTCCTCAATGCATCTAGCTACATATGCATTTTTTGTTTTGAGTTTTTCTTTTAGAAAAGAAAGGAGGAAGGAAGGAGAGAAGAAAGATAGGCAGCAAGGCAGGAGTGGTAGAGAGAAATAACAGTATAAGGCATGTTTTTGGCAAATGGCTTTTTTCATCCACTTTCTCCTTTAATCTCGTTTAACTTTTATAACAATCCTTTGAGATGGGTGTTACCTTCTTTTTCCAGATGGGCAAACCAAGTTTAGAGAGATTAAATAACCTCTTCAAGATCTCAAAGCTCCTAGGAAGCTCCATCACTTCAAAGTCAGATCCATCAGACCCCCAAAATACTAATTTCACATATTTCTCTGAAATAAGAAATTCTTGATAGGCCCATAGTTTGACTCAATCTTGGAAACATAGATTGGCCTTTCCTCATCTGCCTACAAGTTCTTACCACCTGTGCTACAGACTCATCTTCAGTTACGTGTGATTAAGTTCCCTATGTCCCCTTTCCTAAAAACATTTATTCCTCATATTTATATAGACTTTCAGAGTGAAATGTATTTTGCTATAAAATTGACCCTCCCAATTATTCAGTAAAAAAGATATAATCCTATATAGAATGCCATGTAAAGTTATCCTAAGCTCACCGGACACATTTATAGATGGAAATGGGCCATTTTCTGAGGCCCAGAAGGAGTCATGTAATTTTGCTCTTAAGATGAGGTTAAGCAGAAGGGTCTCATTCTGCACATTTTGGATATGCGCGGGTCAGAAACTTTGACAGACAGCAGCTGACACAGGGCTTCTGAGACAAAGCAAACCTGAATTTACTTTCGTGCATGCTCAGATCTCTTAGACAGTTCAGCCTCAGGTTTCACAGCTCCTTCCATTTGGAACTGGTTGTATATCCATACCAATTGGCAAACTGTTAGAAAAGGGAAATTTTCTACCATGTTTTGTCCCTTGAACTCTAAAACTTCTTAGAGAAATGCTGATTTGGCTTCCTCGAGAGAAAGAATTCTCTCAGCAGTATTTCTATCAACTTTTTCCTGGATGAAGAAGGCTTTTAGGGTTTTCCTTGCAACAAAAATGAGTTGAACCAAAATCGTTTGGCTGAATAGGTTGGGGGACTATAGGTATGTCTTAACAATCAAACAGATATGTTAGTTACCAATTCTTCACAAATTATGTGTGGTGGGAAAGAAAGAATTGTGAAAAGTTAGGCAGCTGAGCCAGAAAAGATAAATGCTCTAGAACGTGCATGATTCTTTATAATCAAATAATCAGAGCCATATTAAACATGGTGTCTTTGGAAAATAAAGAAATACTCAAATGAAAATAAATAGAGATGCTCAACAAACATTTCTTGAGTAACTACCAAGCACACAATAAGAAGTTAGATGAGTTTCCTTATAAAATTCCCAGCCCAGTGGAGGAGATAGACAGTTGATTAATAACATAAAGGCCGTAATTCCTCCAGGTGACCCTACTAAGTGATTATCTCCTCCAGTGCCACCCCCAAAGTCAGAGATGCTCCTGTTTAACAGTTCATTGCCAACACAGTGACATATGCTTCCATGAATAAAAGGGAAAGTAAAATCATATTTATACTTTCATTTACCAAAATGGTAATCAACTTGAAAGATTCGGCACAATTAAACATGAAATTGAAAGTTATTATAGCTAATTCATAGACTGGTGACCAGAAAAATAGCAGAAGAATAAGAAATACAGAAAGATTATGCAAATGTTGAATTAAGTAGACTTATTTATACAGTATTTGTGTAAAATATAATAAATTGCTTTTACTAGAGAAAAAATAATTTTGACAATTGAAAGTCAGGTCTGTGACTCAATTTTTGTAAGTCTTTTTTTTTTTTTTCTTTCCTGAATCAGTTTTTTTCTTCCATTGTCTCTCCAAGGTTTGGTACAGAGGTCATCCAAGTTTCGTGGTTTTCTTATTTCTTTCCTTGTTTGGGGATGTTCATGACTAGGTTTATTGGGCCATATTCACTTACTCATGAGCTACTATTTTTTTCTTTGTGTTATCCTCTTCCTTCAGAGGATTCAAGACATTTTTTATAAAGGTTAAAAAATATTTTTTTTTCCTCAACTCCTGAGAGATGGATAGTCAAAAAAGTAGGAGTTATTAAGAAAATAATTAATTACATTTTCCAGCAAGCTTCCATCATATATTACCCAAGAATGTATTCCACATAGTTTATGGTTAGACGAGCTGATCACTATATCTTAAATATCAACAAAGCCTTCTTGTCTAAACAGACATTTACTTTCTTTTAGTAAATGTCTTAAACTGTGACTTTTCCCTTTATATTTGTAAAGATTATTATATAAATGTCATCCATTTAGTAGTACTACTATTCGTTTTTTAATGCTTCTTTTGGGTGCTTCGCCTCTAGTATTTCCCAAGCTGAAGACTGCTCTTGTGCAATTGCTTTTACCTGTGAAGTCACTATTTCCACATTAATAATAGGGTAAAGATATCAGGCTTCCGTTCAGAGTATAACAGTACCTAATGTCTTTTCCGCATTGACTTCAAGCAAGAGAAAACTTCCCCTCTTGTTTTCATGGGAATTTTATGAATTCCAATATGTATGTTTTTCCAGCTGTACTATTTTATTTGCAGTTGGAAATTACCAGTTGAGATATCACTTTTCTTATGAAAAATTTCCTAATACTGAATCCTAGCAGTTAAAACTAATTTCAACTACTCAAAAAGTATGGTATGATTTCTTTATGCATAACTCAGAATTTTTTAAAATGTACTTTTTAGTTATTTACATTGATAATTTTGGGTCAGTGAAACATTAAATTATCATTTTTTCATATTAGCCACCTTTTCATAAGTGTAATTAACTTTTTTTGTTGTTGTTATATGGCCTTAAATTGATGATTAAGATAAATGGAAGCTCTCTTAGTTAATATTGCTGAAATGAAGCCTTTTGATCTGTTATTTGTTCTTGATTGCAAGTGAGACTCCTTGATTGCAAATGCTTATGTGTCCAGAAAATTCATGTTGGTAATCCATTAAAGCAGCAAGTCTTTATGTTTTTTTTTTCCTTTTAGGTTAATGATTTCTCTATTATATGGACACGTAGGGCTAAATGAAAGGTTGTAAGGCTTATGTGGAGTTTTGGAATCATTACAGATGGCTTTTTCTTAACACTTTTTTTTGTTTTTGTTGTTGTTTTTTGAGTAACCTCCCTTTGCTTCCAAGAAAAGGAGAGTATTTTCTACTTGAGATCATTCTTAAGTGAGAGTCAGGCTACTACGGGACAGTTCTGCCACAAACTAGTTCAGGGAGTCACTCAATCTTCTGAGCTCAGGTTTTTCATCTGTAAAGTATGAGACAGGATTAAAGGACTCTGAAGTTTCTAGTTAAGGTTGGAAATGACCTTCTTTTCTCTACCTAAAGGTTATCCATTTATTTTTCACTGATTTTGTGGTTGATAAAGTCCTTTAGAGCAGTGTCCTGGACATTAGGAGAATTAGCGTATCCACCACCCCAGGGAGCCAAACTTTGAAATCCTCCCCATCCTAAGCATCCTCTTCTTTGAGGGCCTGAGGGCACCTGTTACATTGTAAGGCAGGTCGTGGGAGCTGGTGATGGACATTCTCATCTCTGATTGTAGAAAAAATTACCTCTATGAATGTATAGCAATTTATCCTCCATGAATAAATGTAGCAATTTAACTGGACCCTGAAGGAAGTTGCTTTTGGCATCTATACAAAATGATATGAAGCTCATTGAAAATGGAATTTTGCCGTCTCACCACTTTAGTTTAAAAGACTGATTGTTTCCCTGCCATATCTGCATATTTTAAGCTTCAAAATAAGGTGGACAGACAGTTCTATAGGCAATTTTCAATCATGCTGCACAGGCCACCCGTTTTCCATTTAATAATGGAAACAGTTAATAATATCCCACATAGAATGGACCACTAGTAACTGCACTTTCATTTATAGCTGAGAAATGAGGAGCCAAGATGACTGCCCTGAAGGGATAAAGCGAGTCAGCAGCTCAGATAGGGGAGGCTCCCAAATGTCATTTCTAGAGGTTAAAGGTGTCACTGTCTCTTAAGAAAAAGTTTTTACTCATTCTACTGAAGACATCAAATGCATTTACTTCTTTCCTTGTGTGTCATAAAAACAGTGAAGTTTTATCTTATCCATCTTTCTTAGTACATGGCTCACTTTAAATGATGATGAGATTTTTCTTACCCTCCCATATCTGTAAAGTGGTACTTTTCTAAGTGGGGACATCTAAGGATGCAAGAAACATGGAAAACATTTAAATCTGAGAAATATAGACCCCAATTTAAAAATTCTGTCGTAGGCAAGGAGCTCAGTGTATGCAGATAATCTTTGCCATCTTCTGTATGCAACACAAAACGTATTTTAAATATAAAATATATACATGAAGTAATATGAACTCATTAAGAGTAGTAATAAGGGAAAGTTACATGGTTTTGTTTATATATGGTTATATAAGATTGATCATTTTGTGCCTCTGGTTACATTTCTGAGATACTGCAGGTATTAATGAATTGGTTTCTCTATTATGAAAATTGGAAGAAAGGCACTAAGTTTGTACAAGCATTAAGAAGTAGTATTCTACTTATACTCTAGAAGTAATTTCAAATCTGAGTATTTCACTATGAATATACTAGTATATCAAAAGTTGTGAAGATGACTGAAAGGGGAAATTTACTCTCTTACTATTTTAAATTTTTCCTCTGATTTTTTTGTTATTTATATAACCATCTTTCCTCCTTCAGGTGAATCTGAAATATTGGATAGAAAAAGAATAAGTTATTTAAGCTCATATTATAGAATTTACTGCAAAAGTGTTTTATCTTCCAACTTTAATTAAGGATGGTATATGATTTTAAGCTTAACATGTATTAATAATGAGGTGGGTTTTTTTAATGCCATCTTTAGGGAAATCCAGTCCAAAAAGAAAATAATATTTTTAGAACACAGTTCGGTGGTAAGAATGCACTGCTGCTCATTATTTGGAGGGTTCAAACCTTACTCTTATGTTGTCCTTGGCTTTACATCTGCACGCTAAATCATCTTCAGAAAATCTGCTTGTGTCATTTCTGCTTCAAACATTATAATCAAGGACAAAAAGTTTAGAGTCTGCAACTGCAGGTGATTATGTTTATAGACTTCGAAGATTAGTAGAATAATCTAAAAAGCAGCACATTTTCTGTATATACATAGATTCTCACTTCCGTAGTGAATGGATTTTTATGCTCCTCGGCTGTCATGTTACTGTCGTCAGACTCTAGTCACCCATTGATAATGACAATTGCATTGATTGCCTCAGCATCAGCTAACCTCCTATGACTAATCATCTTCACATAGCAGATAGTCATTCAAAAAATTAGACCTAGAATTGCTGACATTTCATTCTCTTTCAATGCCCAAAGTCCCTATAAATTTTAGACTGAAATGTGGTCTTGAGATAGAGTATTTCTTGAGATAGAGAAATGGAGTTTTATTCCAGATGTTTAAGTAGTCTTTTTAGGCCATCATAATTCTTTCCACAGACACTTATTGTTACTTTTATTGTGCCATTAAGCAGCTTATGATTGAGAGTATAAATTCTCCCAGTCCAAATTTAAAATCAAATATAAGAACTTTTAAGAGTGATTGATTCTCCTTGGTTTTCTTCCTCCAGCCCATTCCTCTGCTGCCTCAAAATAACTTTCATTTCAGGGAGTTAATTAATCATGAAATTTATTAATTAGAAGTTGAATCAAGCCATGTGATCCCCATGTTGATATGAAGAAGTAAGAAAAGCCTATAGATCACACTAATAAGTCAATTATTTATTTGTTTTTGGTGGCTGATCAGTACCAGGATCTGAACACTTGACCTTGGTGTTATCAGCACCATGCTCTACCAAGTGAGCTAACCAGCCAGCCCTCACCAAATCAATTAAAGGACAGAATTGTGATGTGTCTAAGAGGCGAGGCTGTGGAAGAAGGCAAAAGTGGGTTTGATTGAATGGCAAATTTGTCACTTTTAGTTGAGTGATCTTGGCCAAGTATTTAATTCCTTCAAGTTCATCTTCCACATCTGTGAAATGGTATTGATAATGCCTTTTGTAGTATTTGTTTTGATAGATACTTTATTTTTATTTTTTAAGAGTTTTCAGTTGAAAGCAAAATTGAAAGGAAGATACAAAGATTTCCCATAAACCTCTGTCCCCACACATGCACAGCCTCCCCCGTTATCAATCCCCCACCCCCCACCATATGGTACCTTTGTTCAATAGATGAACCTACATTGACACATAATTGCCCAAAGTCCATAATTTACATTAGGGTTCACTCTTAGTGCTGTATATTCTATGGGTCTGAACAAACGTATAATGACATGTATCCATCATATAATAATAATATAGTGTCATTCAGAGTATTTTCATTGACCTAAAAATCCTCTGTGCTCTAACTATTTACTCCTCCCGCCCTCCAAGCACTGGCAGTCACTGATCTTTTTACCATCTCTACAGTTTTGCCTTTTCCAGAATGTCATATAGTTGGAATTATGTTGTATATAGCCTTTTCAAATAGGCTTATTTCACTTAGTAATATGCATTTAAGTAATATGCATGTCTTTTCATGGCTTCATAGCACATTTCTTTTTAGCGCTTAATAATATTCCATTGCTTGTATGTACTACAGCTCATTTACCCATTCATCTACTGAAGGATAGTTGCTTTCAAGTTTTGGCAATTATGAATAAAACTACTATAAACATCTGTGTGGTTGTTTATAGGATGGTTTCTGTGTGGAAGTAAGTTTTCATTTCATTTGGGTAAATGCCAAAGAGTGTGACTGCTGGATTATATGGCAAGAGTATGTTTGGTTTTGTAAGAAGCTGCCACTGTTTTCCAAGGTGGCTGTACCATTTGCAGACACATCCTAAATGAATGAGGAGTTTTGTTGCTCCATATATGGTGTTGCCAGTGTCCCAGATTTTAGCCATTCTAATAGGTATGCTTTGTAGTATTTTTGTTGAGACCAAATAAGATATTTTTAAAAGGCCCTTATCATAGTACCTGATACATTCTATGTGTATTATTATTAATTATTATTATTATTCCATTAAGCCAAATCAGTGAAAAAACTGGTCAAAGTAGATTGTCAGACTTTTGTTTCTGGCCATGAGGGACTAAGAAAACAGACTTATCCTCCTGCAATAAACAACTAGAAAACTAGGTAAAATGTATGCAACAACTCTTATTAAACATTGGGCCACAAGCAGTGTAGATGTAAGAGAAGGGAAACAAATGAAATAAATACTACCCAACAATCACCCTGGCCTGCTGCCTGGAGGCAAATTCTGGAATGAGATATAGGAAGAGGTATCCCAAACAGAGTAGGTTAGTCTTACTGAGTTGAAGAGACTGACATAGAATTCAGGAAAGCTGCATTAGCTGGAAGTTGCAAAGCAGAGTTCTGAAAAGGGAGAGCTTAGCAAAAAACAAAAAGAAAACAAAAGAGCTTTGGAAATCTGCATAGGAGTTTATTTAAACCTTTGCTGAATCTTAAATTGTACATTACACAAGTCCAGGCAATGAACAACCAGGGTGCTATAAGCTGAAGACAGAACAGGAAGATGTTTAAGCTCTGGTCAACTTTGTTGATCACCAAGAAATTATGGACAACTCAGAAAGATCATACCTTAGTAGTAGGGCTAAACTATTTCTAGATAAAGATTACTCTTGGCTCACGCTTACAAAGCATAAAAACAAGTCTTAAGACATCGAGTAATCCACAAATAATTAAACTGCTTTCTAGAACAGATCTCAATACTCTTTTAAATAAATCAGGTATTCATTGTATGTACAATGTACAGCATCCAATCAAATATTACTAGATGTGACAAGAACCAGAAAAGGGTGACTCGTGATCAGGAAAATAATCAGTCAATAGAGACAGAACCAGCAATTGCAGAGATTATGAGATTAGCAGACAAAGACTTATTTTCTTTTATTTTTTAAAACTGACAAATAAAAATTGTGTATATTTACGGTGTACAGCATGAGGTTTTGATATATGTATACATTGTAGAATGGCTAAATCAAGCTATTTAACATATGCATTACCTCACATACTTAGCAGTTTTTGTGGTGAGAACACTTAAAATGTACTCTTTGCAGTTTTCAAGTATACTGTTATTAACTGCAATTACCATGATGTACAGCAGATCTCTTGAACTTATTCCTCCTGTCTAACTAAAATTTTGAGTCCTTTGACCAATGTCTCCTTTATACCCCCATCCCTCAGCCTATAATAACCACCATTTTACTCTCTGTTTCTATGAGTTTGACTTTTGTAGATTCCACATATAAGTGAGATTATGTGGTATTTGCTTTCTGTGCCTGATATATTCCTTCTTTTTAAAGGTTGAATAGTATTCTACTGCATATATATCCCACTTTTTAAAATTTATTCATCCATTGGTGGATGCTTAGGTTAATTCCATATTTTGGTTATTGTGAATAATGCTGCAATGAACATGGGAATGCAGATATCTCTTCAACATTCTGATTTAATATCCTTTGGATATATACCCAACAGTGGGATTGTTGGATCATAAATAGCCCTATTTTTAACTTTCTGAGGAACCTCCATATTGTTTTTTTATAATGGCTATGCTAACTTACATTTCTACCAACAGTGTACTAGGATTTCCTTTTCTCTACATGCTCACCAGCACTTGCTATTTTTGTCCTTTTTATAATAGTCATTCTAACAGGTGTAAAGTGATGTATCATTGTGATTTTAATTTGCATTTCCCTGATGATTATTGATGCTGAGCATTTTTTTCATATACCTGTTGGCCATTTCTATTTTTTCTCTGGAGAAATGTCTATCAGGTTCTAGCCTATTTTTTAGTCAAGTTTTTTTTTTTTAGTATTCAGTTTTTTGAGTTTCTTTTATATTTTGGTTATTATCCTTTTATTAAATGTATAGTTTGCAGATATATTCTCTCATTCTGCAGGTTGTCTCTTCACTCTGTTGATTGTTTCCTTTGCTGTGCAGAGGATTTTCAGTTTGATGTAATCCTGTTTGTCTATTTTTACTTTGTTTGCCTGTGCTTTGGGGTCATATAAAAAAAAAATCATTGCTCAGACCAGTGTCATGGGGCTTTTACCCTATTTATCATTGAGAGTTTTTATCATGAAAGGATGTTGAATTTTGTTGTGTCTTTTTTTCTGCATCTATTGAGATCATTATATGGTTTTTGTCATACATTCTGTTAATGTGGTGTTATCTCGTTTTCTGATTTGCATATTTTGAACCATCCTTACATTTCAGGGATAAATCTTTCTTGATCATAGTGAGTCATCTTTTTAATGTATTGTTGAATTTAGTTTGCTGGTATTTTTTTTTTGAGGATTTTTGCATCTTTATTCACCAGGGATATTAGCCTGTAATTTTCTTTTCTTGTAATATCCTTTTCTTTGGCATCAGGCTGATGCTGATCTCACAAAATGAGTTTGAAAATATTTCTTCCTCTTTAATTTTTTGGAAGAGTTTGAGAAAGATTGGTATTTATTTTTAAAATGTTTGGTAGAATTTAGCAGTAAAGCCATCATGTCCCAGATTTTTCTTGATGGGAGACTTTTTAGTAATGACTCAATATTCTTACTCATTATTGGTCTGTTCAGATTTTTATTTCTTCATGATAAAGTCTTGGTAGATTGCATGTGTCTAAGGTTTTATCCACTTCTAGGTTATCCAATTTGTTGGTGTATAATTTTTTATAGTAGTCTCATTTTTTTAATTGCTGTGGTATCAATTGTAATGTCTCTTCTGATTTCTGGTTTGATTTATTTTAATAGTCTCTCTTTTCCCCCCTCTTATGTAGTCTAGCTAAAATTTTGGGGTTTGGGATTCTCTAAGCACTCTTCCTCAAAAAGTCTGCATCTTGCAGCTCTTTTAGCTATAATCCAATATTATTATACTGGATTCCTGCTGATGTTATTATACTAGATTCTTGATGATGTGGTGGTGTCAGGAAGAGAAGATTCTATAATCTTATGATTAAAATTCAGTCTTTTAGCAAGCCCATATTCCTGGGTTGTGACCTTAACAAGTGTTTCTTAGATTTCCTGCCTCACCCTGTAGTTATATTGAAAGTCAAGAGGTGACTGGAATGAGGAATTTTTCTCTTCCCCCAGGTGGGATAAGGCTCTGACAAAATCTTTTCCCTTGGAGAACAGGTTTCACTTATGGAAAAATGCTCTGGGAGTATTCAACTATGATTTCTCTTCTCCTTCCCTATTAGAGCGAAAACATGGTCTTTCTCAAGAGTTTACTATGAAAAGCTGGTGGTATTCCTGGAGGTAAAGCCCACAAAAGTATGAAGAAAGGCTCTTCTGATTCTACATCCTCCAAGAGTTTTTCTCTGTCATGTTAACCCACACTCAGCCTCCAGCATTTCTTTAAAATTACAGTCTATAATGGGACCAAGAAAAGTTGTTGATTTTCAGTTCAGCTTTTACTTGTTTTAAGGACAGGAATAATGACTTCTAAGCCCCTTACATGTTGGTACTTGAATTTTTGAAACCAAAAATTTATAACTTCTCTGCAAGGAAAATACTGAGTATTAAGTTACAAATAGGTTTAAAATAAAAGTATTATAAAAGATATACCATGTAAACACTAATCCTAAGAAAGCTGAAGTAACTCTATTAATATCAAACAAATGGACTTCAGAACAAAGAATATTACCAAGAATAAAGAGGGACATTTCATAATGATAAAGGAATAAATTCAAGACATATAATCCATAAGCAAATCCATAAGTGCCTAGGCACCAAATAACAGAGCTTTGAAACATTCAAAGCAAAAAGAGAAATAAACAAATCCACAATTATGGTTGGAGATTTCAATAGTCCCTTATCAGTTTTTGATAAAAAAGGAGATGGAAAATAAATAAGGAGGTACAAGACTTGAACAATCTCATCAACCCACTTGGCCTATGGCTTAGTTCATTCAGGCTGAGATAGCAAAATACCAGAGGCTGAGTAGCTTATAAACAACAGGAATTTATTTCTCAGAATTCTGGAATCTAGACAGTCAAGAGTCAAAGTGCCACAGGTTTGATGGATGGTGAGTATCTTTCTTCTGGTTTATAGATGGTGCCTTCTAGCTGTGTCCTCATGTGTCCTCACGTGGTAGAAAAGACAAGGCAACTCACTGTGGCTTCTTTTACAAGGGCACTATTTCCATTCATGAAGGCTCTGACCTCATGTTCCAATCACCTCCCAAATGTTTCACTTTTAATGTCATTATATTAGTAATTCGATTTCAACATATGAATTTGGGGGTGGGGGGCTACAAACATGCATATCATAACAGCCTAACTGACATTCAGAGAATGCTATATCCAACAACACGAGAATATTCACCAACATAGACTGTATATTGGGCTGTAAAACAAATCTCAATAAATTTAAGAAGATTAAAATCAAGCAGAATATGTCCTTTAGTCACAGTGAATGTAAATTAGAAATAAACAAAAGTTATCAGAAAAATATCAATAATTTGGAAATAAAACAACATACTCTAAATAACTATGGGACAATGAAGACTTCACAAGGTAAATTAGAATATATTTAAACTAAATATTAATACAAATATGACATAACAAAATGTGTGGGAGCAGGCAAACCAGTGCTCAGAGAGAAAATATATACTTCTTGATTCTTATTTTGAAAGAGAAAAGGGTAAAGAATCAATGATTTAAGCTTGAGAAGCTAGAAACAAAAATGCAAAATCAAAATAACCTAAATGAAAGAAATAATAGAGAGAAAGTAGGAAACAATAAAACAGAGAATAAATAATAGAGATATCAACTAAACAAAAAGCTGGTTCTTAAAAAATAAAACCAGTAAACTTATAAAATCAGGTTAATCAAATAAAAAAGAAGGAAGATATTGTCAACAATATGAGGAATTTAAAAGGGCTATCACTACAGACCCTACCAACATTAAAAGCATAATAAGGAAATATTTACAACAGACTTTAAACCAATAAATTTGTCTTCTATGATGAAAAAGCTAATTTATATTTTAAAGACACTAATTTCTATGTTTGACTCAAAAATAAAAAATCTGAATATCTCTGTATCTATTCAAATTTTGAATTTATAGCTAAAAGCCTTTCACAAAACAACCTCCCCCCACCCCGCCACCACCACAGCAAAAATACTCCAGGCCTGGATTGCATCACTGGTAAATTATTCCTAATATTTAAGGAAGGAAATGATGCTAATCCTACCCAAATTCTTTTAAAATGTAGAAAAGGAGTATACATTTTTAAACTCATTTTATGAAGCCAGCATTGCTCTGATACTAACACCAAAGATGTTATGAGAAAAGAAAAATATGGGCCAATATTCCTTATGAACAAAGACACCAAAATCTTTAATAAATATTAGCAAATCAAATCCTATAATGTATAAAGAGGATAATGTGTCATGACAAAGTGGGATTTATCTTTGCAAATCAACTTTGATTTAATGTTCAAAAATTGTTGTTGTAGCCACCATGTTAACAAAGTAAAAGAGAAAAACTATGCATTAATCTCAACAGATGCAGAGAAAGCACTTGACAAAATTTAACAACATAAAATACCTTTCAGTTAACTAAGAGTAGAAAGAAACATTCTTGACCAAATAAAAAATATCTACAAAATTCTACAGCTAACTTAACGGTGAAGGGCTCTATGATTTCTTCCCAAGACTGGGAACAAGGCAGGCAGGTCCATCCTCACCATTTCTATTCAACATTGTTCCAGAGACCCTAATCACTTCAATAAAGCCAGAAAATGAAATAAAAGACATATAGCATGGAAAGAAAGAATTAAAACTCTTTTTATTCACTTACAGCATGATAATAAATATGGAAAATCATAAGGAATCTATAAAAATGCTGCTAAGACTCATAAGTGAGTTTAGCAAGGTTACAGAATACTAGATCAATATTAGAAAATCAATTATACTTCTAAATGTTAACAAGAAAAGAATATCATTTGTAATAATACCAAAATTGAAATAATTAAGGGTAAACTGAACATAATATTCGTAATGCATGTACACTGGAACCTACAAAATGTTGTTAAGAGTAATTTTAAAAGACCTAAATAAATAAAGTGATAGACTTTGTTTGTGGACTGGAAGTCTCACTATTGTTAAGATATCATTCCTCCTCAAATCGAATTACAAATTCAGTGCATCCCAATTAAAATCACAGTAGGCTTTCTTTTTCCATTATAGAAGTCAGCAAGCTGATTCTAAAATTTATATGAGAATGCCAACAACCTATAATAACTAACACAATTTTTAAAAAGATGAAGAAGGTTTGAGGATTTGAAATGCTTTATTTTAAGACCTACTACAAAGCTACACTATTATGAGCATTGGCAAAAGTTTAGACAGATAGAGCAATAGAATATAATAGAGTCTAGAAATAGACCTATGCATAGAATTAATTGATTTTCAACAAAGGTGCCAAGGTAATACAAGGGACAGAATAGTCTATTCAACAAACAATGCTGGAATGGTTGGATATTCATATGAACACATATGAACTTATTAGCAATAACTTATCATATACAAAAATTAACTCAAAAGAGGATCATAGCTTAAAGGTATAAAACTTACAGAAGAAATTACAGAGGAAATCCTCACAAAACTGTAGAAGTAAAGATTTCCTAGGCAGATCATTCAAAAGAATGAACCATTAAAAAAAATGTTAATTGAACTCCATAAAAATTAACTTCTGCTCTTATAAAGATATCATTAATAAAATAAAAAGTCAAGCCACAGACTAGATGAAAATATTTACAATACATACATTTGAAAAAACTTGTGTCCAGGATGTGTAAAGAACTATTACACCTCAGTAATATTAAGAAAGCCCAATTAAAAGTGGCAAAAGATTAGACCACGATATCCAAAATGGCAAATTAACACAGAAAAAGCCATTAGGAAAATAGGAATTAAAATTACAATGAGATACCACTACACATCCACTAGAATGCCTAAAATTAAAAAGTCTGACAACACCAAAGGATGTGGAGCAAGTGGAATTTGTCATACATTGCTGGTGGAAATATAAAATGGAACATTTTGGAAAGTGACTTGACAGTTCCTTCTAAAATTAAATATTACATTTTAACATAAAATTCTGCAATTCTACTCCTCAATATTTACCCTTAGGGAATTAAAATTATATATACACACAAAACTTTAAATAGTTCAGCAGCTTTATTTATAATAGTACCAAACTGGAGACAATAGATATGTCCCATAAACTGGTAAAAAAATAAAATGATTGTAGTATATCCTATGATGGAAGACTATTCTTCAAGAGTAAGGAGGAAATTATTGATTTATACAACATCGTGGATGAATCTCAAATGCATTATGCTGAGAAAAAGGAGCCAAACATGAAGAATGTGTACTCAGTTCATGTGAAACTCTGGAAGGAACAAATCTAATCTATAGAGAGAAGCGGATCAGTGGTGATCTGAGCTGGGCTGGTGAGGCTCACTGTCTGCAGTGGGGCACCAGAAACTTTTAGGTAGTAGTGGAAATGATCTGTATCTTAACTGTCGTGTAGTATTGGTTACACAAAAGTATACATTTATCAAAACTCATCAGTCTATCTATCTACCTATCTATAATCTATGTACCTATCTGTTCATTGATCTTATTTAATCCCCACAAGAAGCCAATGGTATACACATTATTATTCCGAGTTTTAAAATGAGAAAATGAGACTTAGTATAAAATTTACTGCCTATTTGTGTTTTCTAATTTTCCATATGAACATTTTATTGATTATGCATTTAAAAAGTTAGATATACTTATTTAATTTCTACTATAAATTTAATTACTTTTTACAAATTTTATGAAATTTAAAGGAGCAATTTCTAATACATGGCAAACTTTATTCTATTTTGAGCATATTTCATTTCAGAGGAAGGAATAATTTCTATAAAGTTGATGGCAAAACAACTTCCTATAAATAGAATTCTATTTTCTCCTTTAGGTTTCAATATTAAATTAGAATTTCTTTTAAAAATGTTTTGGGGTATGAACAATAAATAAAATGATTTTAAGTTCTAAGTTACAAAACCATATTTTGTAAGGAAAAGCAGTCAGAAAACATAGTGTTAGTGGAGAGAGGAGGCTTCAATGTTATGAAGGACAGTGCTGAAATTTTACGAAGTTAACTTTCTCAGCCTCACAACGGGATATTAATGGCAGAAACTTTTCACTCTGTCACACCACTTGCACAATACTAATGAAATTATCAGATTTACAGAATGTGCACGCAATGATCCTTGTTTTGTTTTGTTTTGTTGCCCACTGCTGTGGTTTGAATGTCTCCCAGGCTCATGTTGGAACTTAATGTCCAATATGGTGGTAGAAGGTGGGATCTTTAAGAAGTGATTGGACCTCAAGGACTGTGCCCTCGTGAATTGATTGATCCATTCATGGAGTAATGGGTTGATGATTTAATATGTTGCCCTGGGTGTGGTTCTGATGGCTTTATAAGGAGAGAAACTGAGAAGTTTAGCTCTCCTTGCCATCCTTGCTATGTGATTGCCTGAGTCACAGGACTCTGTACAGAGCACCGACCAAGAAGAAGGCCCTTACCAGATGTGCCTCCTGGATTGTGAACTTCCCAGTCTCTAAAACTGTAAGAAATAAGTTTCAATTTTTTATAAATTACAGGATTTCAGGTATTCTGTTAAAAGCAACAGAAAACAGACTAATATACCCACTATAGCATAAATGTCTAACAGTATCATCAACAATGGCCAGTAACAAAATGCACAGAATCTAAACAGCTACTAAGGTGCACTCATTACTCACCACCATTACCTGTGCCCTACCTCCAATAAACTGTGGCAAAGCAGCATATGAATCTACTTAGCCAGATCTGTTCTTATCACTCTGAACACTGTTGTCTTATAGAAATAAACAGGTTGATCTGGACCAAAGTAAGAAACAGGCACAAGCAAAGCAGCACCGAAAATTCAAATTGTTATAGTGAATGAACTGGTTGAGGGAGCCAGAGACTAGCACGGTGAGAAGACTGCTTTAGATTCTAAGCAGGTAGGATAGGTGTGGGGAATTAGTTACTAAAGCGTTCTCCTGACTATCTCTGAAAATTTTAATCTAGTTTCTTCAAACATGTATAAATCTGTTCCATAACAAATTCTGTAGTTGTTATTATCTACCTCTCACAGCTGTATTAGTAAGATAAATATTGAAACATAATATATAAGATTATTAAGATTTACTTTTTGCAATATGTAAGATGTTCTCCATTCAAGAAAGTTCTTAAAAATGTATTGAAAACATTTTCTCCACTGAAGAAGAATGCTAAGAAATAGCTTTAGAAGGTAGCTTCCTTGCTCTCTCCAGCTAATCCACTTCATTTTCAGAAACATATTTCAGAATACTAATTTGATGAAAACCATTCTGATGACGTAAAATCATGCTAAAGGTTTTCTCTAAACATCTGGTTCTGCTACGTCATGAGAGTGTTTCTCATACAGTTACATAAGGTGATTCAGGCAGACATTGGAGATGGAACACAGTTTTCATTTTTCAACATCGTGATGGTTAGATAAATCTCAGGAAATCTGCAGTTGACGCATCCAATTATCTCCTTGCTATCATTTACAGTGACCAGTGCTGATGTCAGTCTTTCCTCACAGGCAATGGAGAATTTAGCAATGATTAGATGTACAAATAGAATATAAAATTTAATGTTGGATTTAGTTCCCATGAGCTTATGAGTTATACCTAAATTATTTGGGGTAAAAAATATATTATAGTATTTTGGGAAGTTTCTCTACCTCCAAAAGAAGCCCAAGGCTGCAAATCTCATTATTTGAATTTGTAATTATTTAAATTATTCATCTATGTTATCAGCATGCAAATGCAACAGAAGCCTAGCCTTTCTTCAGGATAATAAAATCCTTAATTAAACCAGAATTCAAATAAATGTAACCTTCAACTAACTTTCTCTCTCTTGCTTTTACTTCCTTCCTCCTGCTCTCCTTCCCTCCCTCTTTCCCCTTATTTCTTCCCTACTCTTTCCTCCCTCCCCTCCTCTCCTCTCTCCTTCTTTCCATTCTTTCTTCCCTTTTTCTTATAAACTACTTAAATAAAGAGAGAGAGTGATATGACTATGTGGAAAATTTAAATGTAAAAATAATTAAATAATATAATCTTCATGCAAAATCCTGGGGTTAGTAGATTCTGGCTGGGCCTGTTTTGATTTGTGGGGAAACTTTAGAGAAGAATGGCCGATTGGAAGTCTGGCCTTGCAGGTGGCAGCTGAGGGCTGGGGTTGCTGGATCAGGAATGTCCCGCTGAGGGGGAGGCTTTTCAGTGAAGCTGCAGAAGAGCTCGTCTCCAAAGCAACTTCAGTGAGAAGACAGTGGATTGTTGAATACACACTTGTTGGGGGGTCATCCACATCTAGAGGGCTGCAGAAGAAGCCAGCCAGGCTGTCTAGAAAAGAATCAAAATGATAAATTTCTGATAACTGAAGAGTGAGTGAAATGAATTCAGGTGCTCTCAACACTTTTTCCCCACATCAATCTGCCTGCAGTACATTCTTAATGGTTAAGGGGCCTACCATGGTGGAGATTCTTAGCAGGGAAGGACAGGGGTAGGGAGCTTGGAGTGAATCAGAATCTTGGGAAAGTATAGTATTGATTTAGTATGTCCTGGCTTGGGAATGGGGGTGTGGAGGGGTTGCTGTCATTCAAGCATTGTTTAAATCAGACAAACTGTGTTGTCATTCTGCCCAGGAAAAATACTGTATATAAAAAAAGTCGCTTTGATTAAGCCACTGGCTGAAAGGATCATGCCTATGTAAGATACCTACCTGGTCACTAAACTACCTTAAAAGAATGTGAGCTGCTGTTCTTCACAATGAGTTGTGTGTGCAAGTTTGGGGGCAGAGAGGAATTGCTCTGTGAAATAGAGGGTTGCTTGTGTGCCATGTATGAGGCAATGCAAACCATGATTGTTCAAAGGGATAGTGAAACTGGAGAGAACGGGGTTAACCGAAAGGGATTTTTGAAGTGATTTTGAAGAGTTTGCTGAGTCTCCCCTATAAAATATTTAATAATTCTTTTATTGCTCACTAAGGGGGAAAATGTTGGGGGATAGTGAGAGGCATTTCATTTCTTTAGGCCCATTTTCTCATCTGTAAAAGTGTGATGACATGATTCTTATCACCCAGTGGAGATAACTAACCTTTTAACTTCTCTCCAGAGGAAAAATTTCAGTCTTTGGGATAATTTGACGGGGATGAATAGCCAAAGGAGAAAAATGCTTCAATGAGAAAGCTTGAACAAAAGTAAGTAAATGAAAGAATTTTCCATTTTTGTAAGAAATTACTCTTATGGCATAAAATAATCCTGCTGTATTATAACCATTGCTCTATGATATATTTCCTGAGTATATGCTTACATTTTATGCAATTATAACTGTGCTGTATAAATACTAGTGTTTTCCTTTTTCAGGTACACGAGAAATACTTGCAATGGTATCTACATTTGAATGTATTTCTGTATGTATCTATCATCTATCTAATTATCAATATATCTGTCAACAATTTTCTATTATTTATCAGTAATTCGGGGGCTTAGCTTTCTAGCACTCTGGAAATTTGTCCACTTTCTAGTTCTTATTAGTAAACTTTGACTGCTTCGGTTTTGATACAGTTTGGATGAAGACCACAATAATAAATGTATTCTCTTGTGCATAATCTTTGTGACCATAATTTTAATATTTTTTATATATCTGAAAGGATCTTCCAAACTACACCCACTTACACCTCTATTGTTGAATGTAAAGTTGTTTGTAACTGTTCACTATTTTAAGTAACTCTGTAATGTATAACTTTATAATATAACTTTATTTATTTTTTGTAGTATTTCCTTGGAAGAGATGAATAAAGATAACATCAATCACTTTAAAAAGTTTTATGAATCTTTATAATACATAGTGCTGAACTGAGAAAGGCAAGAAACATGTTCTTGTTTTTATCACACTAAATCAAAGATTGCTTATCTGTGCTCAAATCTTTCTTCAAATCCTAAAATTTCTGTGTTGACTTTGCAGCTGAAGGAATCTTCATAGTCATATACAAAGGTACTTCAAAAAGCTCATGGAAAGATTTGTATTCTTTTTGTTTTTTCCTTTGGTGGCTGGCTGGTATAGGGATCCAAACACTTGACTTCAGTGTTATAACCCTGTGCTCTAACCAACCAAACTAACTGCCCAGCACTTGTATTATCTTTTAATTCTATTTTTCCACAGACTTTTTAAAGCATGCTCATATTTAGTGACAATGATTTTGTTTTTCATTTTCTTTCCTTGCTTTCTACACCACCATCCATAAAGCATAAAATATGAAGGTTTATTCCAAATAAAGTACTCCAAATCTTATTTGATCAATAAAGGTATAAATCAAATGGCATTTTCCTATTGAATTGAATACCCAAACTCTGGTAGAATAATGCCTAATCTTGTTGATGCTTGACTGGCTGTCTGACTGGATGAATGAATGATATCCTCTGAAAACATGACTGATTCTCTTTATTAAGAAGAAAAATGGAGTTGCACAAATGATTCTGCTGCTTGCCAGTTGATCTTTTTGGGACTGAGGTGTCAGCCTGGAGGAATAAAGTTTCATAATGCCAAAAGGGGCAAGCTGAACTGGCACAGAGAGAATTGACTGAGATGATTATAAGTCACATCTCATACATCTAAAGCAACTGGTCAAAAAAGTTCAATCATTATTCTTGTCCTTTTCCTTTTAGCTGCTAAATAAACATAACTATTTTATTGCATAAAAGGAGTTACAATGTTAAAATTATTGATTTTGAGGATTTAAAAATTTCTATTCTATAAAATTCCTTCCTTGAAGAAAAAACCTAGCACCTTATTTTGCTAACCAGAATTAGTACAAAATGAAACAAACAACCACCTCCCCCAAATGCTGTCCCTAAACAAAATACAATCATAAATATAATAATAATTTTTTTGTAGCAAGAAATATCCATGTTGCAACTTTGGGCTCATTGCTGTTGTATAAGATACATTTTATAATCAGAAAAGTACTTTTGAAGTTGAATATTAATACTTAAAATTTATTAAAATTCTGTCATTTATAAGGCATTATTAGCAATATAAAATTAGTTGCATTAATGAAAGTAGGTTATAATTTCAAGAGTAAACTTTAGGATAATATTAAATGATAATAATAAATGGAGGTAGATTATATATCAACATCTCATACTATATTACAGTATATTTGCAAAATTTTAAATAGATGTTTTAGTAGTTCATCAACTTGTGATAATGGCATGCACTTTAGTGTGCTATGGAACTGCAGAATATTGTTTCTTCAAGTGACTTTTGATTAATGCTCTTAAAAAAATAGGGTTGGTCTCACTCGTGGTACTTGGGTAAAGATGGTATTTGATTCTTAGTCTGTGGAATGTGTGGTAGGAACCCTTCCAAGAATATTGCAAACTTAGCTATAGGCAATATATAGAGAGAACAGTAATCGGTAGCAAGAAGAACTAGTGTCTCCCAATCTGCTACTGAATTTTTCAGTTGTGTGTGTGGGGGGGTGTTGGGGATGAGGGGGCTCAAAAACATAATCCATATTCATTCCATCTTTAGGTTGGAGATAGTTGCTTCATTGCAAAAATCTCCATGTGATTAATCAATTGGAAGATTAGTGTTACCTTTTCCCCAACTGTTTATTCTCCATCTTACCATGGGGATAGTTCTTTGAAAAATTCATATTGTGAGATTAGGTAGAGCATGCTATGCTGTTCAATACAATAGTCATTAGCCACATGTGGCCATTTATATTTAAATCTAAATTAAACAAAATTGAACATTCAGGTGCTTGGTCTCATTAGGCACACTTCAAGTGCAAGTAGTCACAAGGGGCTAGTGGCTAACATATTAGACAGTGCAAACCTAGAGTTAGAAGACATTTTTATCATTGCAGACAGCTCTATCAACAGTGCTGAGCAACACTAAATATTTTATAAAATGTTCTCCTATCTAATTAGAAGCCTATATCTTGCTTGATTTCTAAAATAGCATAGAAGAAATACAATAGTGAGCAAAAAAATAGTAAATAATAAATAAAATGAGTGAATTACTCTAAACACATTTGTTTTATGTGACCTATGTGGGTTTATATTTAGATGAAAACAACTTTTATGTGTATTGGTAAAGCAATCCCCAAAGGAAACTTAGCCATGCTCACAAGCTGGGCCTGGAGGCTCCATTGCATAGGTGCAGCTCACACTCACATGGTCACAGGGACAGCACAATTTCAAAATGACCTCTAAATTATTTGTCCAGTGCATTTTTTTATGTCATCTTAAAATTGCTGTTTTTTCTTGCTTCATTTGTTCAAAAGATATTGCAGAACTAGAAAGAAAAATACAGAGATCTACTTAAATAATGATAGTATTTTGCTTTTCTTTATCTAGTATTTGGGATAAAGTATTAATTAGAACATAGTTTCTGTATTACACAGAGATATTTTCCTAGTCCACATACTATCAAACTATGGCTTATTGAGATTTTACCTGCTAAAATTTGAGGATATCAGCCAAAAAAAAAAAAAAAAAGTTAAACTTTAGTATCTCAGTTATGAATAATAGATTGTAATGTATCTTGACAATTACTTCACACCTCATAAAAATCAATATAAATATGAAAGATACAATAAAAAGATTTTGGAAGAAAACAAAAGAATATCTTTATGATCCTTGGGGTAGGCAAATATTTCCAACTGTAAAGGAAAAAAATGGTAAATTGTATTATGTTGAAATTAAGGACTTCTGTTCATTAAGGCACCATGAAAAGAGGTGATGGGGCAAGATGCAGAATGGGGAAAGATATTTATAATATATATAATGGACAAAGGATTTGTATTCAGAATATTTAACTCCTACAAATCAATACTGAAAAAGTCAGAAACCCCAGAAGACAAATGGGCAAAAATTATAAACATGAACTTCAGAAAGAGGATGTCCAATATGTATGACCAATATATATGAAAAGTTGTTCAGCTTTATTAATCATCAGGGAAATGTAAATTAAAACTATAATATGATTTCATGACACATCTATCAAAATGATAATAATAAGAAACACTGAAAATACCAACACTCAGACACTGCTAGTTAGAGTGTAAATTTGATCAAACCCCTTGGAAAATTATCTGGCATTAAAGCTAAGCAGATAAATACCCTATCACAGCAATTCTACCTTTAGGTTTATACTCAACAGAAATATGTACAAATATGCATTAAAAGAATGTTTATAACGTTCACAAGAGCACCAAACTGGAAACAACACAAATGTTCATCAAGAGTGAAATGGTCTTGGTCTATTTCAACAGGGGAATACAATACACCAGTGAGGATGAATGAACTACAAAATATGCAACAACAACTATACATCTCATAAAGATAATATTAAGTAAAAGAAAGAAGACACATTAGGGTACATAACTATGAGCCCGTTTACATAAAATTCAAAAATCATGTACTAATCTTTGGTATTAGCTAAATTAGGGAGGTGGTTACTCTTAGAGGAATAGTGATTAAAAGGGGAATGGTCATGAGTGTGTTCACTTTGCGTACACTTATTATGAACACTTTTTGTGATGTGTAATTAATTTTCCAATAGATTCAATAAAATAAAATGGTTTTTTTTTTTTTTTTAAAAAGGTCTTCAATTTATAACTTTAGCACAGAGAAGATTTGCACCTGGGCAAAAGCCTTTGACAAAGCTCCTATGTTACTAAGTGCATCCAAAAAGATATAGGTAGAAAGCCTGATTACTAATGTCAGCTTTTCTCTTGTGAGAATATCTATGGAAAATAAGAACAACCTACATAAATCTGCATAAGAAAAGTTTCCTGGGGCTTCAGAAAGCACCAAGAAAAATCTAATTGGGTCTACCCAAGACCCTCCCGAAGGGCTTTTGTTTTTCAAGCCCTGCCATAGGGTTACAGAAAGTCTTCTGGTTGTCTCAGTTCCAGAACAAAGCACTCAGATGTCACTGAAGTTAACAGCATGCACAGGAGGAGAAAGATCAGCCTGACTTGAGAATGTTTTCTGCTAACACGTGACCTCACGTTTCTGCTAGTCAGTGACCTCCTAGGGCTGTCAGAATTATGGTCCGAGAAAGCCTTGGTGCATCTGCTTACTCATGATACATTGGTGTCAGTTCAGAGAACTCAAAAGTGGAGGTACAAAATGTACTCAGATCACTGTGGGCCTCTTTCCAATGAAATGTCAACATGCATGTGTCTGAGCATTTTGTACTTATATATGCACACATATATTCCTTTTTGAATGTATTCAACAAATGATTAGGGGGTCTACACTGTACAAGTCATTTACAGAGAAAACAAAATGGAACCTAATGTCACTGCTGAGAATTAACTATTTTTTGAATTCTCGTAGGATAAAATGTCATGCTACCAATATTATCAAGTGCCAAAAATCTGCAAGTAAAAAATTGTGTGCTCAATTAAATACAGAAAACCAGACTAGAGCTCCCAGACTACACTCCTCACAGTTTGTACTTTATGCCAAGACAAGTTAAGTTCATTACCTTCTAGGACATTTCTAAGTATTAATACACACAAGTGAAAATAAACACTGCTTAATATTTTCTGAAATTAGCCAAAGGGCATTTACGATAGGAAATCTTCCTCCTAAAAGAAATTAGAAACAAAAATCTTTTTAATGGAAATTTTATTTTGAAAAAGTAAGTTGCAAAAGAGTTTAAGAAGAATCACTAAAATGCATGAGGAAAGTATTTAAAATAATTCCAAATTATTAAAAGAACAGAGTACTTTTTATTACTTTGCCAAAAGAAAGATTATTTTGTTGTTGGAAGGACTTGACTCATTAAAATCTACTTATATAGGTGATACATTTTGGGGGTGAAAATTTCCCAACTTTTAGAGAGAGAAATGTGATAATTGTTTGAATGCCTCTGTCTGTTAGGTAGGGGTCCATGAAGAAGAAATGTAAGCCTGGAGAACACGTTTCACCTATGAATATTGAGAAGGAACCCCAGGAAGCCCACGTTTAATCTACATTCACTGAAAACACTTGTACCTTTTACACTCTGCTTATTCATGCAACTGGATTAACTAAGTACATAAGCAGCTGCTTTCGGATCCGATTCTCCTGTTTTCTGCCGGTAAAGGTCACACTGACTCATACACAAAACCTTTTGTTTATATCTCAGAGGTAGCTGACCCCATTGCACCTGCTTTTGAATATCTGGCAAGAGACAGGCTTGCAAATGAATATGGCTCTTTCAAGAAGTTGCTTATTTTAAAATGAAATTAGCATTTCCATAGGTGCCAAACCACTAGCAGAGGAGAATGGAGTCCTCTGTGCAAGTGAAGACAGGCAAATTGTGGAATTGTGGCAGCATCTGCATGTTCACCTTACCCTATAAATGATGCCTCTAAATGATTGCTGAATAAATGAATGAACAGATGAACAAAATAGTTTCCTTTGCCCCCTTTCACCCAGTTGCCAAGATCTTCTTTTATTTACAGAGACCTATTCTATGACTCTGTAGGGGAGGAAATATGATGTAACTACTTCTTTTTTCACCACACCCCCCTACCCTTCCCCAGTATTTGAAAGGTTTGGGCACTGGTTAACCTAAAAGGAAGATAGTCCTAATGGTTGAATATCAGTCACTGTGACAGGAATGACTTCAGTCCAAACCTTCCCAATGATATGGGAGGAGCCAAAAAGGATAAATCTGGAGGGTGCTGAAAACTAAATGGGGAGGTGGGAAGGCACCAAATGCCATACCAAGAGGTTACACTTTATTCTGTCATCCAGTGTTGACCAAGTGGAGGTTTGGGGCAGGGAAATACCAGGGACAGATGTGTTTCTTGAAAAGAAATTTCTGGTAGTCATATGTATAATTGATTGGAAGAGATTCTAGAGGCAGGATGTTTAGTTTAGAGGCCATCCTAACAGTACAGGCAAAAGGCAATCTTTGCTGTTAGTCATTAGGATAGTGGTGACCCCTGTGGTGGCATGGCTAGGAGAGAACACAAGAGGAGTTTCAGGTACTGGTAAAATTCTGCTCCGTGGTCTTGGTGCTGGATATTTGGATTTATTCATTTGCAAATATGCCTTTAGCTATATATTTTGTGAATCTTTCTGTATATACACTTCAACAGAAAGTGTAAAAGAAAAATAATGGTGCCTGAATCAGGATGGTGGGAGTGAATAGGAGGGGATCGTTTCTAGAGATGGAGCACGAAAAAGATTTGCACAATGATTGGGAGAGGAAAATAAAGGAAAGAAGAAAATAAGTGATGACTTAAAGATATTTAGTCTCAGAAAGGGAAGACAGTTATTTCATTTGTTGAATTAGGAATCTCATGAGGAGAAACTTCTTTTGGAGGGAAATTGATGGGTATTTGAGATTCAAATGAGACACTTAGGTGTCAGTAAGCGAATGTGTATGTCATTTGGATCTCAGATGAGACTTAAAAGTAGAAGCTTATTGGAAGTTATACAAACAGACAACAAAGTTGAAATGGTAGAAAAATGGGAACTTCCTAAGAGAGTAAGAAAAGAAGATAATTGAGTACTAAAATTTAGAAAACTGTATCTACTTCAAAATTTTGCTTTATATGCCACCCTAGTTTATGACATACTTTTGGAATAAAATTTGCAAAATATAGTTTTTTTTAATGTGATAAGGTTTTAAGTCTTTTTATTGTTTGTATTTTCTAGATTGTCTTCAGTGAAAATTTATTTTTGTAGTTAAGTAAGAAAATTATACAATGAAATACAATATTTTATGTGAAATGACAGAAGACTGAAGGTAGTAGAGTTGTTCAGATAATATCTGAAAACAACAATTACCTCTCTGGTTTATGATTGTACTC
Organism: Cynocephalus volans; assembly: GCF_027409185.1. NCBI lineage: Eukaryota > Metazoa > Chordata > Mammalia > Dermoptera > Cynocephalidae > Cynocephalus > Cynocephalus volans. The sequence goes on along the minus strand of NC_084464.1, from coordinate 86,491,137 downwards.
ATATATTTTTGTCTAGAGAAATATGTATTTTCAAACATTTACTTTTCCAAAATAACCAACCAAATGAGGTTAGTGATCTTTCGACATATCAGATTAACCTCACCATTTGTACCTTCTTTATGTTCATTTTATCAATTTATATACAATAAACTGAGGAAAATATAGACATATTCTCAGTGTATAATTTATAAAGAGTAAGGGATCTAATACTAAGGATGTGTTATTACAGTAAAATAATTTATTTGGAATGTATAAGTTTTATTTAAAAATTCAGATGTTGTGTTCTCATATTTTTCAATTTAGTCCTATTCAAATGGATTAATCAGTTCACTAATTGAAAGAGACTTATAAAGGATTAATAGAAAAGTCATGAAGGGAAAATGCATAATTGAAAGAAATTCCCTAAACTGTTGTAAAAGGCTTCAATTATCAATATGCATTTTCTAGAAATCCTTGCTATTACATAATATGCATAAATCTTCTCTATGGACACTATAAATTTAATCTGCCCATCATGATTTCTTTAGGACTGATGCATGTGCTGTGATGACCCCATTTAAAGCCACATGACACTTATGCTGACAAGGGTTTGCTCTAGCTGTCACATGCTATAGACCAGTAACAGGTCCCTACCTTGACAGAGGGCTTCAATGACACACTAAATCTGCCTAGTCTAAACAAAACAGGTAGGAGGGTTGGTTTTCTGTAGATATTCATCTCTACAAGAGAAAGTTATGTAATTAGATTTGGGTATGTTTGAGGTATGGAGAATATTTTCTTTGAGAGTGCAAGGTAACTTGTGGGATTTGCAATAAAAAGGTTTGTATGGATTATGGATTCCTGGAGAGCAAGATTTTCTGCATATTCCTTAACACTATTCAATGCAACATTCTGTATGTTCCATGAAAATCATGCTCATTACTTGTTCTACAAAAGGAAGATGATCTTACTTCTTTAGGTATTTTGCTCCTTTAAGAAAAATATTTTTATATTTTTAATTCTCCCATATACATGAAACTAGGGGACCAGAAAAATTTATCGGATGTACTAAGAAATATTGATATTCTAGAATCAATATAGATGAAGTCTATAGAAAAGACAAGTTGAGATTTCCCCTCCATTAGGTAAAATGATTTTTTTTATTTTTGGAAGGATAAAATTACAGTATGCATTACTCTCATGGTCTGCCCCTTTCAGTGCCTACTACTCAGCTAACATTCTTAAATATATCAGTGATGTAATGAAATGTTCGCTGTTGAATTCTCACACATGAAAAAAAAATCCCTAATTTCACCCTCCCATGCATTCTCATTTTTCTAAAACCCTTCAACACAATGAACACATTCATCACTGTCCCACCTTTGTTTCTGAGGCAATTGATGGACTCTTCTCCAGGCAATGACGATTCAAGATGTTGGAGGGAACAAGGCCAGGATTATCACTAGCTTTGCCTTTCAAAATGTTCCAATCACATATTAATCTTTTTCCAAATAGATGTCGGACAAATCCATTTTGACCCAGAACCAGAACAATGAAGCCAAATCTAGAATCATCCATTCTGGCCAAAGTCAAACCATTGGCAAATAGATTTTTCAAAATTTCATTTTGTAAGGAATTAAATCCAATTCCTTTCTACATGGGGAAAAGCCAATATGCAAAACCGATAATTGTAAAAGTGAGACCAAAGAGCCAGAGGACATATTTATTTTGGAAAGAAAGTTAAAAGCCTAAGAAGTTAGACGATAAAACATTTTACACTGGTTTAGATTAAATCAACAGTTTAAAAGATAAATATTTTGCATTTTTATGCAGATGTCTAATATAAAAATAGCTGTTGTGCTAAGAGAAAGCTTAAGATTTCTGTAGAAAAGACCTCCATAAATGGCTCCAGAGGTATCTGCAAAATGGAAGCAGTGTTATTCATAGGGGTTTGGGGGGGTTTTGTTGTTGTTGTTGTTGTTTTGGAAAGGTTTTATTTCCAAAGAAAATTTATTCTTAAAGTAACATATGAAGACCATTAAGCCAGGTCAATGTCTAAAATAGAGAATAACAATCTCTCTAATGTTGTAGAATATTGCTTTCTGGGTTCCTAGGGATTGGTGGTTAGGGACAGAAATGACTGGAGCAAAGAGATTTACTGTCAGTTGGTTGACCTCTACATGGTACCAAATGATGAAGTTGGTGGAGTTTTTAGCAAAGGGCAGAGAAGAGGATGTGGTGACATTATCTGGCCCTCGTGCCACCTTACATGGCACCACAGGGACCACATACCAGTCAGATCCTAACAGGAGATAGATGGTGCATTCAAAGTAAGATACTTAGAAGGCAATACACTTACAAATGGATAATTTATCCTATATGGGTATACTGACTAATGAGATAGTGCAGTAACCTGAACTGATACCAGCTGGACTATTATCACTCTTAGGTGGAAAGGGAGGTAGAGAAGGACAGTCTCCTGGAGCCTGGAAGGAGAGATTCACATGTATTTGGAGCCCTTAAGAGGAGCAGTAGCTTTCAGTGGGGTGATACAATTAACTTAAAGAGACCTTGCAATAAATTTGCTGACCTTTGTTCTCTCCTCTCATCTCCTGCTGAAGCTACATATTGGCTGAGTTGAAATGTGACTGGAAGCCAGAAGGTGGAGATTATGAGATGGGGAGAGAGTGGAGTGTTGATATAATCCATTGCGGTCTGTTTCTAAGGCAGAGAGCAGGTGAAGAAAGGTAGAGAGTGGATGATGAGGGGTTAACTGAAGACACCTGGCACAGACCACAAGCGCTGCCAATGACCAGATGAAACCAAAAGATTCTGCTTCCCACCTTCAGGGATCCACTTATCACTTCAATGCCTAAGATTTTTTTCTTTTTTGCTTTCTTCCCTTGTGCATTAATTAAACTAGCTTATTTCTCCTTTTTCTCTCATGATTTTTATTCATAAAATAACCCGTCATGAATTTGAAGATAATAATGGTTTCTCCTATTTTTTTCATTTTCAGCTTGAACTTAAATTATACCCAGAGCATCTCTTTTCTTCTCTCTGACTGCACTCTAAACCCTCTTAAAAATTTTCCTCATCTCTTAAAAATCTTGTTTGGTGTTGCACACACTTTAATTGTTATTATGTTTACACACTCATGGTGTTGTGTGTATTATTCAAATTCTAACACACGTCCACAACACGTAAATGATTTTGCAAGATTTTTTTTCTTACCAAGGCCATTTTGAATTGTAATTTGAGAATTAACAGTCTGATCTAGTTTAGTAATACTTACAAATATGAGAGCATATTCCTCATATATTTTATGGGTTATCAAATGGACATTGAAAAGCTCAGCTTTAGGGCCAACTATTATGAACTGTTAGGTGATCTTGAAGCTAGACATTGACCATACCAAGGTTACATGATTAAGATTATCTCATCCTAGTTATAGATAAAAAGTCTTTAGGGCTGGGACCAAAGTATGTTTCTCAGAATAACACTTAGCGATTCTCATTACTTATCCATCCTTGGCTACCTACTTTGTGACTACCATAGTGTGAAAACAAAGTGTTTTGATATGATTTTTTCTTCACAATGTTATAGTATTGTTTAGTAGAATTTTCTAGGATGAACCCAGTCCTAGGCAAACATTTTTATCAAGGTTTTTGTTAAAGTATAGTCTTGACACTTATCAATTCTCACATGACTCAAAAGTTGTGTAATAGAAACTGCTAGTGCCCTGTGGATCCCTTTTACCAGCTCTGCCTCCCAGCTTCCCTGTGCATTGTTGCTAACAGCTTGTACCTCTGATCTTCAGGGGCTTGCTTTAGACACTGAAGCCTTCTTGCCCACAAAGAGTCAAATGGATGCAGAGTTTAGTAGAATATGATCATTATATAACTCAAACATGTGTAAGTAAATTGGTATGACTTTTTTGTGCAATAGTGGTGCAGAGGCTGGGTCCTGGTGCATAATAGTCTCATTATATTTAGTATTTATGGCAGACAGGGTTTAGTGCAGGAAACAGAAGACATATTATGCATTTTAAGCGGAAAATGGTTAAAATACAGTGAATTATCATGGTAATTGTTGGATGGGCTGGAGAAGCAGAAGCTATGCTCATCTCCCAGGAATCATAGAATATCATGGGACTCACCTGCCAGGGGAACTACTATCTCTCCTTCAGTCAGGAAAGGTGAGGAATCAGAAGGTTGTCATTGAAAAGAGAAGTTCAAGAACATGCCATTGCAGCTGCAATCTTAGGATCAGGAAGGAAAAATTGCTGCAACTGATTGAACTCTCTGTGTAGAGTACAGCTGCCTCAGTAGCAAATGTCTCTCAACACTCATGAGGTTGGTGATTGGATGCTGGGATCTCTATAAACATTCCTGGCAACAGAAAATAGCCAAAAGCAGTTATGAAGGTGTCCTTCAGCTGAATTATGCATTCCAAATATTTCATGATTGCTTGTAATTGGCAGACCTATTTTCCAACTAAAATTCTAGCTGCAAGAACATCTGAGAAATGAAGTTTTAAGCTTTCCACTCCTTGGAATACTGGACAGCATACTTGAAGGAAGTAGGAATAATTGCTGAATGCCAGTCAGGGCCATTATTTTGCATAACTCCAGGTAGCATCATTTTCATGCAAATGGTGGCCTGACACTGCCAATTGATTTTATTGCTCACAATAACAATTAAGGACCATCTAGAGTCAAGTGTTAGATTTCAAGTGTCACATTTTAAAAAACATATTAAAAAAAATAGTGTGTGTTCAAGGGTAGGTATCAAGATGGAATGGGGTTTTAAAGCCACATCAGAAGAAGAAATTAATGGAAATAGGAATTAAAATAGCAATCTATAAACATTTGAGGAAGCAAGTGTAGACTTGTTATGAGTTTTAATGTATGGCAGAAAGATCAATAAAAATAAATGAACAATGAAGCAAGCTTCAGGTTGGGTTTTTCATTTGAAATTTTATCTAATAGTCCTTTTAAATCTAGGATTAAATGATCCTGAGCTTTTCTGGATATTTGTAGATAAATCCAGGGTTTCTTGACACTATTTGGAAGTTTCAAAGTAAAGTATGATTTTAACAACCCCTTCATTTTCTTTATTTTAAAAAATTAACTCTACCATCGTTTTTTAAAAAGGGATGTATAACATTTTTATCTTGTTTATTTGTTTTATTTCATTAAAAATTTTAGATTTTTTTGTCCTGTACTTAAATAGTGGCTTTATATCCCACAAAGTTTCAAGAAGAATATCCTCTGAAATTAAAAAGTCTTTATTCATTAATATTTTAATGTTATTTTTTGAAAATAATTGTTAAGAAACAAATATTTCAGACCAATTTGAAAAAACGTTTGGGCATAGATTGGTAGTTTAGACAACTGAGAATTGAATTCTAACAGGAAAAAATGCAAAGTATATTAATAATTTCAGAAATAAAAATTCAAAACTCAACTATTTTATGGGCAGAAGAAACCTAGACTACTGTATTGCCAAAAGAGACATAGATGAAACCAGAGAGCAAATGATTTTGCCATGTGTGGTGTCAATAAATTAAGACTGATGTAACTTTGGCCTGTTAGGGAAGAATCCTAATAGACAGGGTGGAGATGGTTTTACAGTTTCAACAGTTTGGTAGTCCACTTTGGGCAACTAAACTCTCTAAATAAATCAAAGAGAAGTGGGAAGATTCAAAGTAGCTATTAGGTAAAGATAATTGCTGTGGACTGATGTCCTCCCAAAATTTAGTCCTCACTGTGACAATGCTAAGAGTGTGGGAAATCCTATTATGCTAATTGAAAGGTGGGGCCTTGAAGAGGTGGTTGGATTGTAGGACCATGCTGTAGTGAATGGATTAATAATGATGGTCAGGGGCATGGTTCTGAGGGCTTTAAAAAGGAAAGCATATGAGAGTCTCTCTCTCTCTGCTACACCATCTTGCAAAGGATAATCTGTGTCACTGAAGTCACCACAAAAGAAGGCCTTCATCAGATGTGTTCCTGGACTTTGAACTTCCCAGCATCAGAAACTAAGCAATAAATTTTGTTTTCTTTATAAATTACCCAGTTCCAAGTATTATTGTTATAACTAACAGAAACAGACTAATATAATGATTAAGAGATCTGAAGATGGATATAGAGGAATGATAGAGAAATTATATATTAAATCGAAGAAAGTAATATGATTACTTTAAAGGATATAGACAAATATCATAAATAAAACACCTGGGGAGCAGCACATATGGCATCCTAGGCAGGAGCTGTGGGGAGTCCCCACTGCACAACAGAAAGCAGGAGCACACTGAAAATACCACTTCTACATAGGTGGTCCTACACCACCACTGCCACAGCCACTCTACTGCAAGGGTGGACAGAGCCACCCTGTAGATGGCCCACTGCCCACTTGACTGCATTGACACAAGAAGAGTCACCAGTGGAGACAAGAAAAAGAAGATGTTTCTCTCCTCAAAGTCCATTTGAGAGTAATAGAAAAAGCAAGTGCTCTACCAGATGACCATACATCAGCATAGAGACACTAGAAACATAAAAAAGAAAAAAAAAAGAAAGAAAGAAAATATGACACCACCAAAAGAATGCAGTAATTCTCAAATACCAGACCCTATAGAGCAGGAAACCCTTGAAATGACTGAAAAGGAATTCTGAGCAATGATCTTAAGGAAACTCAATCAGATAAGAGAAGACTCAGTTAGACAATATAATGAAACAAGAAAAAAATCTAAGATATGAAGAAGGAAATTTATGAAGAGATTAATACCTTAAAAAAGAGTGTAGCAGAACTCATGGAACTGAAAGATTCACTCAGTAAAATAAAAACAAACAAACAAAAATACAAACAAAAAAACAAAACACAACCAAGAGCTAAAGCATCAGGCTAGAACAAGCAGAAGAAAGACATTCTGATCTCAATGATAGTCTTTTTGAAATAACCCAGGCAGAAAAAAAAAAAAAAAGGAAAACAGAACTTAAAAAAATGAAGAAAATCTAAGAGAGCTAACAGACATCATTAGGCACACAAACATTTGAATCATGGGTGTTTCAGAAAGGGAAGAGAAAGGAAAGGGTATTAAAAACCCATTCGATGAAATAATAATGGAAAACTTCCCAGGTATAGGGAAAGACATGGACCTTCAGACCCAGGAAGCTCACTGATTCACAAACAGACTTATCCAAAAAGATCCTCTCTGAGACATATTAGAGTCAAACTGGCAAAATTCAAAGACAAGGAAAGAATTCTAAAAGCAGCAAGAGAAAAGTGTCAAGTCACTTTTGAGGGATCCCCTATCAGACTAACAGCAGACTTCTCAACAGAAAATCTATAGGTCAGAAGAAATAGGATGATATATTCAAAATACTGAAGGAGGGGCGGGGGGATGCCAGCCAAGAATACTATATCCAGCAAAGTTATCCTTCAGAAATGAGGGAGAGTTAGTGTATATTCCATACATACCAAAACTGTGGGAGTTCACCATCACATGACCAACCCTGCAAAAAATCCTCATAGGAGTCTGGCATCTGGAATCAGAAAACAATAATCACTACCATGAATATATAAGAAAGAACAAGACCCACTGGTAGAACCAAAATGCAAATGAGAAAGAGAATTAAACTAAATCTTAATACCTCAGAAAACCAAGAAACATCAAAGACAAACAATAAAGGAACAAAAGATATTTAAAACATCCCAAATGAAAATTGATAAAATGCTAAGAGTAAGTAATACCTTTCAATAACAACTCTAAATGGAAGTGGATTAAACTCCCCACCTAAAAGACAGACTGACTGATTGGATTAAAAAGCTAGACCCAACTATATGCTATCTTCAAGAGATCCACCTAACCTATATAGACACAGACAGGATGTATGAAGGGATAGAAAAAGATATACCACACAAATGAAAACCAGAAATGAGCAGGAGTATCTATTCTTATATTGGATAATATAGACTTTACTCCAGAATCATAAAATGAGACACAAAAGCCACTATATAATTATAAAGGGATCTATCCAGCAAGAAGACATAACAATCATAAATATGTATGCATGCTAGAGCACCCAGATATATAAAGCAAACACTATTAGGACTAAAGAAAGAGATAGACCCCCAATATAATAATAGAGGAGACCTGAACACTCCTCTCTCAGAACTGGACAGATCATCTATGCAACAAATCAACAGAGAAACACAGGATTTAAACCACACCATAGGCCAATTTGACCTGGAAGATATCTACAGAACATTTCTTCCAACAACTATAGAATACATTCCTCTCATCAGCACATGGGACAGTCTCCAGAATAGACTACATGTTAGGTCACAAATCAAGTCTCAACAAATTTTTAAAAATTGAAATCATTTCAAGTATCTGTTCAGACCACAATGGACTAAAACTAGAAATCAAGAACAAGTGAAACTCTGGAAAATATACAAATACATGGAAATTAAACAATATGTTCCTGAATGACCTATGGGTCCAAGAAGAAGTTAAACAGGAAATCAAAATATTTCTTGAAACTAATAAAAATAAAGGCACATCATACCAAAACCTGTGGGATACTGCAAAAGCAGTACTAACAGAGAAGTTTATTACTAACAGGGAAGTTTATTACATCACAAGAATAGAAAGATTTCAGACAAACAACCTATCACTACACCTCAAAGAACTAGAAAAGCAAGAACAATCCAATCCCCAAACTTGTAGATGGAAAGAAATAATTAAGGTCAGAGCAGAACTAAATGAAATAGAGATCCAAAAAATGATACAAAAGTGGGCTTTTTGAGAAGATAAACAAAACAGGCAAACCATTAGCTAGGCTAACTAACAAAAGAAGAGAGAGGACCCAAATAACAAAAATCAGAAATGAAAAAGAAGACATTACAACCAATAACACATAAATACAAAGAATCATTAGGGACGATTATAAACAACTATATGCCAACAAATCTGAAAACCTGAAGAAAATGGTTACATTTCTGACACATACAAGCAACCAAGACTGAACTAAGAAGAAATAGAAAACCTGAACATATCAATAACAAGTAAGAAGATTGAAGCAGTAATCAGCAGTGTCCCAACAAAGAAAAGCCCAGGACAGGATGACATTACAGCTGAGTTCTGTTAAACCTTTGAAGAGGAATTAATACCAATTCTCTTCAAACTATTCCAAAAAATTGAAACAGAGTCCATTCTCCCAAACTAATTCTTTGAGGCTGGCATCGCCCTAATACCAAAACCAGACAAAAATACAATAAAAAAAGAAATCTACAATATCTCTGATGAACATAGATGCAAAAATCCTCAATAAAATATTAGCAATCAGAATACAGCAACACATCAAAAAATAACACACCATGATCAAGCAGGATTCATCATAAGGATGCTTGGATGGTTTGACATACAGAATTCAGTATATGTGATATACCACATCAACAAAATCAAGGGCAAAAACCATATGATTATCTTAATAATGTAGAAAAAGCATTTGGCAAAATTCAACATTCCTTCACGATAACAAATCTCAGCAAATTAGGTATAGAAGGAAAGTATTTCAACCCAATAAAAGCCATATACAACAAACCAGCTGCCAATATCATACTGAATAGGAAAAACTGAAAGCTTTTTCCAGAAGAACAGGAACAAGACAAGGATGCCCACTCTCACCCCCCCTGTTTAATGTAGTATTGGAAGCACCAGGCTGAGCAGTCAGGCAAGCGAAAGAAATAAGGGTCATCCAGAGTGGAAAAGATGAAGTCAAACTGTCCCTGCTTGCAGATGACCTCATCCTATATGTACAAAAACCTAAAGACTCTACCAACAAATTCTAAGAGATGAAAAATGATTTCAGTAAAGTTGAAGGATACAAAATCAACATGCAAAAGTCAGTAGCATTTTTGTACTCCATGATGAATTAGCAGAAAAAGAAATCAAGAAAACAAGCCCATTTACAATAGCCACCAAAAGATTAAATACTTAGGAATCAATTTAACCAAGGAGATGAAAGAACTCTACAATGAGAACTTCAAATTACTGCTAAAAGAAATTAAAGAGGACACAAAAAGATGGAAAGACATTCCATGCTTTTGGATTGGAAGAATTAACATTGTGAAAATGTCCATACTTACTACCCAAAGCGATCTACAGATTCAGTGCAATGCCCATCAAAATATCAATGGTGTTCTTCACAGACATAGAAAAAAAAGCGATCCTAACATTCATTTGGAACAACAAAAGACTCCGAATAGCCAAAGCAATCCTGAGAAAATAAAATAAAATAAAATAAAGCTGGAGGCATTATACTACCTGACTTCAAATTATACTACAAAGCTGTAGTAACCAAAATAGCATGGTACTGGCATAATAACAGACACTCAGACCAATGGAACAGAATAGAGAACACAAAAATCAACTCACATTCTTACAGTCAACTGATATTTGACAATGGCAATAGGAGCATACACTAGAGAAAGGACTGCCTCTTCAATAAACGGTGCTGGGAAAACTGGACATCCAAATGTAGAAGAACGAAACTAGACCTGTACCTGTCACCATTTACCAAAATCAACTCAAAGTGGATTAAAGACTTACATATAAGACCCAAAACTATAAAACTACTGAAAACATAGGGGAAACACTTCAGGAAGTAGTACTGTGCAAAAACTTTATGCACAAGACCCCAAAAGCACAGGCAACAAAAGAAAAAAATAAACAAATGAGATTATATTAAAGTAAAAAGCATCTGCACAGCAAAAGAAATGATTAACAGAGTGAAAAGACAACCTAAAGAATGGGAGAAAATATCACAAACTACGCATCTGATAAGAGATTAACATTCAGAATATACAAGGAACTGTATCTACTTAACAGTAAAGAAACAAGTAACCCAATTAAAAAATGGGCAAAGGAGCTGAATAGGCATTTCTCAAAGGAAGACATACAGGTGGCCAACAGACACTTGAAAAAATGACCAACATCACTGAACATCAAGGAAATGCCAATCAAAACCACATTGAGATATCATCTCACCCCAGTTAGACTAGCTATTATAAAAAGACAGAGAATACTGAATGCTGGTGAGGATGCTGAGAAAGGGAAACCCTCCTACACTGTTGATGGGACTGTAAATTAGTGCAGCCATTACAGAAAACAGTATGGAAGTTCCTCAAACAACTACAGACAGAACTGCCATACAATTCAGCAGTCCTGCTATTGGGTGTATACCCAAAGGAATGGAAACCATCATGTCAAAGGGATACCTGCACTCCCATGTTTATTGCAGCTCTATTTACAATAGTAGGAGTTGGATCCAACCTAAATGTCCATCAATGGATGACTGGATAAGGAAAATGTGAGATTTTATATATATATATAATGCAATATATATGTAATGCAATACTACATTGCCATAAAAAGGAATGAAATTCTGCGATTTGCAGCAATATGGATGAACTTAGAGATTATGTTAAGTGAAATAAGTCAGGTTCAGAAAGAGAAATACTGCATGTCTTCACTCATAAGTGGGGTTGAAAAACAAAAGAAAAAGAAAGAAAGAAAGGAAGGAAGGAAGGAAGGACGGAAGGAAGGAAGGAAGGAAGGAAGGAAGGAAGGAAGGAAGGAAGGAAGGAAAGGAAGGAAGGAAGGAAGGAAGGAAGGAAGGAAGGAAGGAAGGAAGGAAGGAAGGAAGGAAGGAAGGAAGGAAGGAAGGAAGGAAGGAAAGAAGAAAGAAAGAAAGAAAGAAAAAGAAAGAGAAAGAAAACAATCACAGCATTCATTGATCTTTCAAAAGGAGAGAACAGAATTGAGGACACCAGAGGTAGGAAAAGGGTGGGGAAGGTTAGGGAGGAATTGGTAAAGGGTCACAAAAAATGTTTACATTGTTTAATGATAAAAAATAAATAAAAGAATGTTGTAAAATGGAAAAATAAATAAATAAAACACATAAAACAAATATTTATTTCATGTAACTAATCAACCTGGGAAACTGTGGTAGGTTATATAAAAAAGAATATATGAAAATTCTTTGGTTGGGCATTAACTGAAAACAATCTCATTCTTTGGTGGAGAAATAGGAAAATAAATATTTATAACATATCAATAATTGCCTGAATCAGCAATAAATTACACATCTCATAAATTCTAAGTTGCATTATTTGCTAAGGGAAGAAAACAGTATAAACAGTATCTTTAAAATATGGAGAGCACAGTATAAGTCAAAATAGAACACAATTTAAATCAAAACAATTAGCACATAGACAAAGATAAGATTCAAATACATCAGCTCTAATTTTGCTTATCTGTGCAATATAAGTAAAAATATAAGTAAAAGAAATCTTTTTTTTTTTCCTTGAAAATCAAGGGCACTTTTCACCATATATTTCAGTTTCTCAATTGACAGCTGTCATCCACCACAGCATAAATTGTGCATCTTTTTCCTAAGTAGCAATGACATTTTTCATATGTTGAGCAGAGCCTGCTTGTTGGCTATTGTGTAATCCTGAAAGTAATTAGCTTAACTGCTTACCCTTAGGCTGTGTCTCTTCTTGATGGCAAAACATTAGAAAGACAGGGAATGTTTTGATCAATGGGCCAATTTGTTTTCCCACATGCAATTGCTTAAATAGACAACCTCGCCAGGCAGAGATGAAGAAGAGGCGGGCAGGTCTCCAGTAGGCCAGAGTTTATCAGCTTGCTGCTTAGACTTTGGCATATGAGATGTTCCCTGTGGAGAAAGCAAAAGGGCCCTGCTCTGAAGAAGGTTGGCTAGTGCACTGCAAAATCTATGCATGTACCATTCATGCATGTACCTATCACCTGCTATGTGAAAGGCACAGTTCTACGTGCCTTATTTCTTTACAGAAATAAGTAATAGTGGAGAAGGCAAGTGATTTGTATTTTTACTCACATCCCATTTGGACCAGTAGTTGTTAACTTTGGAAGCATATTAGAATCACTCAGAGATTTTTTTTACTTTGCAATTTTTAATTTTAACATTTATTTGTACATATTTGTGAGGTGTAGTGCGTTGCTTCAATACATGCATATACTGCACAAGGATTCACTTAGGGTAGACAGAATAGTTTTGTACCCATTAGTCCACCACCTCTCCTCTCCCCACCTAACCATCTCTCCCAGCCTCTGGTAGCCATTATTCCACTCTCTATTTCTGTGAGAACTACTTTTTTTTTTTTCTTTTTATTTCACATCTGAGTGTTATCATGAGGTATTTGTCTTTCTGTGCCTGACTTACTTCACTTGACATGATGGTTTCTAGTACTATCCATGTTGCTGCAAATGATAAGATATCATTTTTTATATAGCTGAATAGTGCTGCATTGTGTATATATACCACAGTTTTTTTTTTGTCTTTTCATCTGCTGATGAGCATTTAGGTTGATTCCATCTCTTGGCTATTGTGAATAGTGTTGTGATGAACATGGGAGTGCAAGTGTCCTTTTGATAAATTGATTTCACTTCCTTTGGGTATATACCCGGTAGTGGGTACCTGTGTCATAATATAGATCTATTTTTAGTTCTCATATGAGAATTAGAAAAAATGATTTAGAGTTTTTTTAGTTCACAAGTTTTTGAGATGTCTTATCTTAAGTAAACATTTTTTAAAAGAAAGAGGATTTATCTCGACTATTAATAAGATAATATAGTCAACTTGTAATCAATTATTAACTTTATTTTTTTCTTCCAACAGAAGAATTTTCCAACTAAGAAAATACATACTAAGAAGATTTTTAAAAAGCATACTGAAAGTTTATTCATGTAATTAATTGAATTCTATGTGTGTTGCATAACTCAACGGAGGCAGGGGATACATAAGAATCAGAAAGCATTATCTTGGCCTTTGAGTAATATTAATCTATAATTTAATGAAGAACTAGAGGAAAAGGCCAGGGAAGATTGTCTGAGGAAGGAAGAAAGGAAGACATTATTCTCACGATTAAGAATATTCCATCTCACTTGCTCTTAACCTTTTTGTATTTTAAATTTTTATTTACTGTTAGCATATTAGCTCTTACAAGTCATGATATTTCTTTATGCCCTTTGCCTGAACTGTCACTTCCCAATCCCTCTCCCTCCTTCCCTCCCATCTCTAGTATCCTTAGATTTGTTCTCTCCTGAAAGTTCAACATATTTTTGTGGTCTTTTCTTTCTTTCTATTCTTTATTCATTCCTTCCTCCCTCCCTCTCTTCCTTGCCAGTGGCCAGTTATGAATGAGAACATGCAGTATTGTTCCCTAGGCTGAATCATTTGCTTTCTTTCTTTTTCTTGTTTTTTTTTTTTTCTTTCTTGCTCATTTCTAATCACTCTTTCAATTGTGAAAAGAAACTGTTGTATTGTCAACCTAGATTTTAAGAGACGATGGTCAAAAAACTCATGTCAGAGCAATTAGATAAATGGATCTGACTTTTCTGAATATTTTTTCCATTTAGATATTGAGGTTCTTCATACCTGTCATTCAATAAGTTGGATTTATTACTCCTTGCAGTGAGGGAGAATGTGGAAAATGCTCTCACCCATCCGAGGCCAAAGGATGGACAAGGAGACACAACGTACAACAAAGAGAGACTTGAATTACAGCCTTGCAAGTTTCAGGTGTCTGTAGGGCAGGCACATGGAAAAGGGCTGTAGCAAGTAATTTACTCCCTAGTGCACAAGTCCCTGGCCCCACCTCCTCATTGACAGAGAGTACTATGGTATGCACAATCTTCCCAGATGATGCCTAAGATTATCCCAATTTATTACCCCCTTGTAAGAAATTGCTTTGTCTGAGGGCTCAATACAAGACCCCACTGAAACCCTGTGAAAGGAGAAACACTAGGGAATGAAGAGAACAATAAAGGGCTGGTAACTCATTACCATCTCAAGGAGAACTTTATCCATTTGAAGTAAACAATTAAGGGCAGGTAATCATTACCATCTCAAGGAGAACTTTATCTATTCAGTGACCCCCCCCCCCAGGAATGGGCTGGATCAGTCAGACAACTTTTGGGCTGAGCCTGAATTATTTCTGAAAATTAATCACTTAGATTATTTTCTTACAGAGAACACACACCATAGGGAACATGAGATCTTGATAGTGGATTGAGAGGTGGCCCCCAAAATGACATGTTCACATCCTAATCTCTAGAACCTGTGAATGTCATCTTCTTTGGAAAAAGGGTCTTTGAAGAGGTAATTAAATTAAAAATCTTGAGTTGAGGAGATCACCCCAGATAACCTGGGTTGGCCCTAAGTCCAATGACAATAGTTCTTATATAGACACAAAGAGAAGAAAACAGACATATAGAGGAGAAGGTAATATGACCATGGAGGCAGAGATTGAAGTGGTGCAGTGACAAGCGCACAAGTCAAGGAATGCCAACAGCTGTCAGAAGGTAGAAAAGGTAAGAAATGGATTCTCCGTGAGGGCCTCCAGAGGGAAAACAACCCTGCTGACACCTTGATTTGGACTTCTGGCCTCCAGAATTTTGAAAAAATAATTTTTGTTGTTGTTGTTGTTGTAAGCTACCCAGTTTGTGGTAATTTCTTACAGCAGATACAGAAAACTAATACACTCAGTGAAAAGGTGTTAGAACAAACCTACTATAGGGTTTGGGCTTTGGCTGGGAATTTAGGGAAAGGACCAGGAAGCTGGAGTTTGTTCTAGATTGGACACTGTCAAAAAGCAAGGGCAATTTATGATTGTGTATCTCAATAAATCTTATTTATAAAAGAGGAAGACTAGGATAAGGATAAATCTGTAATTAGTGAAGTAGCAGTCACTCATTTTGGGTGAGAGTTGTGGTACTTGGTATTTTGTAGGTGTCACAATTATCTTGTTTTTGTCTGTGCTTAGTGAAAATTATAAAGTGCTATTGCTTTGTCTCATTTTATCATTTTCTAAGAGTAATCTTGTCTGCAGTTGATATTCCATGAATTTCCAAATAGGAAAATAACATGGCCTAGCTGTGAGTACCAGACCAACTTCTGAATGTTGGCTGTTGCTATATTATTCTACCTTCATTTCTTCAGTTATAGTGCATACATCTGAGATGCCTTCTATCTCTATGTGCTGGAGGAGCCAATTAGCCCATGGTTGGAAGGTAAATTCATACAGAATTGAGCTCTGGCATTTTATTAAAGCCCTTCAGCGTTGGGTGTATTTTGTCTTCCTGTTTGAAGTGGAAAATAATAATATTTTATAAAATACAAATAATATTTTATAGTTTAATTTGAGCTTTGGTCCTTTGTTAAAGCCCTTTAGCATTGAGTTTATTTATTTATATTTTTTCCTAGGAATAGGTCCTAAAGTCATCAGGATTTGGGTTTTCTGATCAGATTTGTGTTGTTCTTTAGTGAAGATGTTTTGTAGCACTTAACACCTGCTATCTTGTTTGCCTGTCTGCTTGTCTGTCTTGAATGTTGTTTGTCTGTAAGAGTAAATGTTTATAAGGATAGGATGACCTGTAAGTTCATTCTCAAGCCAGCCTGGGACTTGACAAGTTCAGACTCTTTTCAGCATAGTTTGAATAAACTTTCCCCCAGGTCACCATCTTAAAACCTTGTAAGGACTTCTTTCTCAGTCTTGCTTTTGTGTCTCTGAGAATTGTTTTTGCTTTAGTTTCACTGCTGATTTTGTCTGGACCCTGATGGATGGCCACTGGTTTCTGACCAAACTCCGGTAACAAAAGCTCACACAAGCACCAGTCTCTCAGATGCTCTGAAATTCTCATGGGGTCTTTTCTGTCTAAAACTGGGTGTCTTCCAGGCCAAATGCCTGCTCTTTTAGGTTTTCTCACTGTAACACTAGCTCTTGTGCATGCTTTTCTGTCACAATTTTACCATAGACAATGTGGAATTACAGTGGCCAATCTTAGAATATATGGACAAAATTGTTCATTTGAGAGGTAGCTTAGAACAAAAACCCTACAAAATTCTGACTGTCCAATGATCTACTTTCTTTAATTGGTATGAGGAGACTTCTAAACACAATTTGGCTAAAAAGATTTTTCTCTTAAAAAAATTCTTTAGCAAAAGCTAATGCAAAATGTGAGGAACACTACAGTCTCCTAGTGAAACCACCCCAAATCCATTTCAATTCTTCCCTTCTATAAGTCACTCTTTCCTCACATCCTTTGCCTTATCCCTCAGAATGTTGTTCATTATTTTTAGAGATGATGACCCAAAATTTCATGTCAGAACAGTTGGATGAATGGATTCAACTCTTCTGGAACATTCTTCCATACGGACATAGAAGTCCTTCATACCTGCATCAGAGACAATGCTTTGTGTGCTCCAAATCCTCTGTGATTTTTCTCTTCATGGACACACAGGAAAACTACATCTTCCAGCTTTTCAGGCAGTTATGTTGTAGTCATATGACTATGTTTTGGCCAATGGGATTTGGAAAAAGTGATGTATGCTGCTTCCAGGCACAATCATCTCATACTCACTCTCCCTTTCTTTGGCAATCATGAGAACCACATGTTTAAGATGACAATGTCACAAAATGGAAGAAGGCTAGATCTTGAGTCATTACTTGGAAGAAATCCACCAAGGAGAGCTATCAGACCAGAATATGTGTGAGAAATACATTGTTAATGTGTTAGGGCACTAAGACTTGGGGGTTTGTGTCAGCAGTTAATGAAATTATTTCTCACTGATGTAGTGCCCAAGGAATAATATCTCCCTCGCCCAATTTTTTGGGAGAGCTTGAATAGAAAATAAATAAAAAGTAGAAATATATATTTGAGAAAACAGAACATATTTAGAGAAATAAAACATATTTCTGAAAATGTAATCAGTTATCTCACTTCAGAAATGATGAACTTGAAGTTTGATACATTGATAAAGCTTTATTAAGTAGATGAAAGTTATGTAAATTGATATTTTAGTTTGAATGAAGGGTATTTTTTTTTTTTTAATTTTATTTTGTCGATATACATTGTACCTGATTATTGCTCCCCATCACCAAAACCTCCCTCCCTTCCCCCTCCCCCCCTCCCCCCCAACAATGTCCTTTCTGTTTGCTTGTTGTATCAACTTCAAATAATTGTGGTTGTTATATCTTCTTCCCCCCCGCCCCGGTTTGTGTGTGTGTGTGTGTATGTGTGTGTGTGAATTTATATATTAATTTTTAGCTCCCTCCAATAAGTGAGAACATGTGGTATTTCTCTTTCTGTGCCTGACTTGTTTCACTTAATATAATTCTCTCAAGGTCCATCCATGTTGTTGTAAATGGCAGTATTTCATTCGTTTTTATAGCTGAGTAGTATTCCATTGTGTAGATGTACCACATTTTCCGTATCCACTCATCTGATGATGGGCATTTGGGCTGGTTCCAACTCTTGGCTATTGTAAAGAGTGCTGCGATGAACATTGGGGAACAGGTATACCTTCGACTTGATGATTTCCATTCCTCTGGGTATATTCCCAACAGTGGGATGGCTGGGTCGTATGGTAGATCTATTTGCAATTGTTTAAGGAACCTCCATACCATTTTCCATAGAGGCTGCACCATTCTGCAGTCCCACCAACAATGTATGAGAGTTCCTTTTTCTCCACAGCCTCGCCAGCATTTATCGTTCATAGTCTTTTGGATTTTAGCCATCCTAACTGGGGTTAGATGGTATCTCAATGTGGTTTTGATTTGCATTTCCCGGATGCTGAGTGATGTTGAGCATTTTTTCATATGTCTGTTGGCCATTTGGATATCTTCCTTAGAGAAATGCCTACTTAGCTCTTTTGCCCATTTTTTAATTGGGTTGCTTGTTTTCTTCTTGTAAAGTTGTTTGAGTTCCTTATATATTCTGGATATTAATCCTTTGTCAGATGTATATTTTGCAAATATTTTCTCCCACTCTGTTGGTTGTCTTTTAACTCTTTTAATTGTTTCTTTTGCTGTGCAGAAGCTTTTTAGTTTGATATAATCCCATTTGTTTATTTTTCCTTTGGTTGCCCATGCTTTTGGGGTCGTATTCATGAAGTCTGTGCCCAGTCCTATTTCCTGAAGTGTTTCTCCTATGTTTTCTTTAAGAAGTTTTATTGTCTCAGGGTGTATATTTAAATCCTTAATCCATTTTGAGTTGATTTTAGTATACGGTGAGAGGTATGGATCTAGTTTCATTCTCCTGCATATGGATATCCAGTTATCGCAGCACCACTTGCTGAAGAGGCAGTCCCTTCCCCAGTGAATAGGCTTGGTGCCTCTGTCAAAGATCAGATGGCAGTAAGTGTGTGGGTTGATTTCTGGATTTTCTATTCTATTCCATTGGTCAGTGTGTCTGTTTTTATGCCAGTACCATACTGTTTTGGTTATTATAGCTTTGTAGTATAGCTTAAAGTCAGGTAGTGTTATGCCTCCAGCTTTATTTTTTTTGCTGAGCATTGCTTTGGCTATTCGTGGTCTTTTATTGTTCCATATAAATGTCTGAATAGTTTTTTCCATTTCTGAGAAAAATGTCTTTGGAATTTTGATGGGGATTGCATTGAATTTGTATATCACTTTGGGTAGTATGGACATTTTCACTATGTTGATTCTTCCAATCCAAGAGCATGGAATATCTTTCCATCTTCTTGTATCCTCTCTAATTTCTCTCAGCAGTGGTTTGTAGTTCTCATTATAGAGATTTTTCACCTCCTTGGTTAACTCAATTCCTAAGTATTTTATTTTTTTGGTGGCTATTGTAAATGGGCAGGCTTTCTTGATTTCTCCTTCTGCATGTTCACTATTGGAGAAAAGAAATGCTACTGATTTTTGTGTGTTGATTTTGTATCCTGCTACTGTGCTGAAATCATTTATCAATTCCAACAGTTTTTTTGTAGAGGTTTTAGGCTGTTCGATATATAGGATCATGTCATCTGCAAACAGGGACAGTTTGACTTCATCTTTTCCAATCTGGATGCCCTTTATTTCCTTCTCTTCTCTGATTGCTCTGGCTAGTACTTCCAACACTATGTTGAATAGGAGTGGTGAGAGTGGGCATCCTTGTCTAGTGCCTGTTCTTAAAGGAAAAGCTTTCAGCTTTTCCCCATTCAGGATGATATTGGCTGTGGGTTTGGCATATATGGCTTTAATTATGTTGAGATACTTTCCCTCTATACCTAACTTATAGAGGGTCTTTGTCATGAATGAGTGCTGAACTTTATCAAATGCTTTTTCAGCATCTATAGAGATGATCATATGGTCCTTGTGTTTGAGTTTATTAATATGGTGTATCACATTTATTGATTTGCGTATGTTGAACCAACCTTGCATCCCTGGGATGAATCCCACTTGATCGTGATGAATAATTTTTCGTATGTGTTGCTGTATTCTGTTTGCTAGTATTTTAGTGAGGATTTTTGCATCTATATTCATCAAGGATATCGGCCTGTAGTTTTCTTTTTTGGTTATATCTTTACCTGGTTTTGGTATCAGGATGATGTTTGCTTCATAGAATGAGTTTGGGAGATTTGCGTCCGTTTCAATCTTTTGGAATATTTTGTAAAGAATCGGTGTCAATTCCTCTTTGAATGTTTGGTAAAATTCTGCTGTGAATCCATCTGGTCCTGGGCTTTTCTTTGTTGGGAGCCTTCTGATAACAGCTTCAATCTCCTTTATTGTTATTGGTCTGTTCAAATTTTCTACGTCTTCACGGTTCAGTTTTGGGAGCTTGTGTGTGTCCAGAAATTTATCCATTTCCTCCAGATTTTCAAATTTGTTGGCATATAGTTGTTTATAGTAGTCTCGAATGATTCCTTGTATTTCAGATGAATCAGTTGTAATATCGCCTTTTTCATTTCTAATTTTTGTTATTTGAGTCTTCTCTCTTCTTTTTTTTGTTAGCCATGCTAATGGTTTGTCAATTTTATTTATCTTTTCAAAAAACCAACTTTTTGATTCGTTGATCTTTTGAATTGTTTTTTGGTTTTCAATTTCATTCAGTTCTGCTCTGATCTTAATGATTTCTTTCCGTCTGCTAACTTTAGGTTTGGATTGTTCTTGTTTTTCTAGTTCTTTAAGGTGAAGTGTTAGGTTGTTCACTTGCCATCTTTCTATTCTTCTGAAGTGAGCATTTAATGCAATAAATTTTCCCCTCAATACTGCTTTTGCAGTATCCCACAGGTTTTGGTATGATGTATCATTGTTTTCATTAGTTTCAATAAACTTTTTGATTTCCTGCTTGATTTCTTCTTGGACCCATATGTCATTAAGTAGAATGCTGTTTAATTTCCATGTGTTTGTATAGTTTCCAGAGTTTCGTTTGTTATTAATTTCTAGTTTTAATCCATTGTGGTCTGAGAAGATACATGGGATAATTCCAATTTTTTTGAATTTATTGAGACTTGATTTGTGACCTAATATGTGATCTATCCTGGAGAATGATCCGTGTGCTGATGAGAAGAATGAATATTCTGAGGTTGTTGGGTGGAATGTTCTGTAGATATCTGCCAATTCCAATTGGTCTAGAGTCTTGTTTAGATCTTGTGTTTCTCTACTGATTCTTTGCCTAGATGATCTGTCTAATATTGACAGTGGAGTGTTCAGGTCCCCTGCTATTATGGTATTAGTGTCTATTTCCTTCTTTAGGTCTAATAGAGTTTGTTTTATAAATCTGGCTGCTCCAACATTGGGTGCGTACATATTTATGATTGTTATGTCTTCTTGATGGATCAGTCCTTTTATCATTAAGTAGTGTCCCTCATTGTCTCCTTTTATGGTTTTTAGTTTAAAGTCTATTTTGTCAGATATAAGAATAGCCACTCCAGCTCGTTTTTCTTTTCTGTTTGCATGGTAAATCTTTTTCCATCCTTTCACTCTTAGTCTGTGTGAATCTTTATGGGTGAGGTGGGTCTCTTGTAGGCAGCATATAGTTGGGTCCTGCTTTTTGATCCAGTCAGCCAGTCTGTGTCTTTTAATTGGGGAATTTAAGCCTTTAACATTAAGAGTTGTTATTGAAAGGTGTTGATTTATTCCTAGCATTTTATTGGTTGTTTGGTTGTCTTAGGTGTCTTTTGTTCCTTGCTTTCTGATTTACTGTTTGGTTTCTTTGTTTGTTGGTTCCTTAGGTTGTAGATAGTGTTTTTGTTAGCTTGTTTTCTCTTCATGAATGCCATTTTTATTGTACTAGCGGGTTTAGATTTTTCTTAGGTTTTTATGGCAGTGGTAGTTATTTTTCAGGAACCAAACCCAGTACTCCCTTGAGGATTTCTTGTAAGGGTGGTCTTGTGGTAGTGAACTCCCGCAGTTTTTGTTTGTCTGAGAAATATACTATTTGCCCCTCATTTCGGAAGGATAGCCTTGCAGGGTAGAGTATTCTTGGCTGGCAATCTTTGTCTTTTAGTATTTTGAAAATATCATCCCATTCCTTTCTAGCTTTTAGGGTTTGTGATGAAAAGTCTGATGTTAACCTGATTGGGGCTCCCTTATAGGTGATTTGACGCTTCTCTCTTGCAGCTTTTAAGATTCTCTCTTTGTCTCTGAGTTTTGCCAATTTGACTATGACATGTCTTGGAGAAGGCCTTTTTGGGTTGAATACGTTTGGAGATCGTTGAGCTTCCTGGATCTGAAGATCTGTGATTTTTCCTATACCTGGGAAGTTTTCTGCCACTATTTTGTTGAATATGTTTTCAATGGAATCTCCATTTTCCTCCCCTTCTGGAATACCCATGACTCGGATATTTGAGCGCTTGAGGTTGTCTGATATCTCTCTCAGATTTTCTTCCATGTCCTTGATTCTTTTTTCTTTCTTTTTGTCTGCTTGTGTTATTTCAAACAGCCCATCTTCAAGTTCAGAGGTTCTCTCTTCAACTTCGACAAGCCTGCTGGTTAAACTCTCCGTTGTGTTTTTTATTTCGCTGAATAACTTCTTCAGTTCAGCAAGTTCTGCTACATTTTTTTTCAGGACATTGATTTCCTTGTATATTTCCTCTTTCAGATCCTGTATACTTTTCCTCATTTCATCATGATGTCTAGCTGAGTTTTCTTGTATCTCATTCAGTTTCCTTAGAATTATCACTCGAAATTCCTTGTCAGTCATTTCAAGGGCTTCTTGTTGTATAGGATCTAGAGTTTGAGATTTATTAACTTTCGGTGGTGTACTTTCTTGATTTTTTGTATTTCTGGTATCTTTTTTTTGGTGTTTATTCATTGTGGCAGGGGGTTGCACAGACCACCGGTTTGAGACTAATGACTAACTAGGATGTTGCTGTGGTTGCCAATTTGGTATGGCTCCCTCCGTGACTGCTCACTTGGCCTCTAGTGCCTTGTGTGTGTGGTTGCCTCGGGTCTTGGGCTTCTCCAGGGAGCCACCTTTCTGGTCAGCTTGGACTCTGCTGGGCTGGTGGATCACGTACCACAGGGTGTGTGATCTCTGTTGAGCTTTCACTTCCTGTGCAGGACTTCTCCCTGTTCCGTGTGCTCTGGCCCAGGCTGTTAGATCGTGCAGTGGCGACCCCACCGGGTGTGTGGTTTCTGTCGAGTCTCCGCCTCCCTGGCTGCTCGTCTCTCCCCTCTGTGCGCACTGTGCTGGGCTGGGGCGTGTCTTCTGCACCCCTCGTCTATCAGCTGGGCCTTCAAGACCCTGCTTGGCACCGCCTCGCCCAGGAAGTCTACCAGGTTTCTGCTAGGCACAGACGACCGGTCTCTCTGGGTGCCTTTGTAGCACTGTGTAGATCTTTCTCGGGTCTTGTTCACCTTTGTATCCCCCCGGTATAAACCGAGTCTAGTGCCTGCCTGCAGCCTGCTCTCCGGCAGGTTCAAGCGGACCTGGGAACTCTCCTACCACACTATTCCCAACCAGAAATTCGTTAGGCTTTTTTCCAAACTGGTGGTCGCAGAGATGGTATCTGCCTCCCAGTAACAGGAAGTTTACCGGGCCGGAGTCCAGGGTGTGGTGGAGTGACAGTCGGCCCGCCCGTACTTCCTAGCCCTCCCAACACTGGTCGGGACGCCCCACACCCCCAGCCCCGCCAGAGAACCGCGGAGGGAGTGGGAGAGGAGGCCGGTCTGCAGGGTCCGGAAAGTCCCGCGCCAGGCCAAGCAAATGGGCTCAGTGATGGCCGAGCAGGGCGGAGCTGCCCGCACCTGGGAAAATGGAGGCAGCACTGGGGCAGTGAGTGGCCTGGTGGTGCAGGCGGGAGCCGCGTGGGCATCCACCCCCCGAACAGAGCTGTGCCAGGGATCACTCACAGTGCTGTGCCAGGTCGGGCGCTCGCTCTGTCTCTGGTTTGTTGCCTTCCGTGTTCTCGGTGCTGCCGCCTCGGGCTGTTCAGTCGCGGCGCCGCTCAGGCGCTCCCAGGAATCTTCTTTAATGCCGGCCTGAAACCTCGAATCCTGAATAGGGCAGCTGGCCGCCTTCAGTGCAGCCCCAGCCTCCGGGATCCTGGCTGCATCCACAGCAGCCCTGGCGCCGTGTTCCCTGTTTCAAGACTCGCTTTTGCAGCTAAGAATCAGTTCTTTTCCTGCTCCACACTTCAAAGCTGTTGCCTGTAAATGAGGCAGCCTCTCCTGCCGGGGGCAAAGTGGCGTTGAGCCCCCACGACCGGCCAGCAGCAGCAGTCCTCCCTTAAGAGATGGCCAGAGGAAGGTCCACAAGTTTCCCGGCTGCCTGAGGCCCAGTGGCCACCTTTTCCACCTCAGCTACTCCGCGCCAGCCTCCGCAGCCGCCGCCATCTTGAAACTCTGAATGAAGGGTATTTTTGAAAAAAGGCTAATTTGGCTTTCTAAGATTCTTTAAGTGGCCTCATTCACCTAGCAAACATTTATTTGATGCCTACTGTAACATGTACTTTTCTGAATACTGGGGACACATTAGTGTAAGAAAGAGGAGTTTATATTTTAATGGAGGAGAAGAAACAATAAACAAAAATAAACAACTACAGTATTTATGTTTTAGGAGGTGATAAGAATTTGGAGAAAAATAAATCAGAAAGGGGATTAGGGGTAGAAGAGAATTGCACTTTTAGGGAGAGTGGTCAGAGAAGCACTCACTAAGGAGACAATTAATGTGCAAAGACTTAAAAGAGGTGAGGAAACAGCCCCTGAGGGGCTAACATTCCAGAGAGAGGGACCAGGCAAAATCTTGAAGTGGGAGCACGCCACTGTGTTAGATGGAGAGCAGAAGGCTGGAACGAGGGAAGGATGAAGACCTACAGGAGATGAGGTCAGGTAGTGAGGGTATTCAGCTCCTAAACAACTTTGTTTTTTTTTTAATTGGATGACCAGTCAGGGGATCTTAACCCTTGACTTGGTGTTGTTAGCACCACGCTCTCCCAAGTGAGCTAACCGGCCATCCCTATATAGGGATCCGAACCTGTGGCCTTGGTTTTACCAACACCATACTCTGCCAAGTGAGCTACGGGCCTTGCCCCAGCTCCTGAACAACTTTGTAGAGCACTGGAGAGCTTTTGGTTTTTACCTGATGGGACAGAAAGCCACAGGAGGGTTTTTAGCATGAAGCATAATCTGATGTTCATTTTAATACAATCTCTCTGGCTACTTGGTTGAAACTAGAATATAGTGGGCCAAAGGAAAAGTCGATCCTTTCTGGGGAAACTGTAACTGTGATCTGGGTGAGAAATGGTGGGGCTTGGGCCAGGGTGGTAACAGTGAGGTTGGTCAGAAGTGGCTAGATCCTGGACACATTCTACCAGTGGATTCTGCAGGATTTGCTTTTAGACTGTATATCTGAAACAGGGAGAGGAGTCAGAAATGACTCCAAATGGTAGTTAATTTGCCATTAACCAAGAAGGAGAAGACCATGGGAAAATAGATATCTGGGAGTAAGAACTGGATTTCAGCTCGGTCTTGAATGTGAGATACGTCTTAGACATCCGCATGTTAAAGGGAACACCCACAATTTAGCTTTAATGATATAATATTTTGAACACTTTGATGTTGCTTACTATGTTATTCTTCCTTTCTAATAAATTGTGGTCTCCTTTTATACAGGGATGACATTTTAGATTCGTTCTTTATTCTCCACCTTGTGAAGTAAAATTTTGAAGCCTGTAGTGTCTCTGTAAGTCTGTTGATTTATTATGTAAAGAATCAGATGAATATATAATAAATCAGATATGTGAATTCTGCTTCATATAGTCTATCTTTTAAAATGCAGTTTAGTATTGTTTATATTCTATGGATTAGCAGGTTCATGTGCCTTATTATCCAAAGAGCACAAGAAAAAAAAAAAATAAAAGAAGTTTGGCAGATAGAAGACTAAAGCTCTCTAGCAATTAAATCCCACATGGAAAATGTTACCAAGAGTGATTCCTGTACAATACGCACATTTACAGGAAGATCTCATTTGTATTTCATCTGTGTTTCAGCTCATTCAGAATGAAAACTCATGTTCTAGAAGCTATTGCCAGGAAATATGCCAGAGACCCAGGGCAAGAGCCCAGTTAGGTGGGACTCTGGCAGGGGCAGGCACGTAAGAGCAAATTTTATGCTTCTTACTAGGTTGTTAATGGCATTTTATTAGCAAGCCAAGAGTTCAAAACCAAATTATGATGAAATGGAATAACTGAAGTAAATTGCTATTTTTTAGAAAGCCCTTGTGTGTTCTAGGAGGGAATTTATTTTATTGTGTTTTGTTGTCAGTATTGTTGTCTTTTTTGGAAATTGAATCTTAATTGTTTGTATGTATTTGTGAGGTACAGAGTTGACTATCAGTACTTGTGCACAATATATGATGGTTCAATCAGGATAATTAGCTTATTGACCATTACAATATGTAATCATTCCTTGGTTGTTGTTATTGTTGTCTTTGAATAGCGTATTTCACCACAGGGGCTTCATTCGGGAATAATATAATCTGTGACTTTGTGAACCTAAACAAAAACACTACCAATGGATGACAAATTAAACCACTTTCTAATTGTCTCACTGTTTAATACTAATTTCCCAATATAATAGGTACTTAGTAGGAAATGGCTGACTTGAATTGCTTAGCACAAAAAGAAAAAAAAATGTAGGGAAATGAGACTATGACTTTTCACCTTTCCATAGGTCAGGATAACTAAGAAAGAACACTCAGAGAAACTTAAAAAGAAAGTGGTACAAAGGAAAATTCTACTCCTTCTGAAAAATTGGGAGATAAAATGCACATGATACCATTAAAATTAAAATATAGTTAATTTTAGCTAAAAAGACATTAATTATGTTCAAATGAAGCATTTCACGGTTAGCCTGTTAATTCAATTCCAGGTGTTAGGTTCATGTTGATACCATAGTTGAATACAAGGGTATGATCTAGTCGTACATGCACTAGGATATTTGTCATATTGATATATGTCCCCTTAAACTTAATATATAACTAAAGACTTATATAAAAGTATATGTTCATTCTTTCCTTTATCAATGACATTATGGAAAGTTCTTATGCATTTGGATAGGATAAAATTTTCCCTCACTAATTTTCCCTTAGTTGTATAGTTTGGTTTCTTTTAAGAATAGTTGGCTTTGCCAGTGTAGGATTAATTATAAAATAATAATTAATAATTCAATCTTTTTGTTGTTACTTGGCTTTTTCTTTTCTAGGAAGAAATATTATTACTTAGCATGACTATTTTAAAAGAGAATGAAGAATTCATGTAGGGTCCTAAGCTTATGGGAGGGGGTAGTGTACAGTGGGTAAGATCCATCAGAGGACACAATTTTACCTTTTGTGATACTTCGCAATTTAGAGCCACTTGTATTTCAAGGGAGAAACTCTCCAAAAAGTCAGTGTTAACAGAGCTACCTTTCTCTGCTACCTTCTGCTGAATTTTGTTGTCTTTGTGCTAATAAAATAACAGTTCAGGAAAGGGTAAAAGTCCTGCAAAAGCAATTATAATCAAAATGAGTCATAGTGCTCGAAGGCACAGTTGCTCGTCTACATTTACAGTACATACGTCATTCCAGTGATTCTTAACTAATTAACAATATTACCATGGTCTTTAGTTACCATCACAAATCTCTTAGATTCATGTAAGGGAATATTTTTATGTTTGAGTTGATGAGAAGAGGCTAGAGCTTTTTTAAAAAGTAAGGGGGGAAATTTACTTCACATTATCATTCATTTTTATGGAATTTTTAAATATCTGTAAAATGTATTTGTGTAGAATTGTGCTGAATTATATCTCAGAATCTCCACATATGCAGAACTTTGCCTATACCCATGCCTGAGGTCAAATATGTTTGCTTTTTGTGGTCTACATTCTGGCCATTAAGTCCAGCTAAACTTCTTATTATAGAAGACTTTTTTCAGGAGACAAATAACGTTTCTATGTTGGCTTAGCAATAAACAGGCAGGGAACAAACAGGACTTCAATATAAGTCCTTCACTGAAGCAATCATTATTTTGAGCTTATCACATTAGAAACGCAGCTATTAAACTCCAAAGGAGAAAATCACTATTAGGAATGCAAAATAAACAAAAGTACATCACTCCTGGCATCTATAATTATCTATAATTCTCCTAAATCCACACTCCCCTTATTATTAGCCAAGCTTAAATTAAAACTCTTAAGCACTTATTTAATACCAGTTGAGATCATATTAATGGTTATTTGCCAGAAAGGCAAGGTTACTCTCTTTCCAGTGGGACTATCATGAGGTCTAGACCCAGGTGATTTGGGGAACGTTGATCCCAATGGGTCCACTCCTATATTTGCATGGGGAGATAGCTTCACACTTTTTAACTTCACTGCCCATCTTTGAAACTTAAAGACACTAGTCCCTGGATCTCAACTACCATGCAGAAAATCATGCTGGTCCAGTTGCCTAGATCCTACAGAAACAATATGGAGATAATCTGTACTCCTGCAAAATAATACTTCTTGGAGAAAGTCCTGTTATGTTGGGAATAACTATTTTGATATGCTGACTGGTACCACACTAAGGAAATGCCTGAATAAAACCAGGGTTGTTTTTTTCCTAGGAATGTTAACAGAGCTACCTTCCTCTGCTACCTTCTGCTGAATGTTGTTGCCTTTATGTAATGTGTTGCCATTCTTTCTTTCTGTATGGAGATGAGTGAAATATAAGAGTTTGGGGACAGAGTTGAATTGTTTGGCAAAACTGAAGAGAGGCCAGATGCAGAGGTTGAGTTCAACGGCTGTTAAAGTAATGGAGTCTTTGGAGAAGAAAGCTGTCTGTCATGAAATGTACTCTATAAATCCCCCCCTTTCATTTCTGCTCTGACATCTATAAAAATTTAATGTTACTCAATCATACTGTATATGAGTGGGCTTCTCTGAACAGAAGTAGTGTACAGGAGAAGCACTGATTTTGGTGTTATGCCAGAGAAGAAAACCTTTTGGCAAAATAAACCGAGAAGTAAAACAGACTGACCGGTAACTAGGATCTATTTTTGTTTGCCATGTAATTCTAACTGGAGGTGCAAGCCAAGATATATCGCCTCCCCAGTTAATCAGAAGAACTGACTCTCAGCCATGAACACAGAATGCCATTTTAGGATATAAGCCTGGCAATCTCTGGCTGACTGGACACATCTAGAATATTCTACTTCATTCTTTCAGTGTGAGCATTTTCCTGGGGCTGATGAGGCATGGTGACGGCAAAAAGGCATATGTGGCCATATTCCAGCCTGAAGGAATTAAATCTAGACCTGTTGTCAGAAAAAAATGCTAGAACTAGGAATACTTCAAACTAGTTTGCAAAAAAAGTCTACAACATTTGTAAAGTTCTTACCCCAGAATGATCCTGCAAAATCATGGTGGATTCTTGACCAACACCATATATTTTCATTTTAAACCCAGAGTGATATGTGTATAGTCCTTCTTAACTTTGAGATCTTTATTTTCTGAAGTAATTCCAGACCACTAGAATAACCTATAGGCCACTAAAGTTTCTCAAATGCTTTGTTCACAATCCACATGTAGACTCCATGAAGTCTTACCTTCTATTAGAACTTAACAGTAACATGACTCTTCTAGTTCCCCCTATATGTGTGAATGGTTCAAAGATGCTGTGATCAAATACTTCAGTGAAATTTCAGTTTTTCCACAATGGAGAGATAAATGTGTAGCTTTCAGTTAAATAAATTCAATAGCTGGATTGATACAGGTTACCAGATAGATTTCAGTTCAACTAAACTAATTATTTATTAAGTGATCTGTGTATTTTAGGCTCTGTGCTAAGTGCTGAAATAATTTAGGAAATCTAATAAAAATGTCTCAGCTATTCTTATGGAATTGATTCAGACTATTACAAACCTTCTCCTATGCAAAAGGCTTTTATAACATATAACTTGAAAGTTTGTCCATGACGATTCCCTGTAATACACTCACTGCACAGACATTAGCCTTATTGACCATGATAGTCTAACAACTGTAGCAAAGAGTCTTATTTTATCTTTATTTTTTAAATTGTTATCAACAGTGCCTTTGAATCTCTAGCATCCCTGGTCATTATATGGATATTGCATATTAAGTTAATCCATCCTGGTCCTTCTGATATATCTTAGTTCCTGAACTTTATCATTACGTGAAGAAGCAAAGTTATCTGTTACCAAGTGGTACCACAACAGTTTTTGGTCTTTAAGAGAAAGTATTTTAAACAGCACCCACCCAAAAAAGTACTCCCTATCAGATACACTATAGTCTATGTCCATAATCCTGTGGGAAGAGTCGTGTTTTGATACAACTCAGCCTGCTCAGGACTTCGTTTGTCAGAATTGAGCCTGAGTTACCAGTATTCAGTTGACCCTGTAACAAGTGCTCTATATTTGCATATTATGGCAGACTTTCTATTAGAGTTTTATCCTTTATCTCCCGTGATTCCATTACTGTCCTTCTAGTTAAGCAACTTTTGTGGGCGATTAACGGCAAAATGTTAAAATTGACTTCATCAAGAGACCTTTGGAAGACTTCACTGAAAATTCTACCCAGAAATAAATCCCACATTACACTGCCAAATAAATTTCCAATTTGCATGTATTTGTTGCCTTCACCAGACTTTGTTTTTTTGTTGTTTTTTAAAAAATTATTTATTTATTTATTTATTTTTTTTTTTTTTTGTCCTTTTTGTGACCGGTAAGGGGATCGCAACCCTTGGCTTGGTGTCATCCACACCGCACTCAGCCAGTGAATGCACCAGCCATCCCTATGTAGGATCCAAACCTGCACGGAGGGACGCTGCTGCGCTCCCAGCGCCGCACTCTCCCGAGTGCGCCATGCGGTCGGCCCCTTCACCAGACTTTGAATTTAAGCCATTAAATTCTCTGAAATGTGCAATGGTACCAGAAAAATATTCCTTTTTAATACTGTGACAAATTTACCAAATGCATGCATTCTGGGAGAGACCCTGTGATGAAATATGTTGAAGACATACTAAATTTGAGCAAATGAGTTCTAGAGATTCATCTCATGCTGAACTCTTTGCTCTCCTCCAGGGTGTTTATTTTAAGTAGAGAATCAGCTCACATTTCAGGTAGAGATACCAAGGCTACTTATCAGGGTACACCTGTTGTTGGTTTAGGTTGAGCTTGAAATTATACTACATGCAGTTTATTATCCCCTCCCAGTTTATATTTTGATAGGATGCTATTCTGGTCACCAGAAGATGTTGAGATAGCAGAAAATAGGTAAGGAATAAACAAAAGTTTAACAATATATATTAACTGAGGCTAGAACTACTCCAAAATCCTTCAATACCATTACTTATAATTATGAACTCAAAAGGAATAAAACATAATACAGATAATATATAATATTGACATTGAACTATATATTAACTCTAGTTATCAACAGTTTGCGTTTATATGGTAGAAATATATTAATTGGATAAGGTTTTGGTACCTAGAAGAATTTTGAAGAAATATAAGTAATTTCTTCCTCTCATACAACTGAGATTCTAAGATGTCATTTGAAAGTAATATAATGAAAGGGCACAAGTGTGATATACATTATGAGGCACCAAATTATCAGAATAACTCCTAGAAGTACCAGGAAAACATTATTATGTAAATGGAAGAAATTCAGCTCAAAAAATTAAGCACTAATTGATTATATGGTAGATCTTGGAATATAATATTGAATAAGACAAGGACCTTGCTCAAGGAGCTCACTACTGCATGGGGGAATTGATCTCACTCTGACTACACAGACTGAGAAGGTGAGGCAGTGTTAGCCATCCATTGCTTCAATTCCCTGAAATAGTCTGGCATTGCAATCCTTACAAAAAAATACCTGTGAGCATATTTTCTTTTTAGAGTTGGTTAGAGAAACATATAAATCAGACACCTGAAGTATGCACACAGAATTTGTAAAGCCATAAAAACAGGGATTTTCCTTAGTTTGCATCTAATAAAATAGAAAAGCAACCCACTTGACAGAAAGTGGGCTTCCTAAAGGCAGTGGCAGGGCCAAGCCCTGCTGTACACAGTACTGTACATTCAGAGTAACCAGGCTGTGTTGACACATTGCAATAAATGAGGCTCTGCTGTTGCTATGGCTGCCACTATCAACTAAAGGAAGAATTTCAAAGATATATTTTCCAGGACCAAGAGTCTAGTGACTTTTTTTCCAGGACTAAGATTTTAGTGACTTTTTTTCTAGCTCTGGTGGTTCACTCTAGGAAAGTACAGGCAGCTCCTGGCAGTACATCTGGAAGGATCATCCACGGACATTTGAATGCCACTGTGGCATGGCCAAGGATGAGTGTAAAGTGTTGTTGACAATCTCAAAACTGCCACATTGTTTGGAAGGTGGATATTGTTCATCTTTTTCTTGATGAAGTTAGTTCTTGATGTTACTGTGTTTTGCTTTGCCTCAGTTCATACTTTTTAAGGAAGGCTCTGTTGGTACTCAAGGACCCTCTATTTATAATAAGCACTTTGCCTTAGGTATGAATGGAGAGATACAGAGATAAGGAGTCATCTTCGTTTTAACCAATTTTATGAGGTTTTTTTTTTTCCCCCTGTATTTCTTTCTGGAATTTCTTAGCTGTATATCTGCTTTATTGATAGAGCAGAACATACTAAGAAATGAAATGGAAAAAAGAGAAAAACATTGAGGATTTAGTTCTAAAATGAACAGCCAGAAGATATGTGGAGGACTTTGATAATAATGGGACAGAAATTATGAATACACACGTTTCTAACATTTCATTCCCCCCCTTACCTACCACCTGGTTGTATTTAATCTCTGAGGGTGCAACCAAGACAGCATTTATTCTTAAGCATAGTCCTAAAGGAAATTAAAAGTACCAGTATCATTGGGGAAGAGTGTAATAGAGGTCTACACAATTTTTATGTTCAAAAAGAAGCTATTTAAGAAAAGATTGAGGAGTGCTTAGCCTAGAGTCAGAGAGAAGCACTCCATCAGGATGGCCCTAGATAGAGGTGCTAGGACTGTGTAATGAGAAAGAGCAGGAGCTTTGGAGTCAGAAAGTCTTGGGATTAGTGCCAGCTCTGACGCCGGGGTTACCTTGGGTGGTACCATCACTAACCTCATTCCTCAGGTTGATCACTTGTAACAGTTTCAACCTCATAGGTTGTGGAGTCAGTGAGGTCATGTATGTGATAGGCTGAGCACGGCCTAGCACACAGCAAGTGTTTAATGACTTTTAGCTATTACACCTTAACACCCCACACTGGGAGAGCAAGGGGTGGGGTGGCAGTTGCTGAAACTGATGGATATGAGAATGCTGGACATCTGCATGAGAAGGGATACTATTATGTAGAAATGGAGTAGGAGTAGAACTACCACAGAATCCACCCATTGCCCCATTGTTCATTGCCTAGGTTCAGACTGACATATAGGGTATCAAAGTATAAATGATCATCACTACCTCTTATTGAGCATTTACTATGTGCCAGTCACTTTAACACACACTATTTTTAGTCTTTATGTTATGCTGAAGTTAAGTACTATCATATCAGTTTCACATATAAGAGAAATAGTCTCAGAGACATCAAAAGATTTGCCCAAGCACATACAGTCATAAAGTGACAAGGCCAGGATTGGACCTGGAATTATCTAGCTGAAGGTAAATGCTAAGGTTAATTTCAGGGGAAAAAAAAAAAGAGGGAAAAATGAAGTCCAGGATCTCAACACTGTATTTTTCCCCTTTTTTCTTATCAGCAAGCCATTAGCTAGCCCCCAAAGCAAGTGCATGTTCTCAGTAACATAAGGATGGGAATGTAGACTAATTATAATCTAACTGAAAAGTAATTTTGTTATGATTTCCCTGGACTCTGGTCTCCAGGGTGATTCTATACCATTTCTCACTGCAGCATTTCTGCGCTGGTAATGGATATGCTTTGAGTCTCTTTTGGTCAGTTCTCTTTTCTCTGCAATTTACTCTGCATTGTCCACCCATCTATTAGTATACATAAAACTTACAAACACAAGTATCTAAACACTGGAAGCATCAATTAAAGTTTTTCTTGGCTTTTCATTTTGTTTATTATACAAATGATAAGGATGTTTTGTGCACAAGAAAAAGGGCACCATTGTATAAAGACTCCTTGTTATTAAAACATATTTTGCATGTAAAGGCAGTACTCTCTAATGCTTAATAATATTATGTCTATTCTATTTTCCACCTGCTTTATGCTGCTGTTAGGCAACTCTTCATGGTATGCAATATCAGGAAAACAAATATTTGGCATTAATCATCTTTGATGAGGACTTTATTAGTCTTTTATCTATTGGTTACCTTATTATACATTCTTTTCTAATTTTTATTTTTCTATTTGAAACATAATTGATTATACGTATTTGTGGCATACAGAGTTGAAGATCAACACTTGTGTACAATATGTGATGACCAAATTAGGATAATTAGCATATTCATCATTATAAAACATGATCATTCTTTGTGTCCTTTAACCAATTTCTCCATAACCCCTATCCCCTCCCTTTTTCTCACCTCTAGGAACCACAGTTCTGTTCTCCTCTTCTGAAAGTTAACATGTTTTTGTGATTATTGTTTGTCTGCCTTCCTTCCTTCCTTATTTTCTTCCTTCCTTCCTTCGTTCCTTCCTTCCTCTCTTTCTTTGTTTCTTTTTTAACTCCCACTTATGAGTGAGAACATGCAGTATTTCTCTTACCATACCTGGCTTATTACACTTAGCATAATTTTTTCCAAGCTCACCCATATTGCTGTGAAAGGAAGAATTTCATTCTTTTCTATGACTGAGTAGTATTCTATTGTGTATATATGCCACATTTTCTTCATTCAGTTGTCTGTCAGTGGATGTTTATGTTGGTTCCATAATTTGGCTATTGCAAATGGAGGGGCAGTAAATATGGGAATGCAGGTATCCCTTCAACATGATGATTTCCCTTTCTTTGGGTATATACCCAGCACTGGGAATGCTGGATCAGATGGTAATTCTATCTGTAGTTTTTTGGGAAACCTCCATACTGTTTTCCATAATGGCTGTACTAATTTACAATTCCACTAACAGTGCAGAAAGATTCCCCTTTCTGTGCATCCTTGCCACCATTTTTTATACTGCATCTTTTTGATAATAGCCAATCTACCTGGGGTGAGATGATATCTAAATGTGGTTTTGATTTGCATTTCCCTGATGACTAGTAATGTTGAGCATTTTTTCATGTGCTTGTTGGCTATCTGTATGACTTCCTTTGAGAAATGTATATTCAGCTCATTTTCCAATTTTTTAATTGGATTATTATTATTTTTTACCATTAAGTTGTTTGAGTTCCTGTGTATTATGGATATTAATCCCTTGTGGATATACAGTTTGCAAATATTTTCTGCAATTCGGTAGGTTGTCTTTTCACTGTGTTGATTGTTTTTTTTTTGATATGCAGAAGCTTTTTAGTTTAATACAATTCCTTTTGTTTATTTTTTCTTTTGTTACCTGTGCTTTTGGAGTCTTTTTCATAAAGTCCTCGCCCAGTCCTACATCCTGAAGTGTTTCCCTTATGTTTCCTTCTAGGAGTTTTATAGTTTCTGGTCTTATATTTAAATCTTTAGCCATTTTGAGTTGATTTTGGTATATAGCAAGAGGTAGAGGGTCTAGTTTCATTCTTCTATATATGGATAAACAGTTTTCTCAGCACCATTTACTGTCCTTTCCCCCATGTATGTTCTTGGTATCTTTGACAAAGATCAGTTGGGTATAAGTATGTGGATTGATTTCTGGGTTCTCAATTCTGTTCCATTGGTTAATGTGTCTGCTTTTATGCCAGTACCATGCTGTTTTGGTTACTATAGCTTTGTAGTGTAATTTGAAGTCAGGTAGTGTTATGCCCCCAGCCTTATTTTTTTGTTCAGGATTGCTTTGGCTATTAGGGTCTTTTGTTGTTCCACATGAGTGTTAGGATTGTTTTTTTTTTTTTTTTTTTTCTATTTCAGTGAAGAATGTCATTAGTATTTTAATGAGGATTGCGTTGTACCTGTAGATTACTTTGGATAGTATGGACATTTTCACAACATTAACTATTCCAACCTATGAGCATAGAAAGCCTTTCCATCTTTTTGTATCCTCTTCAGTTTCTTTCAGCAGTGATTTGTATTTCTCACTGTAGAAATCTTTTGCATCCTTGGTTAAACTGATTCCTAGGTATTTTATTTTTCAGTGGCTATTGTCAATGGACTTGCTTTCTTGATTTCTTTTTCTGCTAGCTCATTTCTGGAGTATAAAAACACTACTGATTTTTGTATCTTGATTTTATATCCTACAACTTTACTAAATTTGTTTATCAGCTCTAAGAGTATTTTGGTAGAGTCTTT
Source organism: Cynocephalus volans (assembly GCF_027409185.1). NCBI lineage: Eukaryota > Metazoa > Chordata > Mammalia > Dermoptera > Cynocephalidae > Cynocephalus > Cynocephalus volans. Next base: position 86,454,439 of record NC_084464.1, on the reverse strand, counting down.
AGGTGTTTCTATATATAGGATTATGTCATCTGCAAACAGGGACGATTTGACTTTGTATTTTACAATTTGGATGCACTTTATATCTTTTTCTTGCCTAGCAGAAATCTTATAGGGATAGTGAGAATGGGATGATATATTCAAATTACCTAAAGAAAAAAAACCTGCCAGCCAAAAATGCTATACCCAGCAAAGCTATCCTTCAGAAATGAAAGAGAAATAGTGTTTTTTTCCAGCCACACAAAATCTGAGGGAGTTCACCATCAGATGACTAGCCCTACAAGAAATCATCAAGGGAGTCCTGAATCTGGAAACCAAAAAATGATAATCACCAGTATGAATACATGAGAAAGAACAAAACCCACTGGTGTAGAAAATATACAAATGAGAAAGAGAAACAAACTATACCTTACCATTTCTGAAAACCAACAAACACAGAAGACAAACAAAAAAGGCAAGGAAAGGAACAAGTTATTTAAATTTTCTGATTTAACTCATATTGTAAAGCCTTCTGACATAACTGTCTTATAGTCAGGGTACAGCTTACTAGTCTTTCACAGACAAACATAATATCAGAAAGTTTCAGTGCTGGAAAGAATGCTAGTAATTATAAAATCTAGTTTCTCAAATTGTGTTCTAGTGTTTGAGATTCTCACTATTTCCACCTTCCCCCTAAAACAACCATGGAATAATTGCACACTCTCATAAGCTATGAAAACAGTCATTTAGGATGAATTACAAAGGTTTCCTTGTTTATCTACTTGGCTAATCTACATTGTGTCTCTCTAACAGGGAATACAGGATATAGCATTTCTCAAGTTCACCATGGCAACAATCCCCTCATCCCACCCCACTCTCACCCATCTTTCATGGAACATCGGGGAGGACCAGTATGCTCCAAAATACACTTTGGGGAGCCCAATTTATTCAAATATCTCTCTTTGAAAACAAGGAAACTGAGAAACCTTAGAAAAGTTAAATAGCTCCCATTGTGAGATCATGGGAACATCCATGCTATCTTTACTTTTATTGTTGAACTCTATGTTCATATAATTTGGGACTGGGATAGCAGTCAGATTAGAGACGGCTCATTCTACAGTCTGCAGAATCCTTGGTAACATGAAGTAACTGTCTATGAGATCAAACTAAAATCTTTGCCAAAAAAAAAAAAAATCACAGAAGCTGAAATCAAAACAGCTGAATATTAAAGAGGTTGGCTATAATTGAAAACAAATTGAAATAGAATGTTTAGATTTTTGAGACTTTTAGGGACTTTTGAAATTATAATTAAAAATTAATGATGGTTATTGATAATGGAATGGGATCCAGCTTCTTAGTTCAGAAAGCATTTTATAATCACTGACTATGCTAATGGGTTTTTGGTGTTCAGCATAAAATCTTATTTTTGAAATATCGAAATGGTTCGACATTTAAATGTGTTAAATGATCTAGTTGAGGTTACATTATGAAAAATAAACAAAAATAATTCATATTTCCAGATAATATTAATGTAGCATTAATTGTTATAAGTTTTGCTGTTATTTATGAAAGAGGTATTCTATCAGGGAAGTCGTATGATTTTAAAATCTTGTTTATTTTGGTGTGGGTAGATTACACCATTGATAACATGTAACCAATTTTGGTAAAGTACTTACTTTGGTGTAGTATAATAAAGAAATATAAAAAGGATAAGGCTGAATTGGGAAACTACTGAACAACTGTTTTCTCTCATCGTGTAATCAGGTGAGAACAATCTGGGGAGCTCTTAGCATCTGATCATAATGGCTTTTAGGGGTGCATAACTCGGCAGTGAGGGCTTTTTACTTTTGGCTAAAATGATTGTGAAAGGTCTTGAAGCAGTTTTTTTTCTTTTACTTTTGCCCCTTCCCTCTCCACTCCTATCTTTTTTATTTTTTTTAACCTCCTCAGCATCCTTTAAGTATAGCTTGCTAAATTATACTTGGGTAGCTTCTAAGGAGTGCTTCAAAAAGTTCATGAAAATTTTCATATTATCTTTTAATTCTGTTTTTCCACAGACTTTTTGCAGTACATTGGAACTTTCATGAGCATTTTAACTGAATTCTTACAAAAATGCATCAGGTAGGGAAAGCAGATACTGTTAATCATCTTCACCAATGATGAAAATGAAGATTAGAGAGATCAGGTGCTTTGTCCAAGTTCACAGCTAAGAGGTAAAAGACTGGACTCAAAGCCAGTTGTACTTTTTTCATTTTAATCAAGTATAGAATTTATTTTTCTTGATTATAAAACTAATTCATATTTATTATGAAATGTTAGAAAAATAGAAAATAAGAACGTGAGAAAAGCTTACTTATATCTCCAATATTCAAAGATAATTATTATTCAGATTGTCTGTTCAGTTTTAAAAAATACATAAGGATTTTTAAAATATAATTTTCATCAACTGCATATAGATCTATATCTTTTTATCTAATTAACATTTTTAGATAAGCATTTTAAAATGTTATTATAAAATCTCTGTACTTTGTACTTGAACCTTTCAAAATACAAAGATTAAACTTGCTAATTTTAACAAAAGAAGCTACATTAAAGTCAATCATCTTCAACTCCTGGGACCAATGTTAGCCCAGATATATAGCCCAATGCCTTCAGCACATGTAAATCAAACTCAACTTTTTCCTAATTTTTAATATATATTACAGCATATATTCTAGTGTGTGTGTGTGTGTGTGTGTGTGTGTGTGTGTGTGTGTGTGTGTGTGTGTGTATGAAAATGAGATATTGGCATACATATCACGCATGCTGGGAATTTTTTTTAGTGTATGTAGTATTTGTTCATTTTAAAAATTATCTCTCTAGCACTTTCTTTTCTCCTCACCCCATATTGAAACATATCAATGGAAGTTTCATGAGTAGTTTTAACATTTACTAAAGACATATATGTTCTAGGGTAGAGATTGAAAAGGTAAATTATTATAGTTTAAACGTGTCGAACAAGTTTCAAACCCTAAAAGATATGATGAGGCTGCAATACTATTGGGAAACACATATTAATATTTATATTAAATAGAAAAAAGTGGGATCCAAAATTTTGCATAGAGTGTTTCATCAAGTATGTAAAAAATTCATAGAAATAAACTGGGAAGAAAATACAGCAACATATTAATGGGAGTTTTCTTCAGGTGACATTTAAAAATTCAACATGTGCTTATTTTTATTATTTTAAATATTCTCAATGATTAACAATAAAAATACACAAGTTTTGAGGTAGAGGCTCAAATATGAGGCTCTCACCTGCATATTTGTCCTTGCCTTTTCCTCAGCTATCTTACTCAGTGAAGTTTCTTTTCATTTGAATGACCCTCTCCTAGTCCCAGTGTAAACCAATTTACTCGCTCTCATATAAGATCCCCAAAACAGACTTTTCTCCTTTAAGTAGACTGTTTATCAATAGATTAAGAAGTCTTCATTTCAGAAGATTGGACTTCTAATCATTCTTTTGATTAAATGGACTTCAACAGAATAAAAAGGGAAAGCATTTACTTTCTTCACAATCTAGATTAGTGTCTTTATCATATTCTATGGAATAGTAGCAACTGACATGTTGGTAATATTTAGCTAGGTCTCTATTATTGAGTCATTTGGGCAATTACGAATGTGATCATGGGACACTGAATTAAAAAACATACAGAAAACTCACTGAAATTTAAAACTTTCCTTTAAAACTTTGTGATTGTCAGTAAATTGCAAGGCACTTTAAGAAGGCTTTTAACAGCTCAAGAAATATAAAGTAACATAAGGTATCCTGTGCTCAAGCCAGGACTTATCTTTAAGCAGTATAAAAATTGATGTTTGATTCAGTTTATTTTTAATTTTTCCATTTCTCTACAATGAATATGGTACATTGAGAGTGTTCCATATCTCCATTTTGTGAGATGTGCGTCTCATGGGACAACAATTTGTCACCAAGGCAACCAAACCTTTGCTTAATGTCCTGTACTTTAGTGAAATAAAATAGGTGTCGTTTTAAGTGCAGTTTTATTTTTTCAGTAGAGATGGTTTGAGATTTTACTTTGAATGAAAATAGAACTGTTTATAAATCTGTTTCCCACAAAAACCCATCTTTCTAAGTGTTTAGAGTGATCATTCTCAGAGATATGACTGTTTCAGGCCTGAGGGGCCATTCTCTCCCTCTGCCTGCTAAGCCTGATCCATGAGCAATCATAATCAGATTTAATGTTTAGTCTCCGCCATCTATGCAAATTGCACTATACGCTACCTCAATCCTTTTTGAAGTACAGCTGAGTACTGCATAAATAAATAAAATATAGTGCTCAAATTAAGTAGAAAAGTGAAGCTATCCACAGAATCCAGTCTGTAGAGACAGGCCAAGCAGTACTTTTTTGTCCCAGGAATTTCAATTTCCCTATAGATTATTAAAATTAACATTGATGCCTTCTGGGCCGAGCCCGTGGCGCACTTGGTAGAGTGCTGCGCTGGCAGCGTGGCGACGCTCCCGCCGCGGGTTCGGATCCTATATAGGACTGACCGGTGCACTCACTGGCTGAGTGCAGGTCACGAAAAAACAACAACAACAACAACAAAAAAAAAACATTGATGCCTTCTGAAGACTGTGTCTTCCCCCAAATCCAGCTCTGTTAGGGTTACGTGGCCTGCTTTTTTCTTTGTATTTTCATCTCTTGGTAGCAGTTATGGCCTCTATTTGTCCATGAAGAATGTTCGTGATGGAGAGTAACTTTTCTGAGACTTATTCAAAGCCTTCAGTATGAATGTACTTCCATCTCAGGTGAGTTGGTTTGTTCTATTTTATACCACTAACAGTAGAGTCTGTTGATTGTCTCATCCATTCAAAAGGATATTTATATCTAAGAAAGTGAGAAACAAAGAGGTGGGAGCAGAGTTTTCATCAACTCCTTTCTGTGGGTCTGGAGCAGAGAATCAAACACACAAGCCTTTCTTGTTAACTTCTTGAAAGGAAGTCAGCAGCTATCAACCAGGGGTCATAAGTATAAGAGCTCTGTAATATTCTCAAACTTGTACACTTTCTCATTATAATTATTGGTTATTTCCTATTGTTTCAAATTGAGTCATATTTAACAGCATAAAAACATGTGAGGGTACTTCAAAAAGTTCATGGAAAGATTCATACTATCTTTTAATTCTATTTTTCCGAGAAATTTTTGAAGTACCCATGTAGAGGCTGTGAGTTGGCTTTCAGGAGCTGTGAGAGTTGGGGAAATCAGGGAGGGAAAGAGAAGAGACCACGTCCAACTCTTCAGCAATTTGAGGGATATGGAGATAAATCTTGAAGAACTGAGTGACTGGTAGCAGTGTTAAAAGCTGAAGAGGAGCCCACTGGATTTCTAAAGTCTGTACTATGGGAGACAGAAAGATGAATACTGGGAATGAACCTGAGCTTGAGACGGGCCAGCAGTAACAGTGGGAAGGCCTGTGTCGTCCTGGCGTATGCTTCATGCCCAATAGCAGAGCATATTCTTCCTTTAACAGGAAAGTGTGAGAAGTAATCTTAGAGCTCAGAGAACAACTCCAGGAACAAGATGTGTGGGTTGGATGCTGCTACCCTAGCAGTAAACTCTTGCTCAGGAATGCTCTTTTTTCTTCACTGAGCCATTTCCATGGAGAAACTCTTGTTCTACACAATGAAACAACAAGAATAAGAACAATTGCAGAAGTAACACAACCGGACTAAAAATGTGGAGCCATCCATACGTCATCACTGTCCAACTAATGAGCTTTGGAATGGAAGGAGCTTACTGCCAACATGTTCACACACGTATTATCAGTTTGTATGATGTATTTGAGATGATGTTTTCCCCCAGAAGACCCTTAGGCTGGACAGAAAGATAGTGTCATGGAAAGACTGGGCTGTCAAGACAGACAGACTTGTGTTCAAGCGTAGCTGTACTATGTATCAGTTGCATCAATTTGGTCAAGTTACTTAACTTCACTGAGCCTCAGGGGATAATAATGAAAGACTTGCAGGATTACTATGAAGAATATGTTTTGAATTCCAAGCAGTTTACATGAACAATGAGGATTATTCAGCTGCCCCACAGTGAACTCTGCTTGCCCAGTATGGCTGCCCATGGTCACCCAGATTCACTAGACCATTGCGCAATTACATATTTCCTTTTGGCTTCGTAAATCTGAGCATGTTTCATTCAGGTTCTTGGAAAATTCAAATGGCAACAAAAGTTCCTTGTCTTGAGCACTAAAATATAGATCCTTAGCTCCAGGTGCTCTAAGAAATCTATGAACATGCTATTCTGTGAATCATCATAATTTTCTTATATGGAGCAGAATAGAAAAATATGATTATGTCAATTCAGTGGCTTAATAAGAAGTTTTAGGGTCTGAAGTGAGTTTGAAATATGCCTCACACTCTCCTACATGCAGATTTACATGTTTGCCAGATGGATTAGCATCTAATCAATTAAGTTACAGCACTTTGGTTGGTTTCTCAGTATTGATGTGTTCCACACAGCTGTTCTGACCAGCCATCCTGGTTTCCTATGATGGATGAGGGTGCTTCAAAAAGCTCATGGAAATATTTGTATTATCTTTTGATTCTGTTTTTTCATGAACTTTTTGAAGTACCGTCAGTAGGACTTTCAGTGCTGAAACCAGTAAAGTCCCTCACAAACTGAGGCAAATTTTGGGGAAAGGGATCTGTATTAAAATTGGTTACACAAATTTATCTTCTGATAGTTAAACCATTAAAATTTCATATAAATAATTTAACTATAAAGTATTTAGTTAATCTTCATTTACTTGCTCCTAAATGAAGAGGCTATGCATTTTATTTTCAAATTAAATTTCTAGTTTTTATATAGTTTTGAAGTTTACATCAAGGTAGATATAAATTAACATTTAGAGTCAGAAGAGATTATTAGCCTTTTATCAACATTATCTAAAGAGGAAATTGTAGGTTTGATTGACTCAAGAACTAACCAGAGATGATTTTCAGACTTTATAATTGAATTCCTTTCTAAGTTCTTCTGCATCCTAAAAAATGTCCACCTTAGTGCATTAGCCCATAATATTATGACAGTGTATGATTTACAGCTAGAGTCTGCTTTCTGGAAGATTTTGAACCACACCTTAATTTTAGAGCAGTTTTAGAGACGCTCATTTAAAAAAAAAAGAAAAAAGGAGATACCCTTCATAAAACTTTACCACTTATCAAAATTAAGGAAAACCAAAAAGAGAATGGAATTCCTATTTCAAAAGTAATTTTATTTTTCCAGGATAGAGTAGATAGTACAATTCTAATTTTCTAATAAAAGTGCACAAAGGATTGAAAACACAAAACAGTTTTGGGGTTTTTTGGAGTGGATCTTTGAAGCCTCCAATGTGCCTCTGCTGCTCTCTGCCAACTCAGTTCCAGCTGACCACCTCTAACCTCCATCATAGTACCTCTCTCTTCTGCTTACACAAAGGAAAGTTGTTTATTAGGAAGCAACTTGAGATTAGTTTACACCAGTATGTAATAATGCAGAGCTGAAATGATTATTCATCCCCTAGACAATTACATTTTAACATGAGTGAAAGTCTTAATCTAAGAAAGGAATCTGTAAAGATGCAATTCCAGATACTAGGGATTCCAGGCAGGAGAAGGGAGATGTGAACTACACTCTGGCCTCTGAAATCATACCATGCGGTAATCATTTTTCTGAGTAAAAATCTAAGAGGTGTGGCCTGGTCAAGACTAAAGACCTACCTCTGAGTCCAGGTGTGACTTGTGATGCTTTACTGGCTTTGCCAACTACTTACTAGCTTTGCTTTCTTTAGCTGTGATCTGAAAGTATCTAACATTGCCATCTTTGAATTCCTATAGACCAGACTAATTTTTACACTCTTCATTTTCCTAGGTTGATTAAAAATACACAAATCCATGGTTGAGGTAAGAGGCAAGAGTCTGTAATTGATAGAACAGAGAATGATGGCACCCAGGGATGTGTTGGCAGAGAGCTTTAGTTCTTGCATGTTGCTGTAAACTCCTGCAGCTGTGTGGCAGCCCCTGCTTCCTCCCCGCTGATGGAACCACAGCTCTTTTTAGGTAACAGATGGCAATACTTGATTTTAGGGGAGGTCACCCCAGGGCATAATTCATGATCAGTCTAAGCCAGTCATGGCAATTCTATTCCACTTTGCTTCTGATTGATCTAAGGGTAGGTATGATCAAGTTCTGGTCAATGGTATATAAAAAGGAAGTAGTGAATGACAATATAATGAGAAAAAAAATTAGTCTCTGCAATTTCAAGAAACAAAGCTTTTTTGTTTATTTGTTTATTTATTTATTTATTTATCCTAGTTTATCAAGGAGTCCCTCAGAAGTACTTTTAGATCTTTTCTTCCCATAGTGAATGAATGAAGAGCGACTTGGTCTCTCAAGCAACAGACAGAGATGATTTAACAATCTAGTTGAGACTAATTTAATTAGACATTAGTGCCATGGCAGAAACTTCTCCTCAGGATTATAGTGAGTTTGCCTTCTTGCACAAAGTGCCTGTTCACTAATGAAACAGGCATTAATGTGTAAACGTGTAGACGTCAGAGAACATCGCACGTGGCAGTGGTGAAAGCTGTTTATAAGATTTCACCAAATCTATCTTGATTTAAGAAGCTATGAAGTACGGTGGAATATTAATCAACAGTAAAAAGAAATGAGCTATCAAACCATGAAAAGACATGGAGGGACCTTAAATGCATACTTCTAAGTGAACGAAGCCAATTGTAAAAGGGTACATACTCCATGATTCAAACTATATGACATTATGAAAAAGGCAAAACTGAGAAAAAATAAATAAAAAGATCAGAAGTTGCCAACAGCTTGGAGGGAGGGAGAATGGAAGGAATAGGAGAAGTATAGGAGATTTTAAGGCAGTGAAACTATTCTACATGATAGTCTAATGGTGGATACATGTGATTATACATTGTCAAATCCCAAAGAATATACAACACAAAGAGTGAACACTAATGTAAACTATAATGCTTTATCGATATTGGCTCATCAATTGTAATAAATGTACCAAACTAATGCAAGATGTTAATAATAAGGTACACGGGGCGGGGGGAGGGGAGGAATATGGGAACTCTGTACTTTCTGTTCATTTTTCTGTAAACCTAAAACTGCTTTCAAAAATAAAGTCTATTAGTTAGAAAATATTATAATAACCTTTATTATTAAAAATAAAGCTATGAAGAAGCAAAACTACTGAAATGCAAGCAGTATTCTCATTAGCAATAAACTCTTGATCTTGGTAGGATATGCCCAAACCTTTCAAAACAATGCTGATAGTGTTTCAATAATGAATACCTTGGGAGGAGATGAATAAAAGGAGGATCAAGAATAATTATGGGGGTGCATTAAGGAGTGAACATATTTTAAAGGAAGAAAACATGTAGAGGTAAATTCTTCCAAAGTTTTATATTAGAGAAATTTTAAGGAATATTTCTTCTTTGCATTTTGACTAGCAATACACATCTTGTTTAATTATAAAGACAAAGCTTAGAAGGGAACATGAGGAAAAGGCATAGTTAAGCTATAGTAATAGGATTAGAGTAGAACAATTTTCCTTTTTTAAAATGACCTCTTTTAGTGTTACACCATTTTTTTTCTGGTTATAGAAGTTATTTATGCTCATAGTTGAAAATTTGGAAAATATGGAAATAATTTCACCCAAATATAACCAATCTTAACATTTGACTATATTTCCTTTCAGTCCTCTTTTCCACATTTTCACTCATTCTTGTTATTTACTCATATTTTCTCAACGTTTTAAAATTTTTTGACTACCTCATATTAATTAGGTTCCTATGACTGCAGTAACAAATTATTGCAAATTTAGTGGCTTAAAAATTACACCAAGGTTAAGGGGTTTGGATTCTGATACCAGGCAGCCATTTAAAAAAAAGAAAAAAAATATATATATATATGTATGTGTATGTATATGTGTGTGTGTGTGTGTGTATATATATGTATGTATGTATGTATGTGTATGTGTGTATATATATGTATGTATGTGTATATATACACACACACACATACATACATACATATATATATACACACACATACATACATACATACATACATATATATAGTTCTCTCACAGTTCTGGAGGCCGAAAGTTTGAATCAAGGTGTCAGCAGGGCTGCACTCCCTCTGGGGTTCTAGTGGAGATATAATTCCTCTCCTCTTCCAGTTTCTGGTGGCTTCTGGCTACGTAACTCCAATCTCTGCCTGCATTTTCACATGGCATTCCCCTCTTCCCCCAGTATGTCCTTTCTCTGTATATCTCCTATAAGGACACCAGTCATTGGATTTAAGGCCCACCCAGATAATCTAGGATGATGTTGTCTTGAGATCCTTCATCCAAATAAAGTCACATTCACAGGTTCTGGAGGCTAGAATGTGCACATATCTTTTCAGGAGCCCCTGTTCAACCCCCTGCTGATGCATGAATTGAACACTGGATTTATTATAATGTATGCCACTGCTACACTTAATGAGATTGCTTCCACTGGGGCTGCTCCCTGAGAAGGAAAAACTGCTTGGGAGTTGGTTCACAAGAAAATGGGAAGAAAATAATCAAAAGAGAATGTAGACAACTCCTTAAAGAAGTTTTGCTATGAGGAGGAGCAGCACAGTGAGGTTGGAGGTGGATGTAGGGTTGAGGAGGGATTTTTTATGGTAGGAGATTTTATATTGATACAGGGGATTTGTGTTCTGATTGGAAAGACTGAGGAGAGAGGAAGCTAATATTGCAAGAGACAGGGGACACCTACAGAAGCCAAGTCCCCAAGAGCAAATGAAATCTCTGGTACAAGTAGGTCAGGATTTTGAAAGGAGAAGGGTTTGTTCATCAAATTTTCATTTAAGCAAAACAATATCTATTTTGAGAAGATGTGATCTATAACTTATTCCATAAAGTATACTATGTCTCACTGTTCATTCAGGTATTTTTGATAATATGCAGTAGCCAGTGAATAAGAGTAATGCATTAACTGGAAAACTTGCAAATCTATTTGAATCGCCAATTAATTCCTTATTTTCAAAAGTAAAAATTTTTTAAAAATCCTTTGACTATCTGTGTGGGCATGAGCAATGCATCCCTGGAAACCTGTGCCAGGGGAGCCCTTGGGCATAGGCAGCACACTGCTTTGGAAGCACGAAGTTTTCAAACTTTCTTTTTTTAATGAGCACATTTTTTGTCATAACAAGTGTTTATGTATTTTTATTTTTTAATATTTATTTTTTAACTGACAGAAATTGTTTATATTTATGGTGTACCAAATGATCTTTTGATATATGTATACCTTGTGGAATGGCTAACTCAGGCTAATTAACATGCAGATTACCTTACATACATTTTTTTGTGTATGGTGAAAACACTTAAAATCTACTCTCAGAAATTTTCAAGCACACAACATGTTGTTAGTAACTATAGTCACCATGATGTATAATAGCCCTTTTGAACTTATTCTTCCTGTTTAACTGAAATTTTGTATTCTTTAACCATCATCTCCCCTACCTTCCCACCCCTCAGCCTGTGGTTAAGCACCATTTTACTCTCTGCTTCTAAGAGTTTGACTTTTGTACACTCCACATGTAAGTGAGATCATGTGATGTTTGTCTTTCTGTGTCTGGCTTATTTCTCTTAACTTAATGTCCTCCAGGTTCATCCATGTTTCCACAAATGACAGAATTTTCTTCTTTATGGCTGAGTCGTATTCCATCATGTATGTATACCACATTTTCTTTATCCATTCATTCATTGGAAGACACTTAGGTTGATATTATATTTCAGCTATTGTGAATAATGTTGCAGTGAACATGGGAGTGCGGACATCTTTTTGACATACTGATTTCACATCCTTTGGACATATGCCCAGTGGTGGGATTGCTGGATCATATTGCAATTTTATTTTTAGTTTCTTGAGGAAACTCCATGCTGTTTCCTATAATGGCTGTTTTAACTTACACTCCCACCAACAGTGTGTAAGGGTTCCCTTTTCTCCACATTCTCGCAAACACTTTTTATATTTTGTCTTTTTAATAATAGTCATTCTAACAGGTACGAAGTGATATCTCATCGTGGTTTTAATTTGCATTTCCTTGAAGATTAGTGATGTTGAGCATTTTTTTTTCACATACTTGTTGGCCTTTAATGAGTACATTCTTAAAAAAGGAAGATTGCCAAGGATTTTGTATGTATGTGAGGGGTCTTCAAAAAGTTCATGGAAAGTTGAGTGTTATCTTTGAATTCCATTTTACCATGAATTTTTGAAGTACCCTCATATTTGCATTTCCAGCTTGTAATGGGCAATGACCTATGGTAATTCAATGGGGAAGGTGGGAAGCTCAAATAGAGTTAATAATGGGATAGTATTTTTATCATTAAAGTGGATTAACATTGAATGAAGCACCAGGTAATTTATACTGAAATCAGATATGTGAATTCTCTAGAATGCTAATTATTTTCAGAAATTTTATCAGCATAAGTTAATTTGTTTTAGGAATTAGACAAGGATGCCCACTCTCACCACTCCTATTCAGCATAGTGTTGGAAGAACTAGCCAGAGCAATCAGAGAAGAGAAGGAAAGAAAGGGGATCCAGATAGGAAAAGATGAAGTCAAACTGTCCCTGCTTGCAGATGACGTGATAAATGATTTCAGCAAAGTTGCAGGATACAAAATCAACACACAAAAATCAGTAGCATTTCTATTCTCCAATAGTGAACATGCAGAAAGAGAAGTCAAGATACCTTGTCCATTTACAATAGCCACCAAAAAAATAAAATACTTAGGAATAGAGTTAACCAGGATATGAAAAATCTCTATAATGAGAACTACAAACCACTCCTGAGAGAAATTAAAGAGGACACAAGAAGATGGAAAGATATCCCATGCTCTTGGATTGGAAGAAACAACATAGTGAAAATGGCCATACTATCCAAAGTGATATACAAATTCAATGCAATCCCCATCAAAATTCCAATGACATTTTTCTCAGAAATTGAAAAAAAAAAACTATCCAGATATTTATATGCAATAACAAAAGACCATGCATAGCCAAAGCAATTTTGAGCCAAAAAAATAAAGCTGGAGGCATAACACTACCTGACTTTAAACTATACTACAAAGCTATAATAACCAAAACAGCATGGTACTGAAATAAAAACAGACACACTGATCAACAAAATAGAATAGAGAATCGGAAAATCAACTCACACACCTACAGCCATCTGATCTTTGACAAAGGCACCAAGCCTATACACTGGGGAAGAGACTGCCTCTTCAGCAAATGGTGCTTGGATAACTGGATATCCATATGCAGGAGAATGAAACTAGATCCATACCTCTCACCATATACTAAAATCAACTCAAAATGGATTAAAGAATTAAATATACACCCTGAAACAATAAAACTTCTTAAAGAAAACATAGGAGAAACACTTCTGGAAGTAAGACTGGGCACAGACTTCATGAATATGATCCCAAAAGCACAGGCAACCAAAGGAAAAATAAATAAATGGGATTATATCAAACTAAAAAGCTTCTGTGCAGCAAAAGAAACAATTAACAGAGTTAAAAGACCACCAACATAGTAGGAGGAAATATTATGCAAAATATACATCTGACAAGGTATTAATATCCAGAATATAAAAGAACTGAAACAACTTTACAAGAAAAAACAAGTAACCCAATTAAAAAATGGTCAAAAGAGCTAAATAGGCATTTCTCAAAGGAAGATATATGAATGGTCAACAGACACATGAAAAAATGCTCAACATCATTCAGCATTCAGGAAATACAAATCAAAACCACACCGAGATACCATCTCACCCCAGTTAGGATGGCTAATATCCAAAAGACTGTGAATGATAAATGCTGGCAAGGTTGCTGAGAAAAAGGAACTCTCATACATTGTTGGTGGGACTGCAAAATGGGGCAGCCTTTATGGGAAATGGTGTGGAGGTTCCTTAAACAATTGCAGATAGATCTACCATACGACCCAGCTATCCCGCTGCTGGGAATATACCCAGAGGAATGGAAATCATCAAGTTGAAGGTATACCTGTTCTCCAGTGTTCATTGCAGCACTCTTTACAATAGCTAAGAGTTGGAACCAGCCCAAATGTCCATCATCAGATGAGTGGATGCAGAAAATGTGGTACATCTACACAATGGAATACTATTCAGCTATAAAAAAGATTGAAATACTGCCATTTGCAGCAACATGGAAGGACCTAAAAAGAATTATATTAAGTGAAACGAGTCAGGCACAGAAAGAGAAATATCACATGTTCTCACTTATTTGTGGGAGCTAAAAATAAATAAATAAATGCACAAATAAAATGGGGGGGGAGGGAAGAAGACACAACAATTACAATTCCTTGAAGTTGACACGACAAGCGAACAGATATGAGGTTGTTGGGGGGGGAGGGTGGAAGAAAGGAGGGGGGAAGGTTTCGGTAATGGGCCACAGTAATCAACCACATTATATACTGACAAAATAAAATTAAATTTAAAAAAAAGTTAATTTGTTTTATGTGTCTCTTTTTAGCTCTTCAACACATTTTTCTCATTATTAAAAGAAAGGTGAGTAAAAGTGATACTTGATTTGCTTTTTATTTTACTCTTTGCAGCTCTCTTCTGAAGCTGATGGAAACATTATCACTCAAGTTTAGGCTAAGCTGTTCATTGCTGTCATGGGGATTGATGGCAAGTTTTAAAGGGGACACTTAGCAAATTCCAACCTCTCAACCAGTTCTTCTCTGTATGAATGGTCAGAATTGCTTTCTGATGAGATGACTGTGACCCTCTCAGCAGGCACCTGGTGACAAACGCATCTATTCTGCACAGGGTCTCTTGGATGGTGCTGTTCACTGTCATCCAGAGGACCCAAAGAGCTTTTCTGCTCCCAACACAGTAAGACATTTGAAAAGCTGAAATTCGTGCTTATGAGAGAGTCAAAATATCAGCAGAAAATCAGAGCAATGCAAATTTATTACAGGAATATAAAAGCATCTTAAAATGACTTACACTATTTGTTTGTAGCTATTTTCCCTGAGGACAACTCTGAGGTCATGTGCATAGGGCTATGTTCCGTCTTGGGTATACCAACCTTCCTTCTTTTTATTATCTCTATTGGAGATGGTTCTGGTGGCTGTAACAGTGGATCATGCCCAACCTATTCCCTGAAGGTGTAGATTGGACACCTATTAGCAATTAAGCATAGCCTAGATGCCAATACCAAATGACACCTGAGTGTACTCACACATTTTCCAAATAGAATTGATGGTTGAAAGGGGTTATCTTTTTGTCATGGTGGTAGGTAAGGAGAACTAACATTTATTGAGAAACTACTGGCATTATGTCTAAACTTCATACGTCTTCTTTCATTTCATTCTCTCAATAATTTCTTCATATGTGTTAATCATCTGTCACATGCCAGGCATTGGGCAAGGCCCTCGGATATATCAGTGAGCAGGATGGAAATATTGCCTGCATGTTCAGAGCTGACAGTCTAGTGAAAGAGTCTGTGATAGAATTAATACTATTGATTGATTATTATTTTACAGATTTGCACTAGACATTTCATTTATCACCACTTTACACATGAAAGAATTAAGGCTTTTGGAAGTGAAATAACTTGCATTAAGATTTGAATCTAGATTTTTCTGTTCTCTCTAGGATAGTTTAATCTAGTTCTTCTAGTTAACTACATGATCCTGAGGAAATTACTTCATCTTTATGTCTGAGTTTTCTTATAACACGGACTGGGGCTATAAAATACCTTACAGCCTTATGCTTTTAGATGTAATTAGATGTTTCACATCCTTCAAGTCTCCATTTAGTCCTCACTTCTCAGGAAGGGCTTCCCTCTCTACCCTTCTCTATCTTCCAGGAATTAGTTTTGAGTGAATGTATTTTAGAGTGCCTTTGTGGCAGTCCCTTCTCATGGTGCAGTACTAACTCACTACAGTGCACGGGCCTGTTTACTTTCCTTAAGACAACACGGTGAACATAGTGAATTGAGTCAACTCTTTTACATCAAGTTTTGCTGTATAGGGTAATAAGTTCTTCCCAAATTGTGTCATATCTATTTTGATTCTAACATATTTGTGAGGATAAAGAAGTGGTTCCGGGCCAGCCCTGTGGCTCATTTGGGAGAGTACAGCGCTAGTAGCACGGAGGCTGCAGGTTCGGATCCTATATAGGGATGGCTGGTGCGCTCACTGGCTGAGTGTGGTGCAGACAACCCCAAGCCAAGGGTTGCAATCCCCTTACCAGTCAAAAAAAAAAAAAAAGGAGTTGTTCTGTTTTACTCTGGTACTGGGTGAAATGGCCTTTGAGCAAAAGCTTAGTAAAGAAATGCCCTTAGCATGAAGCCCAGAGCAGTGGCCAAGAGGAAAGCCAGGGCCAGGCTGCCAGTGGCAGGCAGGGCTTGACAGGGAAGTGCAAAGCGCTCTGCACTCCCGCCCAGCACCTCACACCTTCTGGCACATTTATTCAACACCTCAGTCCACAGACTGATATATTTTTGTTGAGGGAAAAGTTAGGGAAATCCTGGAGAGTCAAAACAGACAGAAGACACAGTTCTTCTATCCTGAATCAATGGGACCATTTGGGCCATAGCTTTGCCTTCCTGCAACCAGGGTCCAATCTGGTGCAAATCAATATTTGTTGATGCATAATTTCATGGAGCAGACTTGTGTTTTCTATAGCAAGGTTGTCTTTTAATAAGATGACTAAGCACGACTTTATAAGGCAAACAAATGAAATAAAACCTTCCAGACTACTACTGGAAATGTTTCTCTCTCTTTTTTTAAGCTCCAATACAGAACTTTCAGTGAAATGGCCTGACAGTTTTATGTGTTCCTTCCTGTTTAGCATGGCAGTGAGAGATGGAATTTGGGCTTGTTCTGTCTGAATTAAGGCCTACCATGACCTGTTGAAGTCACTCTCTCAAAATACAGACAGACTTAAATAATAAACTTTAAAAAATCATCCTAAAAGAGGGCTTTACAGCATTTTTCTTCTGCATCTGTGATTTTTTTTTAAATTTAGAAATTATAAGAATGTAAAACTAATGAATAATAACTGTTATGATTTCCAGAATATGAATTATTCTAGAAATATGTAAGGGTATATTACAACCTATTTGAACTGGAACTATATGGGGGTAAAAAAATACATCCTCCAGAGGAATTAGGGTCATTTAAGGATAAAGTTTAGGTTAGATCATGGTGCTGATAACTCCAAGGTCGAGGGTTTGATCCCTGTACCAGCAAGCAAAAAAAAAAAAAAAAAAGGAATAAAGTTTTATTGGTTCTTTCTATTACTCAGCCATAGAGAAAATGAGCTAAGAATGCTTTAGAGTGGCCAAAGCTCTATATGTAAGAGAGATATTGGGGTTTTCAGTCAATATGATTAATATTTCTTAAAAGGATAGCCTTTTTTCCAGTTTTTTAGAGTAGTTTTAGGTTCACAGCTAAATTGTAGAAGAAAATACAGAGTTCCTATATACCTCTCACACCACAAACAGTCTGCCACTATCAACATCCACACCACACTGGTACATTTGTTACAATCAATGAACCTATACTTCATTATCACTCAAAGTCTATAGCTTATATTAGGGTTCACTCTTGGTGGTGTCCATTCTATGGGTTTGCACAAATAAATAATGAAATGTATTCACCGTTACAGTATCATACAGAGTAGTTGCACTGCCCTAAAAATCTTCTGTGCTGTACTTATCCCTTCCTTCCTGCTATCCCTTGTCTACCACTGATCTTTATATCCTCTCCATAGCTTTGCCTTTTCCAGAATGTCATATAATTGAATTATACAAAATGTAGGCTTGTCAGATTGGTTTCTTTCAGTTAGTAATATGCATTTAAGGTTCCTCCCTATCTTTTCATGGCTTGATATCTCATTTCTTTTTAGCCTTGAATAAAATTCTGTTGTCTGGACGTAACAAAGTTTATTTATTCATTCATCTGCTAAGGGAAATCTTGGTTGCTTCCAAGTTTTGGCAATTATGACTCAAGCTTATATCAACATCCATGTGCCAGTTTTTGTGTGCACGTAAGTTTTCAACTCATTTGAGTAAATACCAATAGTGTGACTGCTGGGTCATATGGTAACAGTATGTTTAGTTCTGTAAGAAACCACCAAACTGTCTTCTAAAGTGGCTGTACCATTTTGCATCCCCACCAATAATGGATGAGAGTTCCTGTTGCTCAACATCTTTGCCAGCATTTTGTATTGTCAGTGTTTTAGATTTTGGCCATTTTAATTGTTGTATAGTAGTTTCTTATTTGGTAACTTAGGACTTGGTGCTGAGCTGTCATCTTTTCCATCTCTAAATTTTGTCCCTCCCTAAGTGATCTCATCAGTTTCCATGGTGTGAGCTCCTTTGGGCTGATGACTCCCACACTTGCATTGGAGCCCACATCTTTCTGCTGAGCTCCTTACTTTCACATACAAATGTCTGCCTGACATCCCTCCTTGGATGTGGCTTAGGTTCTACAATTCAACAGAACCAAAATGAAATTCTGAATTTTTCCCCTTCCATAGCCACTTTCTCAAAATCCCTGTTCTTCTCCTTTCATACACAGTGTTTTATCAAGTTACTCAAGCCAAAAATCTGGGAGTCCTTCCTTTCTGATAAAGTAGACATCATGTATGCCAGCATGCCTTATTGATACTACCTTGAAAATAATAACTGAATTTCTCTCTCTACCTCACGTCCACTGCTATCCTCTCAGCCCAGGCTTCCACCTTTTCTTACCTCAGTGGACACGTCAGCCTCTGACTGGTTTCTCTTCTGTTATTCTTGCTCTCACTCCATCTTCCCACAACTGCCCCCATCCATACTTCAAAAAGCAGCAATAGGGGTCTTCTCAAGGATGATCTGATCATGCTTTTCTCTTGCTTGAACGCTGCAATGGTTCCTCTTATACTTAACATAGAATTCAACCTTCCTCCTCTAACCTTCAATGCCCTTTATTACCTGGCTTAGCCCCCTAACCTTACCTCTTTTCACTCTTCCCTTCACTTGGTTTGTTCACATGTCATTGGTATTCTGTTGAGGAAAAGAAGGAAGGGAGAAAGGAATGAAGGAAGGAAGGAAGGACCCCATTTTACAATGAGAAGCTAAGGTCCAAAGTAATGGTAAGTAAATGGCAGAGGTGAGATTCACCTTCAGCTCTGCTTTATTCTGCAGAGCCGTACTCCATTTGGTACAATAAATGTAAATACAAGAAAACCTCTGTGGTATAAAATCAAGAGCTTATTTAAGGAATTAATGTGACTTTACAAAAGAGAGTTAATTCTGAATTCAGATAGGCCTATCCTTTACTCACTGTGAAACTGTTAGTACTCTCTGGGCCTCAGTTTCATCATCTATAAAACTGACATAATAAACCCACCTCATAGTAGAGTTGTAATAATTAAATGATGATGTGTTTGTATGCTTAGCATTATCATGGTACTTAAAATTCGCTTCTTCTGTTCCCCTTTCTCTTCTTCTGTTTTCAGAAACACTTTACATGTGTTTTGAATGTGGGCTAGCCATTCTAAAACTATGACTTTCCTTGTACAGTGATCACAGCAACAACAACGCCATTACTGTTACCACAACTACCAATAACTGCTGTTTCCGGGCACCGTAATGGGTGCTTCACATACACCGTCACTCCCTTGAGCCTCCCAATACCTGAATCCGTGTGTCCTGCAAACTTTGGCAAGGTGTTTCTTCAAGAATATGTTTTCATAGTCAAGCACATTTTGTGAATGTAGAAAATCATATGCTCCTTCTGGAAAACTATACTGTGTAGCTTTAACTAGAAATTAAACCTCTTGTATCAAACAGTGTTTCGCTAACTCACATGTCAGTATGAAAATCATCCCTCCATGGCTAGCTTTTTTGTTTGATGTTTGTTCTTAGCAACTGCTTACTTTCTGCAGCCTTAGTGTTCTTTGGGACACATATTTTGACTCTGTGTACTAGAGCTATTTTAATGCTGCTTAAGATCAAATGGAAGTTTGGTGAAATTTTGCACTCTAGACAACAGTATCTTTTTACTGCTTTCACTGAGTATTATTCATTGTTATCTTCTCCACTCACTACAACTGCCATGGGCTGGATTTCCTCCCTTGCCACAGATCATTCTGCTGCTTATTACAAAAATCAGGATTTCTACTGAGTATATATAAAAAAGAAAATCTGACAGGGAGAGAGAGAAAAAGAGAAAAAGAAAGAGAGAGAGAGATAAACCTGTATAGAATTTGGAGGAAAACTTCGGGAGACACAATATCTTTTAGTTTAAACTATTATGTTGGATTAAAAAGCTAGATTTAATTTTCGTTAGAATTTTAAGCTATTGCATAAAGTGTGAAAATAACAATGATTTATAAAATATTAATGTTTATTCAAAACCTATTTTTCCCTAGGATATAATTTTAAATTTTTTAAAAATTCTGTTCAATTTTGTATATGGTCTAATTATGACAAGGCAGAAATTGCTAGGATTAAAATAAGAATGAATGATGAAATAGTACTTTTAGGAGCTCCTTAGGGCAAGGATATTGTCCAATTTTTATATGAATAAAGCAAAGTCAAGACACTCTCTGGCACAGAGTAGATATCCAATAAACATTTAATAAATGAATGAACTTCCATGCCATAAAAAAGAGGGTCATAAGTTATAAAACCACAGCTGACAACATAGATCTGATGCCTAAATCTCCTTAATAAGTACTCTAGTGCCCCAATTTCTCATCTTTTTTAGAACTGGGCTTGGGTTCTTCTAGATTCACTTGTTACTATTAAGAGTGTCCAAAGGTAGTCATCTAAGTATATTATTATGCTTTTTACTAAAAAGAAAAAAAACAAACAAAAAAAACATTTAGACCTTGTTCTGACAATTTTTGGAAAGATGTCTGTCATTAGGCAGATTTGAATTATGGCTACATTTGTACTAACTGTTAAAAGAAAAAATTATTTAATGACTTGTTAAATAATGATGAAGCAGACTTTATTCAGTACTATTGCAATAGGTGTAGAGACCACAGCAATGGGATTTTGCAGTTGGGGAGAGAGATTGGGCTTCACTCCAAATATAGCATGAGCAAGTGGGAATTTATAGCCAAGGAGCAGGGGCGGATCAGTGGATGGAAAATTAGAAAGAGAAAACATCAGGGGTAAAGGGGATTCTGGCTAAACCAAACTAACAGGATTCTTGCTGAAGACAGGCCAGGGTGATCAGACATCACCTGGGGGATGGTTGAGGATAAAGAATCTGATCAGATAATGAGGGTCATCAGATATCAAGAGTGGAGGTTCTTGCTAAACTGACTTAGCAGGGTTCTTTGCTAAAACTGGATTTTATAAGGAAGTGCACAGATGTGCCTAAGACAAAGTTCAGAAGCCTGACTAAATTTTGGTCAAGCAGAGAATCTTTGTTAAAACCAAAGTATTGTAAAATAGAATTTCTTTCTTTTTTGTCACTAAAGAAAACCCTCTTCCTATTTCCTTCACATTTTCTTCATAGAGTTCTTTACCTAGTTCTTTCCTTCCTAGGATTCCTTTATCCAATCTAGTAATTATATAGAATGCTAAGATTTCTTTTGTCTTTACTTTCCAAGAGCTGCCAAAGAGAATGTCTGAATTGAGAAATTACTAGACAATATTATAATCAAAGAAAATAATTTAATTCCTTAGAAAAATCATGTGAGTTTAGTTACTTTTATAATTGTGAAAAGTAGTAGGTTTGGAGGAATTTTGGAAAGCCTAGGCAGAAGTATTATTCAGCCACACCTGGGTAGTGACCTTGTTTTCTCAGCAAGATGAAGTTATGCCTTTCTAATGCTGAATTTACTTCAAGAATGATATGGGGGACTGGTTGTAGTAAGCAAAATAGTGCAACTGTTAATGCAAAAGTTTTTCCAGAATGATGATGAAAGTGCAAAAATAAAATGGCAAGGTATGGTGATATTCTGCTAGAGAAACAATAATTGCATGCCCCCTTCAGAAGTAGGCTGGAGGAAAGTGTGTTGAGATTTGCTACATCTGCCTTTTCTGGTGGAGCCACTTGACTTCTGGCAAGACTTCACATCTTCAGCTGAATAAATTGGAAACTTCATCTAATGTGTATATGTGGTGGGCACTGGGGGTTGCCTGTGTGTGACTCGTGAAACAGCAAAATGCAACATGAAAACTAAGTTTAAGAAGAGAATTGTGTAGGGCAGTTTGTTACCGTATGCACAAGTAATATTCAAATGTTCACAAGTCATTATAAGATATCTATATCACGGTAAAAATTCAAAACTTCTGAGAAAGCTGAATAGTCACAGAGTGCAAGAGATGCTTAAGCTGTCCCTTTTTAAGCACAAGCTTGCTCACTCTAGCATATGAATGGAAACAACCATCTCTGGAAGTGACTCCATTCATCATGGGGTTGTGTGTGTTAACATCTTCTTTATGTTGAGTTGCCATCTCTATCTCTACAACTTTCATCACCCTCTGCCCTTTGAGGACACAAAGAACAAATTTAAATTCTGTTCTGTATGACAGCTGGCCATTCAATTATTCATTCATTCATTCAATAGACCTTTATTGAGTAGCAACCATATGCAGGCACCGAGGACTCAAAGGTCAAAAATTCCAAACCATGTTCTCAAAAATGTCACAGTCTATTACATCAGCCCCTTGCTGTTACTCTTCTACAGGGTAAACCCCTTGCTCCTTTTGTCATCCCTTATGTGTCACAGTTCCCGGCTTCCTTACCATTCTTTTCTTTTGAATGAGTTGGAATTCATGGAAGTTCCTCAAAGTGGGGAGTCCAGAGCTGAACACAACTCTGTGGGTATTGCTTGACCAGAGCAAAGAGCACAGACTCTTACATCCCATGTTCTGGGTCCTTTGATGCTATACTGCAAGCAAAAGCATTTTTTTTATTTGTTAGTCACATCACACATGACAGCTATGATTTTGTTTCAATTTATAGAATTAAATCCAAAATCATTAACCTGCCATCAAGCCCCTGCCCAACCTACTGGTATTAATTTATCGACCACTACTCCCCAGTAGGAATTCATTATGTGTTTTCTTTCTATATATCTTTGCTGTTTTGTTCTCTCTTCCTAGAATGTCCTCATGGTGGTCTGTTCCAAAGCTAAATGCTTTAAAAGGAATTGACATACTGTCATGTGTATTGCTAGGGATTAGTTTGTTATCTTAACACCTGATCCAACAGCTCCTTTTAGAAAGGCAGCTGTCTCTATTGAGGAAAATACCCAACAGATTGCTTCGGGGGAAGATGATAGGGTTATTAAGGCATACTTAAAGAGGTTAAGGAGAATTGGGGCTTGAAGTGTAAGCAGGAGAGAGAAGAGAAGGAAGGGGGCAGAATATAATGGGAAAGTAGGAAACTGGGAAAAAAATGGCCAGAGAAAAGTGGCCAGAGGACTTTTCGGCACATGGATCTCTCCAATTTCATAATCAAGTTCTTTGCTGTTTGGTTTTATGATGTAATTCCCCTTACCCCATTGCCACAAACCTTCAGTAAAGTCTGCCCTATGCAAGTGCCTTGGATGAGTGATACTTCAGTTGAAATCAAGGACAAGGGACTCCATCCAGAATATGTGCATCTACAGTGCAGGGCAGAAGAATGGCAGTGAGACAGAGAATTCATCAAGAAAACAGAATGAGAAATTAGCCTCAGAGTACCAGTCCTCTGGAATTAGTCCTGTTTTACAGGAACTCTGAAAAGACAGAGAGACCCCAGCAACCATGTGGGTTGCATTTACATTTCTGCCTGCCAACTAGACATGAGGCAACTTGAGTGCCAATACTGTGGATTCCATTTTGGTGTCCTTCATGCTTAGCCCTCAGATTTCCTCATTGCCTGCTGTATTTTCAATTTCCAGTTCCATCCTCAGCAATTTTCGAGCTTTTATTCAAACGTTTATCATTTCCAGGGAAACTTCTCATTTACTACATGTCTAAAGCTTAAGGCCACTTTTTTGAGCATATCGTTTATATAAATACAGTATGTTTTTCATTAGTAACTGTGAAAAATATTCAAATATGCCATTTCCAATCAGTTCTGATTTTCTTGGTATTTTATGTCATTTTGGTTAACATCAGTTTCATTTCCCCTTTTCAACTATAGAATTCAGACATATTTTACATGGAGGCTAAACTGAAATGTCTTCCCATTTAGATCTTCTAAGAAGTGATATTAACGTAGGAAAAACAGTAGCAATAAAACCTACTGCTTAACTCAAGTGTTTGGTTATGAATGTATGTTGCAGGGTCACAACACGTAATTTAAAGCTCTGTGACCTATATCATTGTCAATGTGAATTTATTAAGATTAATTTCGAAAATTAGTTTACTATTTATTTTTCATAGCAGGTAGGATGACCGTAGTACTCCTGCTGACAATGCAAAAGTAGAATTAATTTTTTTCTGGTAAGAGGTAAGAGGTTTTGACTCTGGTAATGGTAAGAGGTTTTGACTTTAATGTTTAAGTAGAAAAATAATATATAGTGCAGGCACTGAATTGGTAAAATCAGTTTGTGGTAAGCTAAATTTACCAACACTTACCACTGTGAAAGGATAATAAAATATGCAGTTCAAGAATTTATACTTATATACTTAAGGAAATAATTTTAGTATTATATATGCATGAATTATTGCTATATTCATATCCAAGTTAGAAGAATACTGAGTGGTGATCAGATGGTCAAAACAGTGGACTAGGAATTAGGACACTTATGTTCTGGCTGTGACTTTGCCACTAACTAGCTGAGTGAACTTAAACAACTTTCTGGGTCTTAATTTGCTTATTTGTAAAATGAGAAGAGATTTTATGGTGTCTCTCAGTGCTAATAACATTCATAATTCTCAATTATAATTCTTCATGGGAATTAAAGTCATTTTCCAGATTTAAAAGCTCTTAACAGCAAAGATTTCACTTAAAGGAAATACTTCTGAGCATGCTGATAGAATATTAAAGGACTAAGCCAAGTTTTGCTCATTATAAAAGTAGACTTCACTAATTTCAGTGGTATATTATTTTCAGTGGGTCAAATATATCACAAATGCTGAACTTTTAAAGCCTAACACAACATCTTCTGGAAGGGTATTTATTTATTTTTCATTTTTATTATTTTCATTTTATACTGACAAACAAGGCTGTAACTCCAAGAAGAACCATAGAGAGAACAAAACAAAGCTCCTGATCCAGAGAGGGTATCATTTAAGAGGGCAGGCCAAGGCATTGCTTTTTGTCCTGTGCTTTGGTACTGGACCACTCCTTCTTCTGTGTGGGGAAATTCTTTTTGGCACCTAACCCCTCTTTTTATTCCCAAGTCTCTTATTCTCCTCTTTAAGGTCTAAAAGAAAATCATCCAATTTCATCTTGTCTGGCCAACTCACAGGCAGAGTTTTCCTAGAATAATTGTTTGAGCAGTCACTTCATTGTGGTGTGGTTCCTTTGGAAAAATCTCTTTAGAATCTTCTAATGGGAAAGAGCCTATTTCCCAAAGACAAAGGACTAAAACAGCCAGTGAGTAGATCTCCCAAAAGATTTGTAGTTTCCAAAAGAACAAATAGATAAATTTTGAAGTTTAAGAAAGGAAATGGGAGGATAATGGGTTAGGAATTGGGACACTTTATCTTGAAATACGTAATCTGTGATTTAGATAAAAATATTAGTATGTAAAAAACTTAAAACGATAATTCAAAATGATACATCTTGGTTATTATATTATTTTCTTTTTCTTTGCTTTTCAAATTTAGTGGAGTTAATATATAACTCCACTCGAGTTATGTAAATATATTTATATAGGATATAAGCCTTGATATTGATACTTGGAGTGAGTGTAAGACAATGTAAGACTACTAGACAAGAATGTCTTTTATACATTAGCATTTGAGTACGAAGAGAAGTGGTGAGAATGAGACCTTTATTGCTACTTGTTCTTTATATGAGAGCTAACTTCCAAGAGAGCGCAAAGATTTAATTTCCAGACCCTTAGCTCCATTCTGACCAATGGCCTACTACATTGATTCTGTGCTTCCAAGAGGTAAAGAGTAATGCCAAAGATCTGATAATTAATGACAGGCAACATGGTTAATTTAAGGCACAAAAAATACAATTATACAACCGCAAATTTTGGGAAGCATTGCCTGATCAGTTGCCTCAGACCTCCATCCCTTTTTGCTTCTGTACACTGAGTGACTGATTTTAAAATGTGCTCTTTTACATGTTTTAGAGTCATGCCTATGAAATCTTCTTCTCCAAACACTTCAGGAAAAATTTTGATATTGAGACAACTCGGATGAGTACTTCAGCATTTATATCATATCTGGGTTGATTCTCAGGGGTCCTTGGGGAATAATGTGAGTTATGTCGTGGAAGGGAGGACCATTTTTTGGTCCATCTTAGGGGTTGAAATTATTTTGAGTCAGTTTTTGGGCTGCTTTATTTCTTATGATTCTGATGGCTGGAACATATTAATGGCATCAACTGGAAGTAGTCTGGGACCAAACTAAAAGGTGATTTTCAGGTCTCAATGGAGCGATTATGCTCATTGTATTCAAGTCAATTTAATTCAACAATTACCTGTTGTCAGGTAATGCATAGGCTTCATAAGATGTAAAAAAGAAAAAGATATGTAAAACAAAATAATAGTGTATTAGTTAGGATTCCTTTACAAAGCTCGGAAACATAATCTGAACTAGTTTATGCCAAGCACATTCTCAGCAATTAAAGGAAGAGTAGAATTAATGAATTGTGGGATGGGCAAAGACACAACTGGATGATCTACAATTCATGAACAAGTAGAAATAGAAACTTTAACTGCCAAGACACTCTGTCACCACCTCTTATCTCTGCTTCACTCTGCGTGTTAGTCTTGTTCTCCCTTTCAAAAGGCCAGCTTAATGCACATGAAACAGGACATGGGCACCAATAGCTACAAAGCTTCATAATTTACTGCTCTGACCACCATAGTAGACTGATTTTCTCTTTTAGTTGTAGGTCAAAAACAATCCATAGAGGAGCTCCTAGTGTTATTATGTACTGCAGGCTTATGCTTAAGCCCAGTGTGAATTATGTAGCATCTAGCTGGATACAGGGCTCTACATAAAGATAGTAGTTGATGCTGAATCTGCAACTGATCTTAGGGCGCTTGTCTTTTTATAAGCTTGCACTTTAATAGCCACATAAGGGCAGGAAACAAATACTTGGTCTGGTGTGAAAAGTGGGCTATGAAACTGAGACCCACGCTCAGTGAGAAGGGAGGGAAGGCAGGAGGAAATGCCTCCTGGAAAAGGGAAATGGCAAATGAACTTAACAATTTAAGCCTAAGTGTTGGTGAAGAAAAGTTCCCCTTTAGAAACAGTAACAAATGGCCTATCCTGATAAAAGTCGAGTGATTAAATTTACACTTTCTGCATGGTTTAGGAAACTCAGACTTAGAAACTAACCTAAAACTATCCCAAGGATTTTTAGTGTCCCAGATGCCTTGACAGAAGCAAAAGCACATATTCTCTTGATATATACACAGATCAGGTCTTGCAGGATTCCCACAGATATAGCATAGCTAAACATGAGCTCATGATCCAAAACTATAAATCATCTGAGAAAAATTATATAAGCCAGAGTCAGAGTTAAAAAACAAACAAACAAACAAAAAAACCCAGCATAAATTAACCCCCTAGAACCTTAGGTATTGACATTATTGGATATAAAATATAAAATAAGTTTATTTAAAATCCTTAAGAAATAGAAAAGGGAATTATTCATATAAATAAAGAAGAAGATTTACAAAAATGGTTAGGCAGATCTGAAAAAACACAGGTAAAACTTCTAGAGATATGCATCATTGAAATTAAAAACTAAATAGGTGGGTTAACAAAATATTAGATACAAGTGAATTGAGAATTTATGAATTGGAAGATATGTCTAAATAAATGATTCAGATTCCAACCCAGAGAGACCTAGATATGGAAAATACAAAAGTAAGATAAGAGACATGGAGGATAGACTTAAAAAAATATATCACAAGTCTAATAGTAATTTCAGAGAGAAGAGTGAGCAGTTTTTCAGAAGCGATTAAAGACTTGTATCCTCACACTTAGAAAGCTGAAAACATTGAAGGGAAACTGCTAAACAATGAAGACAAAAAATCCTTGAAAGAAAGGAACAACTCGTTAGTTTTAAAGGAAAGATAATTAGTATCACATCAAGCTTCTCACCAGCAATAGTAAAGACCAAAGATATTAAGGTAATGTTGTAAAATAATATTATAAAGTTTTACAATATTTTATGATAAAAATATTGAGATGAAATAAATGTCAAACCTGATATTTATATTAAGCTCAACTATAACTCAAGAAGACTGACTTCATGAAAGAAGAAAGTTCTCCCAAAGGGAGGTCTGAGATTCAAGCAGGAATGGTGGACAGATGGACAAATCTGCAGAAATGTGTAAATCTAAACTGATAAATAATAATTGTATATATTTGTGTACATATATATGCCTACACATGCATACATAAAACAATAAAATGTTCTCATATAGGTGATAAAAGAAATATTACATAATTAAAATGCTGGACAGGAATAACATAAAATATGAAGGTGATAATACAATTTAGGCATTCTAAAGCCCCTGTATTGTTTAAGAAGTATTCTTTCTCTAGAAATATAGATAAACATCACAATTTGTTTTATATTTATCTTAAATAGTAAGATTAAGTACTAAAGAAATAGAAATAAAGTGTATCTCTTCCAATTCATAGAGGAAACTCCAAAGAAGGCAGAAAAGAAGAAAAAAAAAAGTATAAAGGAAATAGGCAAGTATAAAATACAATCATATAATTCTAAAAATAAATCCAATCCAAGAATACAATCTCAAAAAATGCAAAAAATTAAATGTAGAGATTTTTCAGATTAGATAAAAATAGACTTCTGCTGTTTATTATTTACAATTGTCACAAATAAAACATAGGATATAAAAATATTGGTTGTAAAGAATAAAAAAAATATAGCAGTCAAATACTAAAAGACCTATATAGCTACTTTAATATTAAACAAAATAGTCATTAAAGCAAAAGCATAAATAAGGTTATAAAAGTTATAAACATTTTAATTTACCAGAAAGATATAACAACCAAACTTGTATAGACCTAATAATGTTAATTTTATATAAATCAAAAATTAAACAGAACTAGAGAAAGTTATTGACAAGCTTATTGTCATAATGGGAAATGTTAACACATTTCTCTAAGGAACCAATAGATCAGGAAGACCAAGAATACAGAAGATTTGAATAAGAATAAGCTTCCTTTAAAGAGTGTATAGAACTCTGCACCCATCAATTGGAATATAATTTCTTCTTATGTATTTATAATAGTTATTAATATTGACCGCCTTTTAGGATGTAATATAAGTCTCAATATCAAAGAACAAATATGAATATGTCAGTATTATACAATTTTGAAGTCATATAGTCTTACACATTTGAAACAAAAAAAATCTAAAGAATTAAAGAAAACTTTATAATAAAAGCCAGAGAATACTAACAAGTAAATAATAATGAAATTATTACTTATCAAAACTTGTGGGATACAGTTGAAATGATAAAGGGAAATTTATAGCCTTAAATGCTTACACTACAAAATGATAAGTTCTAAATATTGAAAAGATAAGGGTATATCTCAAGAACTTGAAAAAATGAAATGAAAATAAATCCAAATAAAGTAGAACGAAGGAAAAACAAGAAGCAGGCATTTATGAACTAGAAGAAAAGATACATTAAAAAGGATCTATAAAGCAAAACATTATTTTATTGAAAAGACTAATTACACCAATTAAACATATCTTTGGCCAGTTTGATCTGTTCAAAAGCAATAAGCAGTATTTGTAATGAAAACAGGCAATAGATAAATACACTGGATATATTACAAAATATTCAACTAGAACTTTGATGTTGAAAATTTGAAAACTTAGATGAAACAGATAATTGTCTAGAAAGATAAAATGTGTCAAAATTGACTCAAGAAGAAATAGAAAATCAAAATAAACTTATAATCATTAAATAAAATGGAATAAATAGTTGACAATATTGTGGGACATCACGTGTCACCTTCTTGGTTGTTCAGAACTGCATATTTTCCACAGAGAACTGGGTCCAATGTGGAGATAGTGCCATATGCGGTTCATTAGCTCTACTTTGGGGTGAGAGCTCAGGAGTGATTGCTGAGGAGATTATGCTTCACACAAGTGCAGAAAATATAATTTGAATTCTATATCAAAGGATTAAATTTAGCTTGCATTCTTGAGAGATTTCTCAGTGTTGCTCTGTTGCTTCTTCTGGCAACTCTTGTCAAAGCAGTATAGGTAATAAGTACCACAACATATGCAAATTTTCTTTACAGACTTTGATACCTTGAAGGAACCACAGACTGAAAAAAGATAGAAACTATCCTGATGCCATATATAATTTTTTCTGGCTAGGCTGCAGTTGACCCTGACCTTTTCTCCAAAGGGTTGGACCTGTCCAGAATGAAGAACAGAACAGAGAGTCAACATTCCTGAAAACAGATGATTTGCAATTCTTTTTCTTTGATAGATTTGTTCATATTTTCTGCCCATTTACTTCCGGGTTTAATATTACTTAATAATTGGAGTAAAGAGGATAATTCATAGTAGACATATTATCCTTTTGTCTGCAGTTATATTGCAAATATTTTTCCAGTTTAACATTTGTAAACATTTGCCATAACATATACGTGTGTCAAGCTTTTCCCCTTCAGGATTTGGGAATTTCTGTTTTAAAAAGTTCTCTTTCACTCCAAGGAGAGGAATATAGTAACACAGAGCAATGTCAAGATGCTCTAATGGGCAGCGGGTATTTTGGCAAACTGCTGGACTTGGTATATTTAGGCAGGAGTTGTTTTGTGGAGCTTTCCCAATCAACACCCCATATACTGCTACACACCCAACCAAGGCTAGCCATACACTGACCTTCTCAGTGGATTTAATGTCAGCAGAGCTTTTCTGGCTTTTTCACTTTAGATCATAGATTTATGAACAAAGGTTGAGAGAGTAATTCTAAATTTTTAGTTTTGCCTTTTGGTCATGGTTTAGAAACAATTAAATTTAAAGATTAGCTTTTAAAGTATTTTTTAAAGAATTACTATAAATATGCAGTCATTTTCTTCTTGGTTTAACATTTACAAAACTGCATGTTAATTTTATTTTTTATATGTTTTCCAGAGAATCTATAAGACCAATCTACTTATCACCTTAATGCTGTGGGTATGTGCTAAGAAATGGGCAATAACCTCTGTGAAACAGTTTTCAACACTTTGAAACATTATTGAGGTAGAATGACATTAAAATAAAGGTTAATGGTATAAAATAAGACTTCTTTTTATTCTGTCTTTATCTTTAGACAGCTTGAAATATGTGAATATAACTTGATAAAATTCATCTGATTGTATCTGATCATAGAGCTGGGTGCCTTTCATATAACAAACATTTATTGAATGCTTATTGATTGGTTGACTGATCTGAGAAAATGGTTTTCAATTTTGAGAACAACACATTACAACTACTACACATAAATACAGAAAAAAAAAAATTATATATATATATATATATTTTTTTTTTTTGACCATAAAAAAATTCAGCCCAATTCCATATAGTACACATGTGGAAGTTTCTGTTTTTCACAATTGGAATTGAATTTTTTTTTTCCTTCTTCGTTTTCTTCTTCTTTTATTAAAGAATATTCTCCAAAGAATGGCTGCTCCTCCACTGAGCTTATGGTACTAGTTTTCTCCTTGGCAATGTAGAATCACTCCTGGGCAGAAATCTGTAGGTTTGTCTTGTTGAAATGACAAGTGAAAGCTACAAAATTTGGAATCATTTATCTTTACAACGCTTGCCTGAATCTGTGGAGCCGATCTCATTTCCTCCAAGTGGGTTGTTCTTAAAATGTGTTGGGTATTCGGCTGGAACGTGAGCACTGGCAAGTGCCTCATTGCCTCATTCAACACCCTGCCTAGCCTAGTAAGTCCATTGAAAGGTACATAGGCTGTGACCCAGGATCACAGGTTTGAATTTGTCAGCTCTCAGAAAGGTGATCCATTCTGATTGACATGATTCTCTGAAAATAAATTGACTCCTGGAGTTTCTTTGATTCTTAAATGCAAGTTGGGTTTAGTTTCATTGAGTGTAACAGTATATCTAATTAAAACATTTTCTCCCAAACATCCTTAATTCCACAGCATAGATTTTCATATTTCGAGACTGTAACCACTTTAGAGATCTTAATTTTATTTTTTGGTTTAA
Organism: Cynocephalus volans; assembly: GCF_027409185.1. NCBI lineage: Eukaryota > Metazoa > Chordata > Mammalia > Dermoptera > Cynocephalidae > Cynocephalus > Cynocephalus volans. The sequence goes on along the minus strand of NC_084464.1, from coordinate 86,422,022 downwards.
AGCTTGTTTATACTCATTCCTTTCAATGCTTCAGGAGGGTATGATGTTTAACCAAAGGCACAGAACGTGATACTTAGCATTTTTTTCCAACATAGAAATGGACAGTGGGGAGCTGTGTCAAGAGGAGTGTTTTAACACTGTATGTCATGGTCCCCACATTTTAGTTCAATTTAACAAAAGTTTTGCTAATCTGGATGAACATTTGTTTGACATAAACTGTGCTACATTCTCTGATGAATGGAAGAGGTCCAGCCAGATGTCATGTTTCATTTGGTTAGTGGTCTCTTAGCAGCATGTTACAAGGCTAAGTGCATACTCTAGGATGGATGGTTCTCAGAGTTGCAGAACAATATGTAGTAATTCTTGGAGACTGTTCCATAGACTCAAGTTAATAGAATATCATTTTATAGTCTATCTTCTTTTCTTGGAAGTTTCAGGAATTGACTTCCATGGCAGAGTTTGATAATTGTCCCCCTATTCATTCTTTTCTTCTTTGATAGAAATTAGAATTCTGATTTTTACTAGACATATATCTTCTATGATAAAGGACTTCATCTCCAAGGCCCCTTGAATCTGGTTGTGACATGTGACTAATATTTAGTCAATGAGATATAAGCACAAGGGTTGTTGGTGCATTCCTCGGAGCCTCATCAGAGAGATAATCGCTTTTTTAATACCCCTTTCCTTTATCTACTACCTAGAAAGAGGATAATTTGGCTGAAACTCTAGCATATCACTTGGATTATGAGAATGAAGGCCAAACTTCTGATTTGTTGGAGCTACACATTAGAAGAAACCTGGGTCTCATACATCTTCTGATGCATAAGAGATGAATACACTTCTATTTTATTTAAGCCAGTTTTTGCCTGATTATGTACAGCCAAACATTCCTAACTATGGTAGAATTTTGTACTGGAAGTGGAGTGCTGCAGCAATAAAAACTAAAATGTGGTAATGGCATAGTAGAGGCAGCTGGGTAATGGGTGGTACAGATACTGTAGTCTAGAGAGTGAGTGACCATTGTCATGTAATAATAAAACATGGTCAAGCTGTCCCCTTGAAAGATATTCCACCTTTGGACTGAAGCCATAATATGCGGGGGAAACTATGACACATTCAAAATGTGAGAGAGTGTTGGCTGCTACTTGACAGTTTTAGAAAATTCTTGAGATAGAGACACTAAAGATGAATTTAGATAGTTTTCAAGTAGAAATAAAAAGGCAGAAACAGAGCATGCCTGGGTTCCTGGGCAGGAGCTGAGAGCAATATCTCCCACCTGGAAGAAGGCAAGGAGCACGCTGAGAACACCACTTCTGGTTTTCCTAAAACTAGATCAGCCGAAGTATGCTGAAAAGCTGGGAGGCCAAGAATGGCATGATCTCCACCTCTCCCACAGCCAAAGTTCCAGGCCCACATCATTTAATCTCTCTTTGTGTCAGTTACTGTTGTATGTAAAACAAAGGGAATAATAGCACCTACCTCAAAGTGGTATTGTCAAGGTTCAAAACTTTTTATAATTTCTCCTATGCAATTGCTCTATCATCCTGTATTAGTCAGGGTACTCTCCAGAGAAACAGACCCAATAAAATGTGAATGCAGTTGTCCCTTGAACAAAACAGATGTTGGGGCACCAATCCCCCTGCTGTTGAAAATCCATGTCTAACTTTTGACTCTCCAAAAACTTATAACCTACCATTGACTGAAAGCCTTACCAATAAATAGTTGATTAACACATATTTTGCTTGTTGTATGTATTATATACAGGTAATCTTATAAAACAGTAAGCTACAGAAATGAAAATGGTTTTAAGAAAATCATAAAGAAGATAAAATACATTTACAGTACCATACAGCATTTATTGAAAAACATCTACGTATAACTGGGCCCACAGAGTTCAAACACACATTGTTCAAGGGCCAACAGTATACATATACAAAGAGATTTATTTTAAGGAATTGTCTCATGTGATTATGGAGGCTGGCAAATCCGAAATCTGCAGGATGGGCCAGAATGCTGGAGACTCAGAGAAGAGCCAATGCTGCAGGTTCAAATTCAAAGGCCATCAGGATGGAGACACAAGCTGATGTTGCAGTTCAAGTTCAAAGGCTGGGAGATCTAGAATTCTGCCTTGCCCAGGAAATGTCAGTCTTTTATTCTATTTAGGCCTGCAGCTGCTTGTATGAGGCCCACACATATGATGGAGGACTATCTGTTTTACTCAGAGTCCACTGGCTTAAAGGTTAATCTCATCCAGAAACATCTAGAATAATGTTTGACCACATAACTGAGCACAGTGGCCCAGTCAAGCTGACACATAAAATTAACAATCACACATCCCAAGCTCATGCAGGTATTTGTAATACTTTATGTAACTCTTTCTTGAGGAGCTTAGGTGTAAATTAAGGGTTCTTACGAAAGGGTTAAAACATATTTTCTGTCTCTGATTCATAACCTAAAACATAAATTCTCAATTTAATATGTAGAGCCTAACTCATTTTTCCCTGAAATGCCTATTGCTATTCCTTCCCTTATCTTTCACTGCTTTCCAGGTTCTGTCTCCCCCCATCCACCCCCATCTCTTCTCTCCTCTCTCTCTCACTCTGAGTCACACACACATACACACCAGCCTTTTCTCTAATCACACCTAATAACTCATTTTTTGAACTAACCATGAACTTTCATGTCTGTACATTTGTGAATCCCACATTCTCTTAAGATAATTTTTCTCTTATTCAGATCTCAATACAAATACTGCTTTCTCTATGAAGTTTCCTAAGATTTTTGACAAGATTAATTGCTTTATTTCCTATATTGCCTTGGCACACTGCACATCTTTTATAATATTATTATATGAATTACCCTTTGGGGTCTTATGTTTGCATATATGTATGCATGCCTTCTCAATTAGGCTGTGGACTTCATGAGGACAGAAACTACATCACCATAATACCTGGCACAGTATTGGATAGGTGGTAGATGCTCAATAAATGTTTGTTTAGTGATTGATGGATGTATAACCTTCAAATGGTTTATCAATTACAGTCAGATTTCCTACATAAAATTTAAAAAATCCAAAATGATCATGACTTAAAAATGGTAAAAGCCTTTTTTTCTCTTCTCTTAACAAAAAAGTCCTAGGATACTGCCATAGACTCTTATGGCTGCTCCATAATGCCATCAGGAACCCAGCTTCCTTCATGTTCTCTACTCTGCCATTTATTGGGTGTGGCCCTCATCCTTACAGTCCAAAATGACAACTGAGGCTGCAGGCATCCTGCTACATTCCAGGAAACCAGCAAGAAGAAGACCAAAAAAAAAAGGATGCGTACCCTAACCTTTTAAGGAATTTCCCAGATTCACACAACACTTTTCCTTCCTTATTACTAGACAAAATTTAGTCATATGGCCATAAATAATTACGAGAAAGGTAATTTTAATTTTGAGACATGGCGTCATTTAGTTTTGAAGCAATGCGTCCAGCTAAAAGTTGTGCTTCTGTTGTTAGCAAAAAAGACAAAAATGGATATTGGAGGCAACCAGAAGTCTTTAAATAAAAAGAAGGGGCTGTGGATGGATCTCTATGGAATACCAACTTTTAAGGTGTGAGTGGGAGGAGGAAGAAATAAGTTAGTCAAGTAGACTGAAGGAGAATGACCAGAGAGGTGGGGAGAACAAAGATGAGTTTCTAGGAGGTGGACAGTAATGTCCAACATCAGGGGGAAACACTGAAAAAAGAACAATTTTATTTGGCTTGTTGAAGGCCATTGGTGACAAGTGTTCATTTCCATTAGCTAGCGCCTACCTGTGAAGAGCCCACCAAACATTTCTGGAATGAAAGGCAAAGCTGGTTGGTATTGCTGTACTCACATAAGAATTCCCATTGCTTGGATTCATTTTCTCTCCCTGAAGCCTTTCAGGTTTATCAGTTACATTTGGGACAAAATAGACGGGTAGAATCCAGAAATATCTAGTCAATTGATTTTTGACAAGAGTGCCAAGACAATTCAATAGGGAAAGAATGGTCTTTCTGACAAATAGTGCAGGAACAACTGGATATCCACATGCAAAAGAATAAAGTTGGATACTTACCTCACACCACATACAAAAACTAACTTAAGATGGATCAGAGTCCTAAATGTAAGAGTTAAAACTATGAAACTCTTAAAGGGAAACATAGGAGAAAATCTTTATGACCTTGGATTAGGCAATGGTCTCTGATACAAAACCAAAAGAATAAATAAAATAAATAAATAAATGGCCAATAATAAATTAATAAATTTAATAAAAGGCCAATAGCACATAAAAATATGTTCAACATCACTGTCATTACAAAAACACAAACCAAAACCACAACGAGGAACCAAATCATATCCACTAGAATGGCTATAATGAAAAAGACAGACAATAACAAGCACTGGTGAAGATGTGGAGAAACTGGAACACTCATACATTGCTAACGTAAATGCAAAATGATACAGCTGCTTTATTTATTTATTTTTTAATTTTTTTTTATTGAATCAAAATTGATTACACATATTTTGGGGGTTCAACATTGAGGTATGTTGACCAAATCAATATTACTAGCATATATATTATTATAAATCGTAATTATTCTTTACGCCCCTCGTCCAATCTCTCCCCATCCCCCTCTCCCTCCCCACTCCCTCCCTAATTACCCTAGATTTCTTCTCTCCTTCTGAAAGAATAATGGTTACTCTGTTGATTTGTTGCCTACATGATCTGTCCAACACTGAGAGGAGTGATCAGTTCCCCCAATATTATCATAGAGCAAATTCTTCAGTCACTCTGAAATGGGCTTTTAAAGAAAGACATCCTCTTCTTTATCTCTGCTGGTGACTCTCCTTGCATCAATGCACTCCAGTGGTTGGTGGACCTTCTGCGTGGCAGTTGTGGTGTCTACCCACTTTTGCGGCATCTATGGTTATTGTGGTGGCTGTGGTGGGCCACCCACACGGAGGTGATGTTTTTGGTATGCTCCTTGGTGCTGGTGGTGTGCCTGGTTGTGGGATGTGTCTCATCCTTGGCTCCATGCCTTCGGTCTCTGGGTAGGCCCCAAGGCACTGGCACCGTGTGCCTGGTTGGGGGAGGGGGGTCTGCTCCCCAGCTCCATGCTTCAGGTCACCCGGCAGGCTCTGAGGTGCTGGGGCAGTGTGCCTGGTTGTGGGAGGGGTGTCCAGTCCCCTTCTCCATGCCTCAGGTCCCCAGGCAGGCCCCAAGGTGCTGGCATGGTGTGTCTGGTTGTGGGAGGGGGGTCTGGTCCCCATACCCCAGGTCCCCAGGCAGGGCTCCTAGGTGCTGGCAGTGTGCCAGGATGTGGGAGTGTGTTCTGGTCCCCTTCTCCATGCCTTGGGTCCCTGGGTGGGCCCTGAGGCACTGGCGTGGTGTGCCTGGATGTGGGAGTGGGGTCCAGTCCCTGGTGCCAAGCTTCTGGTTCCCAGGCAGGCCCCAAGGCACTGGTGGTGTGTCTAGGCTGGAACTAATTTGCTGTCCTTTGCTTACTTCTAAAACAGGGGAACTTCCTGTGGGAACCAGTACTTGAGCTGTGTGGTTGAGCTAAATTGCTGCTTTGCTGCTGTTTCCCTAGGGAAGGCTTTTTGTGCAGCTCAGGGATTAATGGTTAACCTTATATGCACTTCCAGCTCTCCAGAGACCTGGTGGATCTGGGTTGTGTAGAAACTCTGATCTGGGCCTGAGTTTTTTCATCAAACTGCACCCCATGCAATTCTGCATTCACAACCAGTCTCCTCTGAGTGGTCCCATGCTGATTGGGGTCAGGTTGGCTGTCCTTGTTGTTGTCCCAGTGTTCTTCCAGTGTGCCTGTCTCCCCCACCGCCCATGTTCCAAACACTTCCCATGGGATGGGCCCTGTGCCAGTTCCTTGAGTTGACTCACTGGCTCCCTTTCTTCAGTTGTTTTGGCTCCTTGCTCCTGCGTGGGTCCATGGGAACTCTATTAGTGGTCTTGCTGTCCTGGGGGCCACCAAGGCCCTCTTCTCCCCTGCTGCCTCCAAGTAACTCAATCTGAAGGGCACAGCTGTGTCTTCTGCCGGCTCCTGCTCCATGTGCTCAGCAGCTCCAGCCTTAAAGCATCTGTGGCCTGAAACCCTCAGAGCAATTTTTTCTTTCTCTCCTTGTGGTTTCTCCCACCTTCATGAACTCTATGAGTCTCTCCTTCTCTTCTCCTGAGCTCCAGCAGCCCCAGAATGGCTGATGTTACATTTTTATAGTTGTGAACTGGTTGATTTGTGGGAGAGAGTGATGCTGGGAACCATCTATTCCACCATCTTGACCAGAACTCCCAATATAGCTGCTTTAGAAAACAGTTTGGCAATGCCTCAAATATTAATCATGGGCCCACCAATTCCAATCTTAGGTATATTCCCAGGAGAAATGAAACATATGCCCACACGAAGACTTATACATGAGTGTTTCTAGCAGCACTATTCATAATAGCCAATAAGTGGAAACAACCCAAGTGTCCACCAACTGATGAATAGATATGCAAAAGTGGCATATCCATACAATGGAATATTATTTAGCCATAAAAAGAAATGAAGTACTGACACTTGCTAAGACATGAAAGAACCTTAAAAACATTTCAGTAAGCCCATCACAAAAGGCCCATACATATGATTCCATTTATATGAAAGTCCAGAATGAGCAAATTCATAGAGACAGACAGTAGATTAGTGGTTGTCAGCAGCTGTGGGGAGTGACTCTAATAGTTGGGGAGTTTCTTTTCAGGTGATGAAACTTTCTGGAATTAGATAGTTGTGGTGGTTACACAATTCTTTGACTATATTAAAAATACCTAATTGTATACTTTAAAAGGTGAATTTAATGGTATGTGAATTGTATCTCAGCAAAGCTGTTAAAAGAATAACAAAAAAGAGAGAGTCCAGACTGGGTTTTTTTCTGGTTGCCAGTAATTGACAGATATAACTGGTTATTAATATGAATGGCTTTGGTAGTGCCAAGGAATGTGTGAGTCCCAGTGCCTGCTGTTTATGAGCCTCCATGCTGGACCCATTTGAAATCCCATCAGTGGTAATCATAGACTTTCACCCATATCAGCAGGCTGCTTCACTCTTACATTTAATTCTCCAGCTCGCTTGTCCCATACAGCACCTTGAATCAACTATTTGTTTAGACTCCCAGAAGAGCATAAAATTTCTACTTACCCACATAATTTCCTTCTTGCACCCTTTCCATTCAGCGTTTTGCTTCTAGTAAGGAGGGTGGAGGTAAGGTGAAAAATATAGTCTATGATTGGCGGGGTTGAATGTGTTGTTTACTGTCTCTAGTGGTCTTCATTTATCCTTGTGGCTCTCATGCTACCTTATAAATGAAAAGCGACTTGAAAAAAAATCACTGAACCCACTGGTTAATTGAATTGGAATTGAAATCGCTTTGTGCTTCATTTACAATTCCCTGTGCTTAAAAGAATAGAAGTGGTTATGGCAAGGAATTAAAATAAAGACTCCATGAGCAAAGCAGTGATTGTGTTTATCATAATATCAGTGTGAACACTTACTGTGTACCACAACTTATTCTAATTGCTTTATGTGTAACTCATTTAATCCACAATGCATCCTAATGAAGTAGTAATATTATTATTCTTGGTTGACAGATGAAGACACAACACTAGAAGAGGTTGGGTTATTCACCCAAGTTTGCAGAACAAGAGCAGCAGAGCCCAGGAAGGAGCTTTGATGGGGTCTGCTTTCCTAACCATTGTATTTCACCATCTCTTACACAGCCTCTTAAGAACATGTTTGCCAGTCACAATAAGAATTATAATTAGTATTATTGCAGCAAAAATTTATTTTCTTTTTACTAAGAAGTAACCCAAGGTTTAGAATTTTAGTGCAAAACATTTTTTTTTTTTTTTTTACTAAACTTGATACAATAGAGACCCAAATTTGGTGTCTGTTCCTTTGGACACAGAGCTAAATATACTCCCAGCCTCCCTTGCACTAGTAGTGGCCAGATGACTGAGTTCTAATGAGTAGAACCTGGGTTCCAGAGCTGGTCTATAGAAATCTCCCATTTGTTTCTCTGTTCTCTTTTACCTTCCTAGTCTCCTGGGATAGCAACAGTCAGTGTGATCTTAATAGCCATGTTTGGGTACAACTACTTATAGCCTGGGTCCAGAAAGATTGTGTCACCTGTCTGAATGAACAAGAGCATGATGGAAGCAAGAAATGAAAGTCTATTGTTTTAAGCTACTGAAATGTTGGGGTCTAATTTTTATTGCAGCAGCATATCTTAACTCATATAACTAATTATATTGATTACATATAATACATAAGTAAATGTTATTAATAAAATACCTAATATATTTTTCTTCTAAATTGCATATTACCCAGTCAACAAGGAATGAGCAAATGAATAAATAAATGTGAGAGATCGGAAGAGTGTCTTGAGTTCAGAATTTGCTAGAATTTTATATGCTGTTTCAAATCCTCATAATCTCCTGAAGTAAAAAATTGACAGGAGGACACATGTAAAAGCTTTCATTTTCCACTACTCCAGGGTGTCTTGAATGACAACAACTTATTTTTCTTCTCAAAATGTAAGCAGAGGAGGAAGTCAGGTTACTGTGTACCTGCCTTCATAGAAGGATAGGTGAGTTGGTGAATTCCTTCTAATATTCCTGAGCAAAGAGTTCAAAGCCTTTGAGGCCTCAGGGTTCAGATCATCCATTTCTTTATCTTTTAATAGGAAGAGTTTCACCTTTACCTCCAGACGTGGCCATCTTTTAAAATAATTTTAGTTCTCACTTCAGCAGCACATATACTAAAATTGGAACAATACAGAGAAGATTTAGCACGGTCTCTGCTCAAGGGTGACACACAAATTCATGATGTGTTCCATATTTTTTCACTCAGAACTCCTGCTAGGAAGGGAGGGAGGGAGGGAGGAAAGAAGGAATGAAGGAAAGAAATAAAAGACCACAACAATATGTTGAACTTTCAGAAGGAGAGAACAAACCTAAGGATACTAGAGATGGGGGAGGGGGGGTGTTGGGAAGTGATAGGTCAGGTAAAAGGCATAAAGAAATATCACAATTTGTAAGAATGAGTATGCTAATAATAAAAAAATAAAAATTAAAAAAAAACTTAGAATATGTTAAACCTAGACTTATTTTGGGGCAGTGATGAAACTTATTTTCTTCTGGTTCCCCCCCCGACACCCCCATCCCAAAGCAATAAACCTAGAATAAAATTTACTGGCAGATACATTGTTATAATTTAATATAAAGAATTTTCTGTAAGTTATAGAAGTAATATTTTTGTATGTAAAAAAACCAGTTTTCTAAATGCAAGTTTTCCCAAGTGTCTAAGTCCTATTCAGTGCAATATAAACAATTTATTAACATGACAAGTGTAATACATTGTATTATGTTATTTTTAACTTATACATATTAATATGAATTTAAAAACCAAAAAATTATATTACATATCTTTTTAAGAATTGGAAAAATTCATTTCTGTGCTCAGGGTAGCACTCTATTGTTGTGGAATTGTGTGACAGTAATTAGTACTAGTCACGATTTCTTTCTTAGCAGCTGGAAAAAGAAAATGACTTCTTTCAGAGACAGTAGAACATGAGTCTGTTCTCAATCTAAACTAAAATGTTGGGACTATGGTGACAAAATCCGGGCTCTGTCCAATTTGGACATCATTTGTAGTTGACTTAAGCTTGTCACATGCAAACAGATTTCTTGTTTTAATTTCAACTTGACAGCTAAGATGCTTTAAACACCATCTGTGTCATAAAATGAAGAACATCCTTTTTTTCTTTATCCCCCCAACTTAATATAGATATTCACTGGGAATTTGGACCTGAGAAACAGTACTCTCCAAGGCATAATCTATTTCCACTTAGTAAAATGTGAAATCTTTTACAGTTTGTAAAAGTTTTCTTTATGTACAAAGCACTGGAGAGTTTTAAACAGCACCTGCATTCATAGCCCGAACTGTTATTCTCTTATTTTTGCCTTGCTGTGTACTTAAAGTTCTCATCCATAAATCATTTTTATGAAATGAATAAACGACTTCTTTCATTGATGAGGTACAAACTGCCTGCACTGGTTACGTTATAGCTAAGAGTAACATATTGATACAGTTCTGCAAAAAGGAAATGAATGAGGGTTTGTTCCTGAGAGGAAGGGAACTTGTTAAAGCAAAAGTCAAATTAGATTTGGAATGATGACAAAGAGCAAAAACTTAGGTTCAGTGAAATTTAAGCCTACTGACATTTTATTAATAATTATTTAAGAAGGCCACTAGTGAATTTTTGTCAAGAATTTTAGAGAGTGGCTGACTATTGATAAACATAAAGCAAACTGTTTAAATATTTAACAGTGGTCATCAAAGCCAGAGGAAACGACCTGATGAAAACAGAATTAGAGATGCTAATTTCTACCCAATATTTAATGAGAAGATTATTTATAGTAATTAGCACACCACATCTCTTTAATACTTAGTAAACACTATATCCTCTGTATGTAATAAAAGGAAATAGAGATTACCTCTACAAAATTAGGTAAAATGCATAGTTCACATACATATGAACCAAGACCCAAATAATTTAAATTCTTCCAATAAATTTCTATGCAGAAAAAGACAACTAAATAATTTTTATCCATATAGACATAGTGACACCGAAATTAAGTAAATGATCAGAATGTTAGTTTTGAAGAAATTAATCATTTTTGTAGGGCATCCATTACTCAGTCAAATTGAATGTTTGATGTCATGTAGGCCAAACATCTGGATGAAAGACTAAAAACTTAATTGACCTGCTTATACTGAACTGTGTTTCTGATGCATGCGGCAGAACCCATATAGATGCTAATGTCTTACATTATTTTCTTATTTTGAGTTATAGTATGCCTTCAATTTGAAACAGTCAATGTAATTTTCAAATTTAAGTTCTACTGAATTTAGTACAATTCAGTAATTTAATATAGGATTTCTTAAATAATAAAATTGTTGCAGAAATTTTAGAAGATAATACAATCTCTTAATACACAATAAAAACGTTATACACTGACCTCGAGTTATCTATTGTTGAAACTTGTAAATTAAAAAAAAAAACAAGATGCTAAAGTTGAAGATTTTTCCTATACAATATTATTGTAGACTTAACATTTAATATACTAGTAGGGTCACTGACCACAGAGCAACTGCACTTATTAACTTTTTCCACTCAAGCACAATTTATTTTCTAATACATTTAAACCTACTGAAATCCCATGACCAATGTCAAAATCACTTACAAAACTTCCTTTTGTACCTAAACACTTCCTATTGGACTTCCTAATTCCACCCTGGAGATTCCTAACTGCATTCTGTGATTGTTGACTTTCCACTGTTTGCATTTCTTTGTGCTTTCCAAGCCACTCCAGCTGTGGTGGGCAGGCTTTGCTCCTAAAAACCTTTCCCTCAGAGATAAGGGCTGCCTTCAAGCAATCTAGCACATCCCTTCATTTCCTGTGTGCTTGAATTCTTTCAAATGCAACTTTTTCAGTCTTAAAAGTGCCAAAAGTATTTTCCTAGCTCTTTAAAGACCATTATCATACTTTTATTTCTGCTTATACAATAGATAGACAAATCTGTTGGTATGCCACAATGGAGTCAAATCATTTTGAAGCACTGGGAATTGTAGATGCATGAAATATCAACCTGGATACCTTCCAAAAGCAAATTGTAGTGGGATTATGGTGATCAAGCATATGGGCACCCATCAACAATTCCACTATGAACTGACTCTCCAATTAGGAGAATATGGCCACAGGATGAAAAGTTAGTCATATTCTCAAAGGCAGCAAAGAAGTTTAATGAGAAAAACACAAAAGCTTAAGGCTGATCTTGAGAAAGGAATTTGTTGGGGTAGGGGTGGGGGTAACCTATAAGGTCCTCATGCTCTGGTCCCATCTTCGGTTTTAACCCTTTCCCATCCACATATCTGAATGTAGGGTTTTCCCAAGACTCCATGCTTTTGTAGATTCCCTCTCTCTTTCTGCTTTGCTCCTGCCCTGCCCCGGGAAGACTTGGGTATTTCTTGTTTGTGTCTAGGGAAACTTTTACATAATTGTGGTTAACAATATCAGCTTCTGAGGACAGTCACTTCCTGAGTAGACTATTCCCTGTTGGATGGTTCTGATAAAGTCCTTCAGAAGCAACTCAGAATCTGTCCAATTACTCTTCAGCATGAGAGCCCTTCACATATTTGCAGCTTATTTACATGTTCTTCTGCCTGCTCATATACTACAAAAAGAAATCCTCAAGTCCTATAATGTAATCCTCATATGGTCAGTTTTCCCAGGAGATTCTTATTCAGATAAGCCTCTGCCAGATGTATTACTTTGCCAATATACTTTTGAAATTATGTTGCTCAGAACTAGATACAAAATTCTAGATAAAATCTAATTTTATCTAGATACACATTACTACCAATACAACTGTGGGAACACATTAGCTTCTCAAGTGGACACATAATTTTCTTGGACATGTTAAATTTGGGGTCAACTAAAATATTTAGTCCTTTTTTACATAAGTTTGATTTCAACTCAGGTTTTCTCCAAGACACTGCACCAAATTGCTCAAATCGTGTTACCAATATATAACAATGCATGTGAGAATTTGGTGGTTGGATTTGGTTGTCCCACCCCCACACACACACACATTTTTTTCTCCTGGATCTTTACAGTAAATTGGAGAAACAATGTTCTTTAGTGCTAAACACGCAGAAGCTTGGACAGAGCAGGTGAAGAGTTAAAGAAATGCTGCTTGTTACAAGAAGATTGAAAAATGTAATATTCAGATGTTTATGAGATGAAACCAGACGTATATACATATTTGCTTGTACATTAAAGTGTTTGTGAAAGTATGCATAATAACTGGTACATTAATTGCCTCAAAGATAGAAATAAAACATGTAAGGGATAGAGTGAATGAGAAATTTTCACTCTCCACTTGTTTTTATCTTTTAAATTTTGAACCATGCGAATATATATAACCTATCAAAAAAAATAATCATTTCTTAAAAGAAAAGAATGGATTATTCCATACATATTTGTGCATGGTTGGAATTTGTTTTCTGGAAGATACACAAAAGTAATTAACAAGGATTATTTTGAGGGTGGGGGTATTTTGAATTACTTGGTAACTCTGTTTTTTGAATCATCAATGATAAGTATGTATTTAAATGTTAGGTGGGTTTATCTGCCATATATGTTTTCTTCATTAAGTTATGATAAGGTTTTCTCTAAACAGAGTAGCTATTGCAAATAGGCCTGCAGCTATTAACTTAATGCAATATTCGGAGATGCTTTAGAAACTTCTAGAAAATTTAGAAGACATAGAAAGCAACCTAATTTTTATATTTTATCTATACTTTGCAATTCACAAGAAAAACCAATATTAAAAAGAGGGCTTATTTTCTTTGTATTTTTGAGAGATTTCATAGGTGTAAAATACTGAATTGAAGGTGTTTATTTCACTAAATTCTCATCACAGAGGGAGCAAATAAGGCCCAGATGAAATATGATTTCATTTTCTGCTGAGTAACAAGCAGTTTTCACTCACTTGAGTTTATGACATTGGAACAGTATTGGCAGATCATGAGTTTTTGGGTGACATCAGTGAAAACAGATTTACATGGTTTTGGTGTATGCTCCAAAGCTCATGAGCACAGTCTTTGCCAGGGAGCTGCACATGTGAAGCACATGAGCAGGTGAACGTGGGGCCACGTGGTTGCCTTTTTCTTTACTCATAATTTATTTCTTCTACGGTATATTTCAACATCTGTTTTATGTTTAAAGATTTTTAAATTTTAATTTATTATTTTTACATGTTATTAAGTAGAATTAATTGTCTAAATTACAAAAGCATTATGAAGTAATATGGTTAAACAAACAAATCCTTCTACTATCTTCCTAGACTATCCAAAATATTAATTTATTTTTATAACAGTATTGATTGTTAAAGGAATAGGCTTAAGAAGTTTCTTTCACTTGCATAAGTTAAGAACCTAAATGTTCATCTATAATAAACAAGGTGTTTTAAGTCTTCTGATGACTGGCTTAGACTTAGTAAGTAATGCTCTGCTGAATGGTCGCTGAGAATATCTATGCTACCTCCTTCCTCCACTTCATTCCCAGAAAGTTTGTGCCATCTATGCAATGCATTTTTCTTCAAAACAGACATGTAGAGGACAAGGGAGATTTTACATGGAAGATTATTTGGAAGATATTCTTTTTCTGATGGCAAAACTGAGACTCTAGTTGAATATCTAAATTAGTTTCTAAATTTGGAAAGCATGTCAGATTCACACCTTTTGATGCCACACCTCTTCTTAAGACCTATACTCTGTTTTATTTTAGAATGCCTTTGGAGCCATTCAAATAGCCGCTTTTTTAATTTTATTTTTTTAAATTTCAAATCAATAAATATTTATTAACCACCTTTCGTTTTCTAAGAATTCTAGGAAGTTTCAAAGTAAATGAAAGGTATTATCACTACTTGTGGTGGACATACCCTAAGGTGGACATAACTTCAAGGAGCTACACCTTTGTATAAGGTCCTCCCCTTGAGTGCAAGAAGAGGTGATTTAGTTGCTTCTAACCAATAGAATATGGGTAAAAAGATTAGACATATGTAGAATGTGAAGGGATTTTTCAGAAGTTAAGCACCGTTGATTTTGTGTTAATCTTAAGGTAGCTTATCCTTGGTGAGCCTGACATAATCTGATGAAAGCCCTTAAAAGACACACTCAGCCCTTTTGTGATACTCTTCCTCAATGGTTTTAAAGAAGTAGGTTAAAATGTTGCCAGAGGGCCAATGAGGAGGCCGCATAGCAAGAAACTGTGGGCCATGTGGAAGAGCCAACAGTGCTTTATGATTGACAGTAAGAAAATTGTGACCTCAGTACTACAACCACAAGGAACTGAATTCTGCCAACGACCACATAAGCTTGGAAGAAGACCCTCAAGCTCCAGAAAGGAACACGCCAAGTCAGCACATTGATTGTAGTCTATGAGACCCTGAGAAGAAAATGCAGTTAGGCTGTGCCTGGACTCCAGAACTATGGAGATAATGTTTTAAGGTTGTGGAAATTTGGTACGCAGCAGTAGAAAATAAATACATTGTCTTTGGATCATTCCCTGAGCTATTTCCATAGCCCCAGACTTGTATTTAAAATAATAGAAATAGAAATAAAACAAATTAGAGAATAACACAGGTCATCCAATATATCACCAAAAAAACAAGTTAAATCATCTGTTGTATATTTAACAAGCTTTGCAAAGAAAACAGAATTGGGTAAAAATATCATTGCATGTTGAAAGCTGTTTATTTCTTGAAACAGTTTTGTTTTGTAAAGAACCCAAAATGACTGTTGATTCAACCTCATTAAACTTCATTAACATCCACAGTTTCAATGTTAAGCTGTCTTCTTGCTCCTCTTGCTACTCTTCTTGAAAACATAAATTCTTTTCAACTTGAACAAGAAGATACTGGACATTTTAGTTTAAGATTTAGTGCTTATCATATAGGTCTTTTGGAAAGCTAACATAATTCTTAAACGGGTCATACTTACTGAGCAATAGTGTTTTAAATATTAGGTATTTTATGACCACATCAAATACCAGACCCGTTCGTGGGAACCATCAGTTTTCTATGAGGAAAAACTTGGAAATTAAAAATTGCCATGCTATGTATTTTATCCATAGAGTTTATCATTCAACAAGGATACATTGAAAATGAAAGAAGGAAAAAGTTGAAAATTCAGCTGGAACAAAAGGAGGGAACCAGGACTGTTCTTGGCAAACCAGACTTTTTGGTCACTGCTGTTACAAAACACCTCCCAGATAATAGGTACAACACTATTCTTATGTTTATTAACTGTATCTAGAGATTTACTATTTATAGTTATGACTGATACCCCTCCAACACACACACAGAACCATTTTAACCTAAAAGAATGTCATGCATTATTCTAAATTGATTAAATTTCAACTGAGAAAACCAGTGTTCCATGCTCTAATTCTAGGTGTCTTATTAAAATTGTGTTGTATTCAATCTCTTACATATTCTGATTTTATTTCCTTCGTTTCTGTGCCTAGTGCTCTAAAAATATTCTGCTTAGCTCATTCAATATGGGCCAACCTCTCTTTCTTTTTGTTTTTTTGTTCTCTCTATTTGACAAGCAATGTAGTACAGGGATTAAAAGCCAGGTGCTGGATTCTGGCTGCATTGGTTCAAATCTTAGCTCTACAATTTATGATCATCAGCAACTTAATTCATCTTGCTGTGCCTTAATTTTCTAACTTGTAGTTATGAATAAAAATGGGGGTTTTAAAAGTACCTACATCACAAATTGTTGTGAGATGATATTGAGCACCTGATTAAGCACTCAATAAATGCTGTCATTACTATTATTTCCCTATTAGTAAAGTTCCCAAGCAGGCCAAGTCACTTAGGTTTTATAGTGCTACACACTTTCTATAACTAGGAAAGTAAAATTAATGCTTTCTAAAAATGAGTTTGATAGCCTAAAAAGAAACCTGCTTGGTATCTGCTGACAAATCTTTCTCTTTTATGCTTTGTTAGGCTCAAAGAGGAATGTGGTAATATGCTATTAATGATGATATCACTAAATAAACACTGGTCATCATTTAGAATAGGTTTGAAAAAAACATTTATATGTGAAAATTTCACCCCACACTGAATAACTTAAATTGTAAACTGGTATTCTCCCTCTCTCTCTCTCTTTCTCTCTCTTTTTAACCTAAAGCAACTATCTCATGGTTTTATCAGTAATTGAATTGAAATGTTAGTTAAGGAGACACAGACTGAAAAGTCTCTAAGACCTTAGCTGTTCTCTGAGAAAACACCAAAGGGCCCATGACGCTGGTGCAGCAGGAGGACTTGGAGTCCCCGGAGGCCCAGGAGGCCCAGGCCCCTGGATTGGGAGGCCACAGTGGCTTCCATGGGGGCTTAGACAGTGGCATCCAGAGCAGGGGCCCTCTGGGGCCAGGGCCAGGGAGCTCATGAAAGCAGGGCCAAGGACAAGAAGTGGATCCGTGTCATGAGGCTCAAGTGCCTAGAGGAGATCTATCTCTTTTCCCTGCCCATCAAAGAGTCTGATATCATTGATTTTTCTCTTGAGGGCATCCCTCAAGGATGAGACTTTGAAGATTATGCCAATGCAAAAGCAGACCTGTGTTGGCCACTGGACAAGTTTCAAGGCATTTGTTGCCATCAGGGACTGCAACAACCATGTTGGTTTAGGTGTTAAGTGTTCCAAGGAGAAAGCCACCTCCATTCAAGGGGCCATCATCCTAGCCAAGCTCTCCATTGTCCAGTTGTGGAGGCCACTGGGGCAACAAGATTGTAAAGCCCCACACCGTCCCTTGCAAGATGACAGGCTGCTGCAGCTCTGTGCTGGTGTGCCTTATCCCTATTCCCAGAGGCACTGGCATTGCCTTGGTCCCAGTACCCAAGAAGGTGCTGCTGATGTCTGGTATTGATGACTACACCACAGCCATGGGCTGAATGGCTACCCTGAGCAACTTCGCCAAGCCACCTTTGATGCCATCTCCAAGACCTACAGCTATCTGACTCCTGACCTCTGGAAGGAGACCGTTTTCACCAAGTCTCCCTATCAGGAACTCACTGACCATCATGTAAAGACCCACACCATAGTCTCCATGCAGAGGACCAAGTCTCCAGCTGTGGCTACAACATAGGGTTTTTACACAAGGAAGAAGTAAAGTTAATTAAGCTGTTAAATAAAAAAAAGAAAGAAAGAAAGAATAAAGAAAGACCTTAGCCAGCTCTCAAGGAAATGATTTTAAAACAAAGGACTATGGCAATGGAAAAATGTTTGCATACTAAAGCCAAAACAGATTTTTGTAACTTTGGACTTTAGAGACTAAGATTCCAGCAGGATTAACTGACTGAAGTTGTAAGCAAGCTTGATAGGTCTGAATCAAGTTCAAGTATTGACATTTACAATCAGTGCCCTAGAATTAGATATGGTTTAATCTGACAATCAATTTCAATAGATAAATCATTCCTCATGAGAACTACAATACTGTTAAGAGTATAGCATATCACCTTTGGAAGATGAACACATATCCCATGAAAGATACTTTAGGTGACTGTATAGTAGAAATTTGATAAGCCTGGCCAGAGAATGCTTGCTGTGATTCATTTTGCTAATTTGGTACATTAGCTCAAATTTGCTATTAAACTTAACAAAGATCCTGTTAATCAGTTGCCAAAATATCCAGTTTCATATTTCCAGAAAAAAAAAAAAAGAAAAGCAAGGGAAAAACAAAGGTGATTTTTTTTTGAGATGTCAGTCAAATATCTCTCAATATTCTAGAAAGGTGAGTCATTTCTTGGATATATTATTTGTTTTTATTACATCATTTGGTTCGGAAAAAAACGATGACACAAAACAGAAGCACAGCAATCGTCAATGAAGAAAGTTGAGTGAATAGATACATTTTTTTCTTTTCTTTTTTTTTTTTTCACATTTTGGGGTGAAATTCAGTAAAGCCAAATATGGTGACTTTGAATAACATGAAAGAAGTTGAGAAATGACTCTCGAATTTAAGCTGCAGACCTATAAGACAAAGTAAAATAAAGAACTGAGTGATTCTTCTAAGAACCTATACAATGCAAATAAATAGGAAATATGGCCCCTAACCCTCTTTTTGAAATGGAGCAGATGATCCTTCATTCTTTTCTTTACTTGAATGGTACAGCCAGAGACTTCATAAATTATTGAGATTTGATTCTCAAATTCATATATTTATCTCTGATGTCTGGTGTGAAAATTAAACTCTTCCATCTGAGCTCTCTTTTGGGGAGCTCCCCTTGGATATTCTACATAAGCATTCCAGATTTTACATGTTGACTCAATTTGTTATTTCTCTTCTTGTTACACTTACTTGCCTTCTATATTCCCAACTATACTTAACATTGTCACTGTCCACTCAATAGCACAAGCCATATACTTTTTCACCTTCTCGAATAAACACAATGCTTATTAGCAAAGTAAAGACTGTAAAAAATTCTAGAGCAAAGAAACTAATTTAACTTCACTTAATGCATAGTTTTCACAGAATCTTTTTTGGTTTTGTTTTTGTTTTTATAGAACACCCATAAAGACTCTACCAAACTAAAAATGAAAATCCTTGCAATAGATTGTAAGGCCCGGCATAATATGACTTCTATTATATCTCTGACCTTATCTCCTCCTAAGTCCCTGCCCTCACTCACCTCTTTAACCCCAATGACCTCTTTGCTGTGAATTGTGTTGATCTTGCCCCAGGGCTGTAGGTTTATCCTGCCCAGAGATGACACTGGGACAATAATTCCAAGAAGACAGCTTCAAGGTCACCTCAAAAATATGAGGCAAGCAAAACTGCCAGAGTAATAGCTAACCTTAGTAAAATATTTGTAATTCCTTTAGGAATTAATTGCTCACAAACCTCAACTTGATAATTTTACTAATTATAGTTATTTATTTCTTAAAGGAGGTTCTCAAAGGGCCTCTCTTTGCCATTGTTTTGTAAATGCCATTACTTTGTAGATTTTATTTTTTAGATAAAGTGAATATAAATATTTGAAAGTAGTAATAAAATATAGAGTTGCTAAAATTATTCTATAATGAAGTCTTATAATCATTTTAGGTTAAAGAGTTGTGCACTGTTGGTGGTATTGTAAATTAATACAGCTGTTTTGGAAAACAGTATGGAGGTTCTTCAAAAAACCAAAAATAAAATTACCATATAACCCAGCAATCCCACTTCTGGATATATATCCAAAGGGTATGAAATCAGTTTGAGGAAGAGATATCTCTACTGCCATGTTCATTGCAGCATTATTCACAATAGCCAGTATATGGAGTCAATCTAAGTGTCCACCAACAGATGAATGGATAAAGAAAAGGTGATATAAATACACAATGGAATACTATCCAGCCTTAATAAAGAAGGAAATTCTGTCATTTTTAACAACATGGATGAACCTGTAGGACTTTATGCTAAGTGAAGTAAACTTTATGAGTTTGGCTTTTTTAGATTTCACATATTCATAAGATTGTGCAGTATCTAATTTTCTCTACCTGATGGTTTACCACAGGCTGAGAGGTGTAGGAATAGGGGAATGTTGGTCAAATGACACAAAGCTTATAAGTTCAAAAGATCTATTGTACATTATGATGACGAGAGTTGATAACAATTTATTGTATTCTTGAAAATTGCTAAGAGAGATTTAAAAAAAATAAGTATGTGAGATAATGCATATGTCAGCTTTATTTAGCCATTCCACAATGTATACATATATCAAAATATCATGTTGTACACCATAAATGTACATAATTTTTACTTGTCAATTAAAAATAAGTAAACAAATAAATTGTAAAAAGCCCTTCTCTGCTAATCCCATAATCTCTGTAATTCCTGGTTCTGTCTGCATTGACTGATGTTTTTACCAGGTTATGAATCATCCTATTCGGGTTCTTGTCATACCTAGTAATATTTGATTGGATGTTGGGTATTGTGAGTAATTAAAATGGGTATCAAGATTTTTTGGAGTATTGATCTTTGTTCTAAGAAGCAGTTTAAGTATTTGTGGATTGTTTGATCTCTTAAGACTCGTTTTTGTGCTTTGTAAGGGTGGGCCAAGAATAGTCTTTATTCTAGGTGTAGTTTAGCCCTACTACTAAGGCATGTCCTTTCTGAGTTGTCCTTGATTTCTCAGTGATCGACAAGGACTGTCCATTCTGGCTGACCAGAGCTCAAGCATCTTCCTCTTCTGGCTTATAGCTCTCTCGTTGTTCTTTCCTTGGCCTCGTGAAATTTCGCCATGTATGTGTATAATTGAGAATTTGGCAAAAGCTCAAGTGAACTCCTGTGTATATTTTAAAAGCTCTTTTTTCTGTTGTTTGTTTTGTTTAGCTCTCTCCTTTTCAGAACTCATTGAAGTAGAAAGCAGAATGTTGGTTACAGGAGCTGGGTAGTGAAGAAGGTGGGAAAAGGGAAGATGTTGGTCAAAGAGTACAAAGTTTCAGTTAGACAGGAGGCATAAGTTCTGGTGATCTACTGCAGAGCATGGTGTCTATAGTTAGTAGAAATGTGTTGTATATTTCAAAATAACTAAAAGAGAGGATTTTAAATGTTCTCACCTCAAAGGAATAAATAGTTGAGGTGATGGATATGTTAATAAGCCTGCTTCGATCATTCCACAATGTATACATGCACTCAAACATCACACCGTATCCCATAAACATATACAATTATTATTTGTCAATTAATAGAATACAACTTAAAAAAAAAAAAAAAAAGAAAGAAAGAAAACCAAACAAACAAACAAAAAAACCCAGCTGTCTCAGCCCCATCCCCAGAGTTTCTGATTCAGTAGCCCAGCAGTTCTGGGGTGAGTCCCAAGATTATCTATTTTTAAGAAATTCCTCAAAGATGCTGATGCTGCTAGTCCAGGACCACACTTTGGGAATCCCTGGTCTAAAATACACTGTGCTGACAAACAATCTCAACTCTCAGTGGCTTCTAAGAACAGAAGTTTATTTCTATCATGTGCAGCATGAACTATGCAGTGTGCATGGGCTCTGCACATCACGGTCACTCGAGGGCCCAGGCTCATGGAGGCTTCGGGGCCTCAAGTGCTTCCATGGTCATCATCACAGAGGAGAAAGAGAAGATGGTGAGATGTAAGCTGGCTCTTAAGATTTCTGATTGGAAATGATCAGTCAACCTCAAATGTTATTAGTAAGGTTTTACTGCAATTTTTCTTTGTTAACAGCACTGAGGAGGAATAGGCATCTTTTCAAGGGGAATATGCTGTGTTCTGACACTTGCTTGGATATGCACAGGGAAGAGAAGAATGAAAATGGCAGGGAGGAAAGACTGTTCTCATCTTTGCACTGACTTTGCGAAATAATGCTCTCTTTATTTATTTATTTTTTTTCTTGTATCATCCTCAACTAACTTTTGTTACTTCAGGCTCTCGTCTTTACACAAACCCTGTTTCTGGGAACCTTTCCATCTTTGACTTCTGGCTTCCATTTCTCCAAACTTGCCTGTTTTGTGTCACCATAATAGCTTAGAATTATTGATCAGGGCATTATTTTAAGTGTTTTATATATATCCTTCCCTTTAATTACAAAACCTCTTATCATCCCCAACTTATAGATAAGAAAACTGAGATCCAGAGATCCTTTGGCTTTAATCTGGTAGTTGTCCCCCATCTGCTTTTTTTGAACTTGATGCTTTGGATTTTCCCTGGCTTTGAGTCTCCCTCTCACCTGGAGTCTGGATTTTATC
The DNA here is from genome assembly GCF_027409185.1 of Cynocephalus volans. NCBI lineage: Eukaryota > Metazoa > Chordata > Mammalia > Dermoptera > Cynocephalidae > Cynocephalus > Cynocephalus volans. The sequence goes on along the minus strand of NC_084464.1, from coordinate 86,399,633 downwards.
TGCTACAGCCCTGAGCTCACACCAGACATCCTTTTGCCTAGCTTGGCCCCTGGAAAGGAGGTTCAGATTAAGATGACAAAAATGCCTGTTCCTATATTTGTTTCAAGGATATTGGAGAGCTACAAGATATTACAAATTCTTTCATGTGAGTACTTTAAACTTTCAAAAAACATATAGCAACAGAGAAATAATTTTTCTCCATTTTGGCTTTATGCAGCCATTATTTCTTTGGTGAAGTCTTTGTGCTCAATAAATTATAGCAATAGCATGGATCAATTTTCTCTTAATCCTCATCTCTTATTTTAAATCTCACTTTAGAAAGACAGGAAATTACAGTGGGAAGAACACAGGTTTTGGAGCCGGGTAATCCTGGATATAAGTCCCTGATCCACTACTCAAATAACTGTGGAAATTTGAGGAGGACGCTTGGTTTCTCCAGGCCTAATTCTTACTTGTAAAATAAGAACAATCTCAAAGAAACCTATTTTTAGGTAAAGCATCATGTTTCTGTGCTGCAAAGTCCTGCTGGAAAATCAAACAGGAGGTGACCGGACCAGTCAGTTTGCAACTGTAATTAATTAATGAGATATATGGGTCTGTTCTTTACAATTTTTTTAGCTTATTTGTGCTGCCAGAAGATGAATTCTTAGTCTCCAGAGACTAGGATTAGTAGCATGAAGAATTTGAAGTGATCTTTCTTTCCTAGTGTGACTGTTTTTCATCTCTGTTCAAATAGCTAAATTAATTTATTTCATAGTTCTAGATTTGCTTTCATATTATTTCATAATAATTATGATTGTTTTTCAGTTTATACATATATATCATGCGTTATGTGTGCCTTAGGATTCTGTTAAGCATTATTATGGTTACAGAAAATGAAAAGGCATGGTCCTTGCTGCTAGGAAGTTTACATATTAACTGAGACAAATACTCCAGAAACAACTCTAGAAAAATTCCAGATTATACATTTTACACTATCAGACTACGGATATAAGTACAGTGTATTACTGGGACTTTCCTTTCCTTAGATTATGGGAGAAATGTATCTCATGGATTATCTATAAGGAGTGTTGTCTTATCTGGTAGATAGTGTCTTAAAGTATGTTTTTAGAAGATACAGAAGGGTTGGATTTTGGTCATGTCACTTCTCAGACACATGCCAGTTGGGTCTTACCAGAAAACTACATTAAGATAGGCAGAAGCAAGTATCGTTCTGTTCCAGAAGCTAAACTCCCCAATGTCAAACAAAGTTTTTCAAAATACATTGCTTTCTCCAGTTCATGCTCCCTCATGCTGTCAGAATATTTTTTTAAAAATGCAGATCTGATCATATCAATATGCTGCTTTCAACTTTCATTGGCTTCCATTTTTTTTTCTTTTTTTTCTTTTAGAAAAGAGACCTAAATTCTTAACATTGCTTGAAGACCCCTGTGGGCTGGCTCACCCCTTCCTCTATGCCCTCACCTTTATGTTAATGTGTCTCTAAACAGGAGCCACACTGATCTGTAAGTTCTTGCACACCATGCTCTACCCTGGCCTTGGCACCAACTGCTCCCTGTGCTAGAAAGCTTCCCCTTACACTTCCTACTGCCTGGCTTGCACCCTAGTTATTTTCAGGTCTCAGCCAGCAATTCCCTGCTGAGCTGTGTAGCTTTGGACAAACCATTTAAACTTTTTAAGCTTCAGTTTACTCATCAATAAAATAGGGATCATAACATCACCTATCTGATAGATTGGTTGTTGGGATTAAAGAAGATAATATACATGAAATTCTCATCACAGTATTGATATATATAAACTAAATAAATGTGATTATTATCATAATCAGTATCATTATTTTTCAGAGAAACTTTTCCTAATCTCCAAGATAAATTCAGTCCCTATTGTTATGGATTTTCATGGCACTCTGCATTTTTTTTTCTCTTACATATGTATTGTGACTTATAACTATACAGTTTTTTTGTTTGTTTGTTTGTTTGTTTTATTGTTAGTCTCTCCCTCTAGACTATGGATTCCAAAGAGGCAGGACTCTGGCTTGCTGCTTTATCCCCATTGCCTGTAACAATTTCTTGTACACCTGAAAAAAAAAATTTGTTGAGTAAATTAATGACATGCAGCTAATTTGTGATTTCTTTTCCAGAAGGGATCTGTGTATGGAGGATTCATTTTCTAAAAGCCAAGTCTTCACTATCAGAAGCTCCAAAGGAAGCTTAGAATGTCAGGGTTTTTGCTTTTCATTCCCTATCTGCCATATTTTAAAAAATTCTTTTAGTCTTGAATAATTTCCTAAAGGGTCAGGTGAAAAAAATATAGCTATGCATATTTCAGGGCTTGGATTTAGGGATTTTACAGATACCCCATCAGTATTAATCTTACCTGAGGTCAGATCTGCAAGTAATGGGAGAAATTTATGGGCTTTCCGGTTCAGTCCATGTGAGCAGAAGAAGGGATAATTAAATAGAAGCTAATTTTCCAGGATGAAGGCAATACTCGTATATGTGAGAATCAGGATCAATTTGTAGTGACAGGAAATAAAGAAGTGGAATAAGTAGGACTGGGAAGGGAAGCAAAGTCAGCATAGGATAGATTTCGCAAACAAAATACTGATTGAAGACAAAGGTGGTTCTTGTTACTGGTCAATGCAAGATCTATCCTATGCTGACTCTTACCCAAGTAGATTATGGGGACAGGGCAAAATTCATAACGGGATAAGTGCATGAGTAAGAAGTGAGTAGAAAGAATGATTAGTAAATGTGTCTCCCAGACCTAGGCAAATACAATTCCTTGTTTACATTCCCAAGAAAAATTTAAGATAAGGTCCAAGCACTATTTTTTTTTTTTTTTTTTTTTTGTCTTTTTCGTGACCAGCACTCAGCTAGTGAGTGCACCGGCTATTCCTATATGGGATCCGAACCCACGGCGTGAGTCGCCACGCTCCTAGCGCCGCACTCTCCCAAGTGCGCCACGGGCTCGGCCCCAAGCACTATTTTTTGATCAGTTTGTTCTGAAAAACCTCAATCTCAGTAATGGCAGTGAACTGTTCATCCTTAGGGACAGATAAACAATGTTTCAAGAGATCTTCTTCAATCAGTTTCTGGTTTACCTTGTGGTTCTTTCAAGCTTCTTTCTTTCTTCACTCTCTTAATTCCTTCATTGAAAAAAAATGTACTGAGTATCTATATAACATCAAGCACTTTGTAGGGTATTAAGACTGCAATAAATAGTAGGAAATAGTAAGATTTTATGTGCTAGTTACATTTTTATAATGCAAAATGAAATAAAAGCATAACTGTCATGCACTATCATTATTTATGTATCACATGAAATATCATATCCTGGTAGTGGAATCTGTACTACATTTTGGAAAATACTGGTTAAAAAGATTAAACCTGCGAAAGGAGTAAACTCTGGGTCTCCTCTAGGTATCGCTTGTTACATAGTTATTTTTCCAAAGGAAAAGGTAGATTTTGCTAGTGGCAGAAATGAGGTATTGGGGGTTAGAATTTCAACATATCTTTTTGGGGGGGATTCAATCCACGATAGGCCCCCAGCCCCCGCTTTATTCCTGGGAACAGCAACTTCCTTCTTGTGGGAAACTGCTCCTTACCTACATCAATGATCTAAATCTAGTGTGTTTGTGTGTCCAGCCTCAGAACTGGAACTGAGTAGTCAGTACTCAGCTATAGCTGGTTGGCCCAGACGTTGAAGTGTAACAAAATCTTTGCCTATCAAAGCCCTTCCTAAGACTTTAAAAACTGGAGCTAGGAAAAAGGTTCAGCTCTCTTGGTGATGAAAAGCATGTGAAATGTGGGACTTGCTGGCACCTGTTTCCAGATTCATGGAGAAAATCAGTCTCAGAAAAAGAAATCAACAAGTAGAGATTAGCAGAGATAAGAGATACAAGAAAACCCCTTTGGCTGCAATTATATAAAGTCCCTTTTTGCTTCAGTTCATTTGTGGAGTTGGTTTTCTTCTATTTGCAAAAAAAAAGCAAAACAGAACAAAAGAACAACAAAAATCAGTAAAATCATAGAGGAATATCTACCTTCCAGAGTTGGGTGGTTGCTGCTGTGAAGATGCTATGGGTCAAATGTGTCCCCCAAAAGTTCATATATTGGAAACTTGATGTCCATTGTAACAGTGTTAAGAGAGTGGGAAATCAGATTACAGTATTTGAAAGGTGGGGCCTTTCAGAAGTGATTGGATTGTGAGGACTGTGCCCTTGGGAATGAAATGATCCATTCATGGAATAATTGGTTAATGGTTTAATGGGTTGTCATGGACTGGTGGCTTCATAAGGAGAGCACATGAAAGAGCTCTCCCTCTTGCCATTTTTGTCATGTGATACCTGTGTTGCCACAGGACTCTGTGGAGAGTTCCCATGCGGAAGAAAATGCTCACCAGATGTGCCCCCTGGACCATGGACTTTTCAGCTTTCCAAACTGCAAGAAATAAATTTTGTTTCTTTATAAACTACCCAGTTTCAGGTATTCTATTATAAGCAACAGTAAATGAACTAATACAGAAGGCTAACTTTATGACACTGACCCAAGGAATTGTGCTTGAAAAAATAGATCTCACATGGAGTAAAACAAGCTGGTCTTTCTGTATTTATCTCTAATCCACAAATTTTGGATTTAAGACTAGTGAGTCTAAAATTAAGGGATTTTAATTTTATGCTTCTTTTTCTGCTTGTGTGTGTGTGTAGGTGTGTGTACAAATTAGCTCTTTGTCAGATATACTTGTATGTATTTCACATATATTCTCCAACTCTGTGGCTTGTCTTTTCACTATGTTAATATTTTGTTTTGATGAATTGAAGTTATTTAATTTAGTGTGTTCTAATATATCTTCTTTTAGTTCTTTTAAAATATATTTGAGGCTATGTTATGTGGTACTTACATATTTAGAATCATTATATCTTTCTGTTGCATGGACTCTTTTATCATTATAAATGGCTCTCTTTTTCTAATAATGCTTTATACCGTAAACATGACTGTGTGCATTACTATTCATACACCAACCATCTTTCAATTAGTGTTTATGTATTTCTTTTTCCATTGTTTTACTTCTTATCATTCTATGTCCTTATACTTAAGTGGCTTTTATTATAAGCACCATACCTTTATTATTTTATTCTCCTACTTAGAGCACTTATTTCATTTTTATCTAATGTTATTTCTAATATATTTAACATTTATAATATTACCACTTATTTTTCAGTGTCCAACCTATTCTATGTTTTTTTTTTTTTCCTCTCCTTTTCTATCTTCTTTCAGATTGATCAGGTATCTTTTATCATTCCATATTTTGTTCCCTATTATCCTAATATTTATGCCTTTTTAAAAAACTCTTCTTTTGTTAGCTCTGCTAAAGATTATAGAATGCCACATTGAATTATTGGAATCTAATATAAATTAGTACTTTTACCACTTTCTGAAAAATCACATGCTCTTAAAACATTTAACACCATTTATTCTGAAGATAGAACAAAGTACCAGGGCTGCTTGTACCTTTGTAGCCTCCCTTTAGGATCAAGAAGGATATTCTCAGTAGCATGAGAGATTTAGTTTTTATAAAAGACAAGAAAAATGCTTTAAAGAGAAGGGGGGTAGGGGACACTGACCTGAAAAGAGGACTGGATGAAATGAAAAGTACATAGCTAAGATAAGCAGTCTTGGGAAACTAAAGTCATAATGGTAGAATTAACAATACACTGGAAAAGGTAAAGAACAAAACTGTGTGGAAAAATAAATGAGTGAGATGGAAGACAGATATTAAAAGTGTTCTCAGAAGAAAAAGGAAAGAGAAATGAGACAAAAGTAATGGGAAGGGTAATAAATATGGAAAATATAATAATTATCTCATTTTTGAATAACTTTCATTTCTGAAATAGAAATGAAAATAAATAGAACAGAAGCAAAATCAGATATAGTTTTTATTTGATCTGTGATCCAAGTAAAATCATTATAAAGAAACTAGTGCTGGAAGAAAACTGGCAGCATTTTTTAAACTAAAATTGAAACGATATGTTCTAATTGGACTGAAGCCTAGGCTTAAAATCTACCGTTGGGTTAAGTTAGGCTACATGCTTTCTCATTTGTGTTTTTTTTCCAACATTTATTTGCATGGAACTTAAGGCACTTCTAGGAGTTTGTGAGGATAAGGACATACTGGAATCTTTTCTGTAAACAGACTCAGATGCCGGTTGGACAAAAGCAGGTAGGGAAGAAGCCAACAGATGTCTTGCAAGATTAACTGCAGTCTATGACATTGGAGGGTACGTCTCAGTTTCCTGCAGGGGTCACTACTAGAAATCATCCCAAGCTAGTCAACCAAGAATAGCGTTTGTGTCCAGCAAAGAGTTGTAAAGACAGATCACAGAATTCTTTAATACTTCAGTTCAATTATATTCTTCTTCATTTTAGAATAATATACTTTGTAAGAAATAAGACATGGAATTCTGGCAGCAAGGCATAGTGGAGTTCCAGCTCTATTATTATGGTATAGCAGATTCTAAATTTATGGCCTTGTGTTATAAGAGATTTCCAATACTTTAAGGGGACAGGGTTTTTTCTCAAATGAACCAAAGCAAAAAATTTTTGTTCATTTATTTTTAAATTTTCCTCAGCACGTAGGTAATGGCCACGAGGGTCACTTGAGCACTGTAAAAGAAGTTCCAGCTCAGAGTAATGTCTCTGTTATATAAATGAGTCCAAGTGTTGAAAATTATTGGCTCAGCTAATCCAGTGGTAAACACAAGGGATAATTCACTGATGCACATAAACACACTGAATAATTCTGCAAGTATCTGAGAGATGAGAATCCTGCAAAAAACTGTAGTAATTGTAGTCAAGCATTTTGAGCTTGGTTCAGTTGAAACAGTGTTGATGTTAACAAGATCACTCTATAATGACAAGGTAATAAAATGTACTATCCTCACCTTACACTGAGTTAGTAATACCAGCAGCAAAACAAACTTCTAGAAGCATCTAACAAGGTATATAAAGTCAAGATTTAGTTGCAGGAGGCTAATAACATTGCAACTATGTTAAACAGAATAGGATTTAGTACAGAAATTATTTTGGGGGAGGTCTAAAAGAGTAGGCTCTAAGCCAGTCTTTTAGGTAAAAACTCTCTGAAAACCATTGAACCGACCCACAAATGAACCTAGTACTGGTGTCATAATCAGGGAGGGAAGAAAGAGTTGGTCACCACTTGAAGTTTTCTAAACTGCAAGAATACATTGCTGTAGCTGCAATGAAGGGATCAAAAAACTGCCAAAACTGCTGCTAAACAGCTGGCCACTGAATCCTGAAATTTTTCTTCAAGAAAACCCAGTCTTTTCACCTGTAAATGTGTTTGCCCATAGCAATAGCCAAAACAGAAGGAAGATGGCTACCTCCTTAACTTCTACCATTAAAATACGTAATTTTATCATGAAGGGGTGTTGAATTTTATCAAATGTTTTTACTGTGTCTATTGAAATGATCATATGGTTCTTTTCCTTTATCTTGCTGATGTATCACATTTACTGTTTTGTGCATGTTGAACCATCATTGTATTCCTGGGATGAATCCCAGTTGATCACAGTGAATGATCTTTGTAATGTGTTGCTTGATTGTGTTTCCTAATATTTTCTTGAGGATCTTTGTGTGTGTGTTCATTAGGGACACTGTTCTGAAGGTTTCTTTTCTGTGTGTCTTTTTCCAGTTTTGGTTTGAAGGTAAGGTCAGCCTTGTAGAATAAGTTTGGAAATATTCCTTCCTCTTCAATTTTTGGAAGAGTTTGAGAAGAATTGGTATTTTTTTTTTTTTTCTTTGAATGTTTAGTAGAATTCAACCACAAAGCCATCTGGTCCTGGAGTTTCTTTCTTAGAGGACTTTTTATTACTGCTTCAGTCTCATTAGTCACTATTGTCTCTTTAGGTTTTCTAGTTCTTCATGATTGAACTTTGGTAAGTTGTATGTGTCCAGGAATTTGACCATTTCTTCTGGGTTTTCCAGTTTGTTTGCATATAGTTGTTCATAGTAGTCTCTTATGATACTTTGTATTTCTGTGGTTTCAGTTGTAATGCCCCCTTTTTAATTTCTGATTTTAATACTTGAGTCTTCTGTCTTTTCTTCTTCATTAGTCTAGCCACAGTTTTACTGATTTTGCTTATCTTTTCAAAAAACCAACTCTTTGTATCATAGATCTTTTGTATTTTTTTTAAATCTCTAATTCATTTATTTCTGCTCTGATCTTTGTTATTTCTCTCCTTCTACTAATTTGGATTTGGTATGTTCTTGTTTTTCTATCTCTTTGAGGTATAATATTAGGTTGTTTATTAGGAGTCTTTCTTCTTTTTTGCTATAAATTTACCTCTGAGAACTTCTTTTACTGTATCCCATAAGTTCTTGTATGCTGTGTTTTCATTTTCATTTGTCTCCAGGAATTTTTTAATTTCCTTCTTGATTTCTTCTTTGAGCCATTCATTGTGTAGGAGCATGTTGTTTAATTTCCATTTACTCCTATGGATTCTAGTGTTCTTTTTGTTGTTGATTTCTAGTTTTATTTCATTGTGGTCAGATAAGGTAGTTTATATGATTTTGATTTTTAAAAATTTGTTGAGACTTGTTTTGTGTCCCAACACATGGTCCATTCTACAGAATGTTCCAGGTGCTGCTGAGAAGAATGTGTATTCTACATCTATCAGATGAAATATTCCATAAATGTCCATTAGGTCAAGTCAGCCTGTAGTGGAGATTAATTCTGATGCTTCCTGATTAATTTCTGTCTGGTTAGGTATAGAAGGAATGAGTCTCAACACAATAAAGGCCATATATAACAAACTCACAGCTAATATCATACTGAATGGAGAAAAATTGGAGGCGTTTCCTCTAAGATTTAGACCAATACAAGGATGCCCACTTTCCCCACGCTTATTCAACTGAGTACTTGAAGTTGTGGCCTGTGTAGTAAGGCGAGAAAGCAATAAAGGATATTCAGATCAGCAAGGAAGAAGATGAACTACCCATATTTGCAGATTACATGGTCCTATACTTAGAAAACCCCAAAGACTCCACCAAAAAATTACTGGAACTAATAAATGAAATCAGTGAAGTGGCAGGATGCAAAATCAATACACACACAAAAAAATCCATAGCAATAAAAAACAAGTAATCCAGTAAAAATGGGCAAAGGACCTGAACAGACCTTTCTCAAAAGAAGACATACAAATGGCAAACAGGCACCTGAAAAAATGCTCAACATCACTAATCATCAGGGAAGTGCAAATTAAAATCACAGTGAGATATCATCTCACTCCAGTTTGATAGCTATTATCAACAAGACAGGAACTAACAAATGCTGGCAAAGATGTGGAGAAAAGGGAACACTCCTACATTGGTGGTGGGAACATAAATTGGTACAGCCACTTTGGAAAACAGTATGGAGGTTCCTCAGAGAAGAAAAAATTGAAGTACCCTATGATCCAGCAATTCCATTACTGAGTATATACCAAAGAAAATAAAATGTATATATTAAAGGGACACCTGCACTCCCATGTTGATTGCAACACTATTCACAATAGCCAAGAGATGGAATCAATCTAAATGCTCATCAACAGATAAATGGATTAAAAAAACAAAACAAAACTGTGGCATATATACACAATGGAATACTAGTCAGCTATAAAATAAAATAAAATCCTGTCATTTTGCAGCAACATGAATGTAACTGAAGACCATCATGTTAAGTGAAATAAGCCAGGCACAGAAAGATAAATACCACATGATTTCACTCATATGTGGAATCTAAAAAATAAACAAATGAACAAAAAAGTGGTTCTCATAGAAGTAGAGGGTAGAATAATGGTTACCAGAGGTGGGGAGGGGTTAGGGAGGAGGGGTAGAAGTGAACTAACGGGCACAAAGCCATGCTACCAACCCTAACTGAATCAATATACAGTTTATGCATATATTGAAACAACATATTGCACCCCAACAAATGTGTACAAGTATATATTAAAATAAAAATAGTCATAGCAATTAAAAAAAAAAGATTTACACTTAGCTACTGTTTTTTTTCGTTTGTGAAAGTTATTTTTGAATATTCAAGGATTCCAAAAATGTCCTACCAAGGTACCCTCTATAAAAGAATTATTTAAAGATTAAATCTGGCCAAATGAAAGATAAATTAAAATGAAAGTCTCAAGAAAGGAAAAGTTTTGGTATAAAAGGATTTATGGATTACTTCTGGGTTATCTGTTAACTAATTGAAAGCTCAGTCTGAGGGATCCAGTTGGATCACGTTTTGTCAGGTGAATTCTGTAGCCCAGATCAAATTTAGTCCTTCATATTTCTCTGCTTCTGCTGCTTCAATAATAGTGGGAGAAGTATTTCTTACTGTTCATCCCACAGTATAGATGAGGACCACTTAAACCATTATGGCTGTCATTCCCTGCTTGCACTTACTAACAATGACTAAACTATTTACGAAGATAAGTAGTTGGAATTCAGAGCTTTTGCTTCTATGCACAAAAGCAAAACTGCATATAGAGAAGTCATTTTTAATTCTAAGGAGTTTCAGTCATGATTTTCTGGATCTTTTAAGCTCATATTGAAAGACTTGAGTTTTTCAATGTGGGCTATATTTTAAACTGGAAGACATTAATAAATCAGCCATTTTAGATATTATTTGTCATCAAGCCTCTCTTTTCTCTGTAAATATTTTCCTAAAAATCAGGGCATGTGGTATCAGCAGCAACATGCACAGCAAAATGACACAAAAATGCACTAGTATAAAATCATACTTTTATAAGGGTAGGAGTATGAATGACATTTTAAAAATTTTCCTGTATTCACCAAGTTTTCTATAATGGTTTTATTTTGTATAAATAATTCATTAAATTTTAAAAAGCACCATACCATTCTACTATGATGGCCATTCTTTCTATTGCTCTGTCTAAAAGACAGTAGGATTATTCATGCACATTAAGAATGGTTATGAATACTGGGATTATGGGTAATGTGTGCTTTTCTGTATTTGTAATTTTTTTCTGTAAATGTGCATTGACTTTTTAATCTTAACAGTATCTTCAAAAGCCAACTGTGCTGTTCTATAAGTGAACTTTGATGAAAGTTTTGGCTCAAAGCAACACAGGACAACCCCTAATTTGGGAATTGGGATTTTCTTGCTGAATTATAGAGTGGACCTCTGATTTAAAGCTTTCCAGGGCTCACCTTTTGTTATTCAATATAAGAGTAATATTTCTGGAAAATAAAGTATGCATTTTTGTTTTTTTGCTTGAGGTAGAATGATCTGTTGATTCAATTTTTAAATTAATATTCAGTCAGTGAATGTGTGAATGACACTGCCATGGTTCATGTAGAAGAGTAGTAAATTCAGGTCTTTAAATGCTTCTTTTTGTTGCCAAATTTTTTAAATGTGGTATAAAAGCCAAACAGGAATTTTCTGTGGATTTATGAAACTTAATGGATACACACACACACACACACACACACACACACACACACACACACACACACACACACACACACATCAATAATCTTATATGTAAATATATAATATTAGAAGTATTATTACTAAAAGGAGCAATAGGGCTCTTGAGTGGAATGTACTATATATATATAACTCTTATAAAATTTCTGTAAAATCAAGTAGAGTCATAAAATGCCTTTACAACATTTATGTAAAGTTGGGGACACACTCTTCCGCTTTATCATTTATTTCTGTCACATTTTTATTTCCAACGAAGATACACATAAATGGGACTGAACTTGCCTGGTAAAAATATAGATGGATTTTCTTCAAGTATCTCAGATTTCCCTGCTAATTTTTCAATACCCACTCCTAGTTCCAGGGGCTCTTTTCTGTAGCTATTCCCTCAAAACCTGCTCTTTACTAACAGTAATGCTACAAATTATCTAGTAATTTAATTCCTGCTAAATTATGGATTATTTAAACAGATCAAATATTACATGCCAGATACACTTGAAATTTCAAAGAGGAGTTTATAGGGTTAGGTAAAAAAATAATAGTATCAACAAGAAAGGGGTGTAGATTCTAGAGATTCAAATTTTATAAGTGGATCTTTTTATTTGTTAACTTTTTGACTCTAAGGAAGTTGCTTAAACTCTCTGGGCTTTAGTCCCCTCTAAATGAAAATGACAATCAAAATGAAAAATCAAATGAAAATAATGAAGTCTATCTTCATGCTATAATGTTATTGTGGACAATTAAAATGTAGTTGATTTTTCACACAGGGCCTGTCGTGTATATAGTAGGTACTTGGTAAGTATTTCTGCACTCACTATTAATTCACTGAACTCACAGGGAATAAAGTTCCAAGGATAACATTTAAGACACTACTTGTAAGTAGCAAAGAAAAGTATTTTGTACTTTTCATCTGTTAAGGATCGACTAGAGGCATTGATGACTGTGTAGTCTCTGGGAGGCCCTTTCAGGGTTTGTTCTGTAACTCTGTATTTGTGCCCATTTGAATGTTCTAACAACCATATCTAGTTTAGCAATCTTTTACATTTCATGCTTATTTATGTCCTAAAATTATTTCTTATGGAAGACAAAACCGTGGGATGTGAAGACAGTGTAACGGCATTACCAAAGATTGTTTATGGATAGCTATCCAGTTTAGTTATTCCCATGCGTGGTAATCTCGACACTGCATCACTGTGACCAGCAATGATGTTTGGGTGCTGCAGAATACAGCTGATGAACACACTTCCTAAGCCTCTCTGTTGCTGAACTCAGCCAAAAAGCTGTGCATGAGTCTAAACAGATGTTTCTGTTGTTTAGGCCAATGAAGTTTATAGAGTGCATGTTTATCTTTCAGAAGAGAATGTGGAGAGTTCATTCAGTCTTGAGATCCAATCTTTCCGGAGGTTGGACTGCCTCCAAAGTTGAAACAGAAACTGGATGAGCACATGAAGTCATTTGGGGGCTGTCAGAAAAGATAGTCTTTTACTAGTTGGTAGGAAAGAAATAAGACACATGGAAATTGATTTGCCTTAAAATGCTTGAAATTTTTAAAAACAGAGCTTTGATAATAGTTTGCGTTTGAATAAATGTACTACATCTTTAACATAACTGACACTTAGAAAATGCTCTCCATGCCAATTTAGTAGATATAAAACAAGCACAAAGCATCAAAATTTCCTACACATGTTTCACATGATTAGAATGAAATTATCTGCACAAGGAGAAAACTATCAAGGAAATAAAAATTTCATATATCATTTATGTGAGTCATCTCCGATTTAAAGTGTTGGCCACAGGAAAAGACGAGTCTGCTTGTCCAACTCAGCATTTGTCTTCTAACAGTTTAGCAGGGAAGACAGATAAGAAAATAATCAATTGCAATGCGTTGCTATGAAAATATATAAGCTGTACCCCAGAACATTTGTCTTTTGGTTACCAAACATCAAATCACTTTCTTATTTTAGAGGAATGCAAAATTAAGTGGAAGGGAGGGCCGTGTTCCCCATTCTAAAGTCAGAAAGGAGAGGACAGTACTCCTCTGAACTCTGTCAGTGCCAAGTCTGGGTATGTCACCCAGCATGACTAACAGCCATGGTCCAGTGCTTGGTTTAGTGCTCTGCTGACACTATCTTGAAATTATTAATATTTTTTTGAGCAGGGGACCTCATGTTTTCCTTTTGCGCTGGGCCTCTCAAATTATATAGTTGCTTCTCCTGAGAGCACTATATCTCCAAACTTGAAAAAGTGGAGCAAAGTCAGATGGGGAGTTGGAAAGGACTCATGGTGTCTGAGGCTGAGGATCCAGTGGTGAGCTGTGAATGTCCAGAAGTGGAGGAATCCAGTTGTACCAGGAGTGTCTATGTAGTGCTGGTGGTGCTAGCAGGTGTCAAGAGACACCCATCTAAGCACATCATTCCCTGGGCAGGATTTTAACTGTGCCTTGACTCACTAGCCATAGCACATATTTTAATCCTTTCTATTGATCATGTGGGCTACTGTAGTAGTTTCCTAGGGCTATCATAACAAACACTCACAAACTTTGCAGCCTAAACCTCAGAAATTTATTGTCTCATAGTCCTGGAGGCTAGAAGTCCAAAATCAAGGTGTTGTCAGGGGTGGTTCCTTTGGGTGGCTCTGAAGAAGAATCTGTTCTGTGCCTCTCCTCTTGGCTTCTGGAACTTCTGGCAATCCTCAGAGTTCCTTGGCTTGTAGATACATCATTCTAATTTTTTCCTATCTTCACATGCACATGGTGTTCTCTATGTGTCTCTGTCTTTGTATCTAAATTTCCTTCTTATAAGGACACCAGTTATAAGTGACCCAGGGCTCACCCAGACCAAGTACAACCTCATGTTAACTTAATTATAGCTGCAAAGACTGTATTTCCAAATAAGGTCTCATTCACAGGTTCTGGGTAAACATGAATTTTTGAGAGACACTATTCAACCCAGTACAGCTACTAGTAACCTTTTAATAAGATATTTTTCTATTTAAGTTATCCAGAATCCTATTATGTTCAACCATGAACCTTGATGAGTACAGGTATTCTCTGCAGATTTAGATTGGTTAGGGAAAAAAAGTATCCTCACACAAAGTTACATGTGACCTGTGTCCTGAATAACTGGCATGAATTAATAAGAAAGAAAAAAAATAGAGTAAGGGGATGGCATTTCATGCTGATGTACAAAGGTGCTGAGGCTGAAGGAAAGCAAGAAGTCATCTAGATCTTCAAGTAATTAGTATGCGTGGAGCATTTGGGGAACTGGAAGCTCAGATCGGGGTTGTTTGAGACAAGGGACTAAAGAGATGTAAAGGGGCGAGGCGAGAACAGGATTAGCCGGTTGAATGTCATCTATAGGCAGTGGGGGCCACTGATGGTTTTACATGAGAGTGACATGAATAGACTGGTGTTTTGGAAAGATCTCTCAAGTAGCATGAAGAGGCCTGATGTGGAGGGAGATTGAAAGACGGGATATTAATAAAAAGAGAGATGTAGTCTAGGAGACTGTACAAATTTAAGGCATGACAGTGGGAATGGCAACGTGAGGTCGATTTTGTATGGAAACTATGAGACTGATGACCATCCAGATGTGGGACGTGAGATGGAGAAAACAGGGATGACTTCAAGGATGGATGGTGGTGTCCTTGTTCTCTGAGATATTAACTTGTTAGCCACTAATTAACCATTAAATTAACCATTTCTCAGCCATTTGGAAAATTAAACTTTCCAAAAACTTGACCCTATTGATATTTTGGGCCCCCAAATTTTTTATTGTGTGTGGAGGAAGGAGTGTATTGTAAGTTTTATGATGTTTAGCAGCACCCCTGTATCTACCCACCATATGCCAGTCGTGACAATCCAAAATGTCTCCACATCTTGCCAAATATCCCTTAGGGGCAAAATTGCCCTTGGTTGAGAACCACTGGGTTAGTAGGAGGTAGAGAAGGCTTTGAGTGGAAGGAGATGGGTCCACTTGTATAACTTCTAAGTCTGTGGTGCCTGGGGGACATTTACTTGAGGATGCTCACTATGCTGTCCAACCTTCTAAGGTAGGAGACCGGCGCTCACAGGAAACACCTGGGATATCAATACAGACTGGAGAATACTAAGTGTACATGTAACAATTGAGACTTGGATAAAGGGAAGAATGCCCCAAACGTTTAAGAACAAAAGACCAAGAACTGGCGCCCGGGGTCCCACCATTCAGAACTGATGTAAATGAAGGATACTGAGCTCATCAGAGACCGAGAAGGACAGCATGAGAGTCTTTTTCTCCTTCCTGTGGGCCTCTTGACAAATGTCCATCTGCATACATTTCCTATCATAATTATTGACCTGTAGAAGGGGAAAAAACAAAGAAATGGTCTGGGGACCCAAAGCCACAATTTAAGCTACTTGTACAGTTCAGTAAGTGACTTTAGAGAAGAAATAATATCTCATAAGTGACTTAGTTACACATCTTCAAAACAAATTTTTCAACATCTTCACCCTGGAAGGAGTATTAGAAGAAAAAGTGTAAGAGTTTATCTTTAAAGTTTGGATAGTGTATTCTCATCTTCTGAACAGATTCTGTGTAATCCTGCTGAAAGTTAAAACTTCAAATACATCTAACATTTCAAAACTATTTTTAATCTCTTTATAGGAAATAATTGAAAAATAATTAAACTCTCCTAGAGAAATAAACTACTAAATAATAGATCCAAACCAAATTTGCCTTAGAAACTAAGACCTCTATTTGATTTCACAAAAAATTTATTTGTAACCAACATTTTGAATAAAAAATCCCATTTCTTATTGACTGAATGCATCTTTTATTATACTGTCCTTTTAAAATCACAGAAGTCATACATGAATATGTTATTGTTGTAAAAGATTCAAACCACACAGAAATATTTAGAAAAAAACATGAACATCCCCTTTTCCCATCTACCACTCCCCCCACTTTCCCCTCCTTTCCCCAGATGCAACAATTCTCAACTGTTTGGTGTTCAGCCATCTAGTCCCCTGTGCTAGACAGTGAGGCACACCAGTGAATGTGAAACATTGTTCTTCAGTTTGCTTTCTCCCCTTTCCAAATCTTGGAGGTATGAAAGAATCTTTAGCAGCGCATAAACAGAAAACAGTTTTCTTTCAATAATGAGAGAGTGAGCTAATATGATTAAATCAATCCAACATTTATCACAGAGAATGACAATGTCTACACCACTGACAATTCAGCTGACTGACAAGTCTTTGGAACCCATCTGCAGGATGAATGTGGTGACAGGCATGTTGAATTTTAAAAACTCAGTATTTAGATTTGATAACTGCAGAAGCAAAATACCATCCTTCATCTCATAGCAACAAGAGACTATGAGAGTGACAATATTTTATTTTTCTAAAATAATCTGTTCATTATATATCAGACACATTTAGAGGTAGCAAAATGAAATTGCCTGAAAAGAAAATCCAAGAAGCAAGGTGAAATAACCATTTTCTTTACAGTGAAAGATACTTAGCCAATTTCTTATTCTTGTTATTTCTGTGCCTTAGCCTCATGAGGAAAGCTTGGGAATATTTCCCTAATGAGAAACTAACTTGGATGAGGAGAAGACTATGACATTGACCTGACAATTTCTTTACTTGCTCTGTAATGCTAATTCAACCCTGATATGACAGATGATGCAAATAAGAATATCTACAATGAAAATGACTATTTAGTAATCCTACAGAGCTAGGTATCTGTTCCAAGAACGTTAAAATTCAGACTTTAATTTTTTACCACTGATTTTCATCTCCAAGCTATGCTGGCCTAACAGCATTGCTCCTCATCTTGATATAAGCATGAAGTATTTTCATATCATCAGAGAAAATTGCTTTGTTTATTCCACATGGAGGAATTCTTTCCAAATTAGACTGTCTATTTTATTTCTTGATAACTGTCATTATTAGATAAATCTCATCAATAAATGTGCTACTTCTTTCTGAATAAATTCTCCTCTATCATTTGCGTTTTATAGCTAGACAAATCTTTCATTCAGACCCTATTACTCACCTCCTCGGACATTAACTTCCACCTTCTCAATGAAATAAACTGCTCTTAGTGTTTCTTCTCCAAGTCAGAACTGCATACTAGCGTCAAAGCATTAACAGGAAGAGGACTGGCTGGAAATTAAGAGGACTGGCTCGATCAGAGTCCCAGCTCCACTCCCACGTTCCAACGTGTGACATTTGGGCAAGCCATTTGTCAGCTTCGTTTCTTCATTTGTAAAAATGAGAGAGAACAAGATTTATACCACTTAGATCCTCGTGCTCGTCTTGAGGATGAAAAAAGGCCTGTGTAAACTATCTTTGTAAACCATGCACATTATACAAGTGCATATTGTTAAAGTGCCTTGGTGTCCAAAATAAAACATTTAAAAAATATCAGATGAGGCAACAGCTCTCCCCATCATTTCTCTCTACCAGGTGCTTCATATGGTAAGGGAGACAAGAGCTGGGGTGAGCTTCCTGGTTTATAACCTTGTTCCTACCCCCTTTCCCTCCAACTTTCTTCATCTCAGAAATAAGGCAATACATGCAGACGGGTCTCCAGTGACTACGTCTGAATCTCGTGATTCTGCCACTCTGGACTGAGCTGATTGATCCATAGGGTCGACAGCGTCCCCAACCTGCAGTAACTGGAGCCTCTCTTCTGGGAATTTGGTCTTTGATAGGGGAGGCAAATTCTCCATGTTATTGAAGCAGATTCAATTAATGACTGTGCTCTAGAGAGGAGCCTCTTGAATCACTGCTGCTAACACTCTCAGCTTTACCTTAATTTCTTTTCTTCTCAAGTCCCATTGTTAAGTACCTCCTCAGATTCTACGAGATAAATAAATAGAAGTAGATATACCTACCTCATAGGGTTTTATAGTGTGCTTTACAACAGTGTCTGAGACTCTGTAAGCATTCAATAAGTATTTAACGAGTTATTATTATTATTATTAGATGACTTTGAACAATCCCTAGCACATGTAAGGAATATTCAGTTATATTAGTTATGCCTAATGATACTCAACTTACACAGTCATTGCAAGGAATAAAATAATTCATTAATACATGTAATTCACTCAGTATAGTGCGAAACATGTAGAAAATGCTTAATAATAATTTGCTATCATTTCTATTATATGAATGCTACCATAAATAATATACTATATGTATTATTTTGTGGCAAGATTTTTTTCAACATTATGTGTTTCAAATACTTCCATTTTAGTGTGTGGAGAGTGATTTCATTTTTCAAAACTACTGACTGCTCTTAATTAGTTTTCTCTTTCTCTATAGACATTAGGTAGATTTAATTTTTCAAAAAGCTACAAAGTCCTTTATAACTTGCCTCCTTGGACATGTATTTGTGTGTTTTTATGAACTAGAGATCTGGTACTGCAGTAGCTAGGCCATAAGGCACATTTAACATTAATTTGTTACAAAAAAATGCCCATTAAAGGAGCTATTTAGCTATTACAGCTGCACATTTCTGTACCCTATCACCAACGTGTCACATTATCAAATTTTGTAATATTTGCCAGTAAGATAAGTTGTGAGCTCATTGCTTTAATTTACATCTCCCGGATAACTACTGAGAATTTTTTTTCCATATGTTTATTGATCATTTATATTTCTTCTTTTGTAAACTGCCTATTTTCTGTTTGCTTATTTAGTATCTGATTTAGAAAGTCTTTTTTCCTCCCTGGCATAATGGAGGATTCCTAGAAAACCTGAGGAATGCATTTCCTTTTTTCCTACACCCACAACTTCTGGTTATAGGAGAGTGAGAATGAATTGTTTTAGAACAATATTTCAAGTTAGAAGTTTAATGAGCTCTTAATTACAAATTTTAAACAGTGTCATTTAAAGTGGGTCAGCAGCATCTGCCTCACTGAGAAGATGTTTAGACAAAGGCATTAATATTCAGGCTCTCTCCAGACTACTTAATCAGAAACTCTAGGGGCCACTCAGCAATCTGTGTTTTAGGTTACCAAGCCCTCCAGGTGACTGAGAAACACTAAACAAGACCATTCAAAGAAGAAAAAAATAGTAATCCTAAAACTAGATTGGGATTATGGCTACATTTGCTTTTTATATTAGTAGAGTTAGTATTTAAAAACTTTATTGGTATACACAAAAACTTGGATGAGTTTCGAGAGAATTACTGTGAGTGAAAAAAGCTACTCTCATACATGTTTATGATTCCAGTTATATAACATTCTTGAAATGACAAAATCAAGGAGGATGAAGGGTGGTGAGGGGCTAGATGGTGAGTGTGGTAATGAAAGGGCACAATGAGAAATCCTTGGCTGATGAAATGGTTCTGTATCTTGACTGTGGTGTTAGATACACAAATCCACACATGTGATAAAATTGCATAGAACTGAATACACTTACATGAATAAGTCCGATTAAAACTGGGGAATTCTGAATAAAATCAACAGATTGCATCAATGTCAATAGTCAGGTTGTGATATTATACTAGAGTTAAGCAAAATGTTACCACTGGGGGAAATTTGGTAGCGGTTACAAGATACCTCTCTGTATTACTTCTTACAACTGGAAGTGAATCTACAATTATCTCAAAATAAAAAGTTCAATTAAACAACAACAGCAACATCAAAAGTTTTATCAGGTTTAATTATCATCAATTCCCCCAAATATTGATAGAAGATTGGTAAAATGGCTCATGGTCATTTGTACTCTGAATTTAGCAAAATGTTCTAATTCTATTACTCTTAAACTCGAAGAATTGAAAAACAAATAATAAATATG
Organism: Cynocephalus volans; assembly: GCF_027409185.1. Lineage (NCBI taxonomy): Eukaryota > Metazoa > Chordata > Mammalia > Dermoptera > Cynocephalidae > Cynocephalus > Cynocephalus volans. Next base: position 86,379,343 of record NC_084464.1, on the reverse strand, counting down.
CTAGATCAAGAGCATTTAATTTCCTATTGAAAAGTTAAGTAAAAAGTCCATTTTAAGCAGCTCTATTTCTTCTTCTAACAGTATTATCTTCAATGCTTCAATCTTGTATATATCAACTATTCCTAGGGAATAATAATAAGATAGCTTTAAAATACAGAGATGCTTAGAGTAAAAAATAGCATATATTTTAATTTTTAAATTTCAGAGTGGGTCTATTTTTATTTGAATGACAATTCTCTTTGGGAAAGTAAAAACATAACCAGAAACAGATTAGAGAATAATTTCTGCAGAACAGATATTAAAAGAATTATGGGAACTCCTAATTACAAATTACAGGATCGCAGTTGTCAAGTAATTACAAAATAGAGTTGCTCAATAATCCCAAACACCTAAACACTTGCACCATTTATTAAAGATTCTAAGAGGAGGAAACTTCATGAGTCTTAGGTAAATCATTGCAGTTTTCACATTTTGACACAATTTTCCATATAACCTACCTAAAATACTCCAGGCTGCCTATTTTGTTTCTTTTTCTCCCCATAGGTCACTGAGAGAAGGCTTCTTCCTGGAATCTTGATCTTCTGGGACCTATTGACTTTGACTTATTCAATGACAGTTTTAGATGTTGATTGAATATTTATTTCAGGCTTGGGTGATACATTTTAACATGAATTTTTGATCTCTGAAATATTAAAGCAGCCAATAAAAGTTGGTGGATAAAAGAAAGATAGAGTTGTCTATACATGTGCTCCTCAATTTACAATAAGCCAATAAACCCATCACAAGTTGAAAATATTGTAAATTGAAAATTCATTTAATACACCTAACCTATCAAACATCATAGCTTAGCCTAGCCTACCTTAAATGTGCTCAGTTCACATGCCCAGTAACACATTAGCCCACAGTTGGGCAAAAATCATCTAACACAAAGCCTATTTTGTAATAAAGTATTTAATATCTCATGTAATTTGTAGAATACTGTAGTGAAAGTAGAAAACAAAATGGTTGTATTGGTACTCAAAGCACAGTGTCTACTGAATGCATACCAATTTTGCACCATTGTAAAGTCAAATAATAAATTCTAGCCAGAGAATTAAGCAAGAGAAAGGAATAAAGGGCATCCAAATTGGAAAAGATGAAGTCAAATTGTCCCTGTTTGCAGATGACATGATGTTATATATAGAAAAATATAAAGATTCTACCAAAAAAATTCTTAGAGCAGATAAATAAAATCAGTAAAGTTGCAGAATACAAAATCAATATAGAAAGATCAGTAGTGTTTCTATACACCAACAATGAACTGGCAGAAAAAGAAATCAAGAAAACAGTCCCATTTATAATAGTCACACACACACACACACACACACACAAAATATATATATATATATATATCTAGGAATAAATTTAACCAAGGAGGTGAAAGATCTCTACAATGAAAACTATGAAACACTGATGAAAGAAATTAAAAAGGACACAAAAAAATGGAAAGGCATTCCATGCTCATGGAGTAGTAGAATTAATGTAGAAAACAACCATACTACCCACAGCAATCTACAGATTCAATGCAATCCCTATCAAATTATCAATGACATTCTTCACAGAAATAGAAAAAAACAATCCTAACATTCATGTGGAATGAAAAAAGACCTTGAATAGCCAAAGCAATCTTGAGCATAAAGAATTAAGTGGGAGACATTATGCAACAAAGCTATAGTAACCAAAACAGCATGGGACTGACATAAAAACAGACATAAGAACAAATGGAACAGAATAGAGAACCCAGAAATCAATCCACATACTTACAACCAACTGATCTTTGAGAAAGGAGATGAAAACATACACTGGGGAAAGGACAGCCCCTTCAATAAATGGTGCTGAAAATGTGTAAAAGAATGAAACTAGACCCCTATCTCTCACCACATACAAAAACCAAGTCAAAATGGATTAAAGACTTAAATGGAAGACCTGAAACTATAAAACTCCTAGAAGAAAACACAGGGGAAACACTCTAAGACATAGAACTAGACAAAGATTTTATGAATAAGACATCAAAGCACAAGCAACGAAAGCAAGAATAAACAAATGGGATTTTATTAAACTTAAAAGTTTCTGCACAGCAAAGGAAACAATCAGCGACCAAAGAGATAACCTGAAGGATGGGAGAAAATATTTGCAAACTACACATCTTAGGGACAAGGGATTAATACCCAGAATGTAAAGTAACTCAAACAACTCAATAATAATAATAATAAACAATTTTAAAATGGGCAAAGGTGCTGAATAGACATTTATCAGAAGAAGGTATACAAATGGTCAACAGTTACATAAAAAATGTTCAACATCACTAATCATCAAGGAAATGTAAATCAAAACCAAAGTGGGATATCATCTCACTTCAGTTAGACTGGCTATTATCAAAAAGACAGAAAATAACAAATTCCGGGAGGTATGTCGAGAAAAGGGAACCCTTATATATTGTTGTTGGGATTATAAACTAGTACAGCCATTTTGGAAAACAGTGTGGCGGTTTCTCAAACAACTACAGATAGATCTTCCATATGATCCAGCAATCCCACAATTGAGTATATACCCAAAAGAATGGAAATTGTTATGTCAAAGAGATACCTGTACTCCCATGTTTATTGAAGCTTTATTCACAATAGCCAAAATATGCAACTAATCTAAATGCCCACTGATGGGTGATTGGATAAAGAAAATGTGGTATATGCACACAATGGAATACTATCAAGCCATAAAAAAGAATGAAATTCTGCCATTCACAGCAGCATGAATGTATTTGGAGAAAATTATAAGTAAAATAAGCCAAGCACAGAAGGAGAAATACCACATGCTCTTACTCATATGTGAGAGATAAAAAGCAAAACAAAAACAAATAAATAATAATATGTTGAACTGTTAAAAGAAAAACTGGTTACTAGAGGCAGGAGAAGGGAGGGGAGAAGGGGGATAGTGAAAGGCTGGTTAGTGGACACAAAATTACAGCTAGGTAGACAAAACAAGTCCTACTGGTGTACAGTCAACCCAGGAATCTATAATTAACAATGATTTACTGCATGTTAGCAAATGACTAGAAAAGAGGAGAAATGTTCACATCACAAAGAAATGATTAAGTTTTGGAATGATGAATATTCTAATTACTCTGATTAGATCATCACAAATACTATACATACATTGAAATATAACTCTGTACCCCATAAATATATCCAATCAATATGTTTCAATAAAGAATTAATTAAAATGTAGTAAGTTGAATCATCATTAAGTCAGGGACTGTCTAATTGTAATCTTCTTTTCCTTTATATGGCTGACTTATTCCTGGACTTGCTAGTATAGATTTTACTTCATGCAATATCCTTTTTCACTTGGGATTTAAAACCTGCCACAAAATTTTACCAGGACTTTAGTAGAGTTTATCGTATTTAGAATCTTTAAACTACAGTTATTAATTCCACAATTTGTTTAGTAATTTTTACAATTTAAAATCAGTTACACATGTATGTATCCAACACATGATTTATTATTATAAACAATTTAATTTATTTCTTCTCATCTATTCATGTCCTCCAGTGTCCTGTGTGGCAGGAGTAAAGTACTGACTTACAGATAAATATTTGGTAAATATAGAATAGAAACCGGAAAAATATAAGAGCTGTTAGTTTTGCTTTGGGATGAACTTCCCTTCATTTTATTCTATTCTCAGAAAACTTCTGGAAACACATTTATGTAGTGTGTAGTTTAAAGGAAACTGTACTGCAATGGTTAATCAAACAATAAGAAAATCCCATATTCTGGAAATTTGAGACCAACTTTTATTTGTAAGTCTGTGTTTTTCACTGCATTTTGGGAATCTTCTCCATTCTTCAGAGGCAGGGAGATTCCTAACACAGGCTTTAAGCTTCCTTTAAAACCATAGGGAGAGACATCTTTCATGGTTTCTGTGTACTGAGTCATAACAAATCAAGTTGCTTGTGCCAAAAACCCACACTACACTCACTCCCCTTATACAGCCTCTCCAAACAGGTCAATGAAGGGCTCCTGGAACTATAATTTATGGTGCCTCATACAGCGATAAGAAAAATGCTGGACCAAGTTCAGAAGCAAGGGTCAAACGATGACGATGATAGCAAACAATCTCAAATTGTTTCGTTGCAGCTGCCTACGAGGCTGCTGGGAGAGAATGAATATCAGGGAGAACTAAACAGTTATAACTAAGCCAGGCTGCTTTTATTTATTTATTTTGTAAGGGACAGCACTTGGATCGCTTGGGGGCAAACACTGATGTATTTCCATCTTCCTTCTAAAATATTCAATTAGAAAAACTGGGAAAGAGTTCCTTCTTGTCACATATTTTCAAGGAGTGGTGAGACTCAAAAATGGGAGCTAATTAAAAGTACTAAATATTTTTGGTCAAGAATAGAATGGCCTTATGATGTTTCGTTACTGATGTTAGCCTGCTCTGGGCTTGTGCTGTCACATAGCAGTGGCGTAAGGTTTTCATTCTCTTGTTTCCAAAATAATGCAATGTTTCTGTATATCACTGTGCCACCGTACTGCTCACCATTATCTATTGCCATTTAGATTCTTCCTCATTTTTAGCTAATGTAGTCTCTGAGATTCTTTGCCAAAAGTAAGGTAACAAGTTGAAAGGGAAAAAGGTAATGTCTCAAGTCTTAGTTGCCCAAGAAGAGATCTAAAATATTTCGAAAAATTCCTATATTACTAGTCTTTAAGTTGAAAGAGAAAAAATATGCATCTATACCATTCTGAAATAAACAAAAATAGCTATTATGACGAGGGTACTTCAAAAAGTTCATGGAAAAATAGAATCAAAAGATAATACAAATCTTTCCGTGAACTTTTTGAAGACTCCTCTATGTCCTGTTTTTTTCTGTCCAACTTATAACAGGGCAAATCACACTCCTCTCAGTCAGGGAGGCTCCCTGTCCTACTTCAGGCAGAATTTTTACAGGCTTGTCTCTTATCTAAGCCTCTCTATAAACCTTTCTTCTATTTCTGTTACTTTATCTAATTTGGAAGATAAGGAGGGTCAAAAACAAACAAAAAGAGCTGCCAAAGAAATAATAGAGGCCTTTGTCTCTCTTCTGAACTGAAGCATTCCTACCCACTAAAACAGTCTCAATTAAAATGCAGTGAGTCATTGTCTCTCTCATTTGCATGAGTACCACCCTTGTCACCCACCTTTGCAGGAAAGGTCATTCACTGACAGTGATGACTCATGCTGCCCACCAGTCTTCAAGGACTTTCTAGCTGTCCATGCTCATCAATAGCAGCCATAAAATTAATTCTACCTAGTTCTTTCTTCAGTCTAGGTCCTAGAAATCACTATGGCTTCTGAGCAAGATCTTCTATCTGACTTAAACTCCCCCTAGTAATTCAGGCATATGATGCTGACCCCAAGTCTCCCAGAAGGAGCTCTGGAGCTGAATGTGTCAAGCAAACCCCTTTCAATTTGTTAACAATACAAAGGGCACCATCATGCAGTATCATTCATTCTTTCTCAAGAGAAATTTTGAATTTATTTTCTTGTTACTGTTTAACAAAAGTTCCATATTGCGAAAAATTTGCATTTTGTTTCTTTGAAACCATTATACACTGAGAACATAGCAATAGTTATCATGTACTATACTGCTACTACTCTGTTAAATGATTTAATTCATGATCATATTTGATCTTCACCCGAAGAGATAGGTACTGCATTCTCCATTTCTAAGGAGAAACTGAGGTTTAGGGAGATTAAACAATTTATCATCACACAGGTAATAAGAACTGGAGGAGTTACTTGAACCAAAAACTTATCTTCTCCAAAGTCTGTGTTCTTTCCTATTTTGCTACACCACCTCCAGAAAGAATGGTACTAATCTGAATCTGCTTAACAGAATTCGTGATAAATTAGTCAGAGTAGAGCTAGCATTCATTCACCTTTGTACTCTGAGGATAAAAGTGATTTTTTTCCCTAAGTTCTTCAAATACTTTTTAATTTCAATAGTGTGGACAGCTGTTTTAGAAGATCCTCATTTCCCAAGCAGAAATCAAAGAATGATTTTATGTAGTACCAGTTGCTGGAACACCAAGCCTATTAGAGATCTTTAATACATTCTGTTTCTTCTTTCAGGCTTGAATGTGAATCTGAAGTATTATACTTCTCTTTGAAGATGACATTTAAAAAAAAAAAAAAAAAAAAAGGTGACCGGTAAGGGGATCTTAACCCTTGACTTGGTTGTTGTCAGCACCACGCTCTCTGAAGTGAGCTAACTGGCCATCCCTATATATAGGATCCGAACCCGTGGCCTTGGTGTTATCAGCACCACACTCTCCCGAGTGAGCCACGAGCTGGCCCAAAGAAGATTTTTAAAGAACAAAATTCTATTTGTCACTGCAAGATAATTAAACCCATCATTATTGAAATGTTTTGAAACTTAATAAAACAATAAGATTCCATAATTGTTATGTTACTGCACACTTTAATTGACGGTCTTCTATCCCTAAACTAAATGAAAAGTCACTTTTTCTATTTTGATAAAATTAAATTGCTTTTGAGACTTTCCATTGGGACCAGCCAATCTCTCTACAGCCTTTCTCAATCTCTGAAATATGATAAATAACATTCATAAGAAGAAACAGATGAAGAATAAGTAAAGTTAATAAACAGGAAAACAAAGAAGGAAACAAGAACAGAATCAAAATGGCAGAATAGACAGTCCCCAGCATCAATCTTTCCCACAATCAACCAATTTACAACTCTTAAAAAGCAAAGACAGCGAAGCTGGGGGCCACTAGAGCTCAGGGGAAGAGTAAGAGAGACCTACTGAGTTCATGAAGGAAAGAGAAGCCACGATGAGAGATAGAAGGGACCACTCTGACAGTTTTGAGTCCTGGCCATTTCAAGGCTGGCCCTGGTGAGCACATGAAGTAAGAGCTGGCTAAAACCATAGCTGTGTCCTTTGTGTGAAGTTGCTTGGAGACTGCAAGGGAGAGGAGGGACTTGGAATTCCTCAGGCCAGCAAGACCACTAACAGGGTTCCCATGGACGCACATAGGAGTGAGGGGCCAAAGACAACTGAAAAAAGGAGCCACTCAGAGGCCAGTGAGTCATTGCAAGGAACTGGCACATGGCCTGTCCCATGGGAAGTATTTGTAGTGCAGGGGGTGGGGGTGACAGGCCCACTGAGGGAACACTGGGGCACAGCATGGACAGCTGATCCATCCTCCGATCAGCACATTCCCACTCAGTGGAGACTGGTCAGGAATACAGATCTGCAGGAGGTGAAGTTTGTTGAAAAGACTCAGGCCCAGACCAGAGTTTACATATAACCCAGGTGTACTGGACCTCACAAGACCCAGAAGTGCTTACAAAGTCAACAATTAAAACCTGAGCTGCACAAAGAGCCTTCCGCAGGGAATCAACAGCAAAGCAGTAATTTAGCTCAACCACAGGGCTCAAGTGCTGGACCCCACAGGAATTTCCTCCATTTTAGATGTAAGCAAAGAATAACAAATTAGTTCCAGTGCAGATACATTAATTTTTGTGAAAAATCTTTTGACTTGATTGTTTCTAGTATAGCATATGGAAATGTACGAACATACCAATGTCTGAATTAAGAAATAAATTTCCTAGATTTCTGCAAAAAAAAAAAAAAAAAGTGGTGGGGGTAACTAATAATCCAACACAAAACTGAAAGAAAACACAAAAAACCCACAGATCAGAGACAAAGTTCTGATATTAAACAGTAAAGGTCTAACACCACCAAAGAACACCTGTAAAACCTAGAAGAGCCAGAAGCTCCTGAGCGGGAATGAGGGGGGTCTGAGGACCTCAGCCACACACCCCACTGTCCACAACCAGGCCAATGAAGGAGCCAGTTGTGGGCCTACCCAACTCCTCCATCTCCACCTCCATTTCTCTACCTCCTTTCCCCCACCTCCCCCCACCCCCACTGCTCTGCAACAACATCTTAGAATGTAAAAATATAATAATCATAATAAATAAATAATTTTTTTAAAAAAAGAAGGAAACAATTTTTTTTTTTTTTTTTAAAAAGCAGGAGTCAGGAAGAGTCAGGGACAGAGTTTTAAGCACAGGGACAGCTTACAAAAAATCCTGTTCTTGCCTCTCTTAGCATGGTCTTGTGCACAGACGGACAACTAGAGGATGATCAGGGGAAACTCCATTTTTGCTAGTTCTGTCTATGGCCCAGGTCAATAAGTTGTGGCCCATGGCCACTTGATGACGTTTGTAGCACAGGGTACCTTCCAAAGGAGAGCTCTAATAGGACCTTGCTGTCCTCCAGGTGCTCATGAGCCAGTCTAGAGGATGGCATAGGGAGGTTTATAAACACTTCTCTGCTATTTGGGGACCTGAATGCAATCATTCATTTATTCATTTCCTCATTCATAGTGGTTCATTCATTTAAAAAATATTTGCTGAAGACTAAAGGCAATGTGCTTGGCACTACAGGAAATTAATCATAAAATCACACAAACAATTTTGCCTAAATACTTCCACGTTACATGCCTTCTCTAAGTGTTTTATAAGCCCTCAACCCCAACAAATACAAAACTAAACTCAACATGCTCTTCTTACCAAACCCCATCACTAATCACTCACTTTCTTTACCTCTAGTCAAATCTGTTCTTTCATCAATATCTCAAATTTTTGTTACTCTTCAAAACCATCCACTTTGTCATCTAAACTAGTCGCCTCAAAGTCACTGTCTGCTCTTTTGGCTCCCTTGCCCTACTTCTCTAATCAGTCATCAGGAACCTTCAATCCTGCTCCCGATTGTACCTCCCTCTCTCCACCCCCTTATCATCTCTCACCTGGACTTAACTGAGATAGGCTCCTGTCCAACTTCTCCTCCAGCCCCCTTTTTCTCCCTTTTATGTACACTGTAGTCTGACCAATGCTCCTAAAATACAAATCTTATCATACTACTCTTTTGCTAAAAATCCTACAATTACTCACTGCCAAACAGATAATAAAGTACCTTAAGATTGTAGAGTAATACCCTCCCATCTGTTTTATTTACATATCTACCTTTCTAATCTTCCTATGTTGATCTTACACATTCTTTTTCATGAATACTTGGCTTATGATATGTGTGCTTTTTTAAGAAAAAAATCTGTTAGAAGTCATAATTTTAGGGCTTTATTTTATAGGAAGTAGAAGACCACTGGAGTCATTTTAGCAAGAAAAGGACTAGACCAGTATGTGACTTAGAAGAATGAATGTAGTAGCAATTTAAAAAATAAACGGAAGAAGGAAACTAGGAACTGAAAAAACTGGCTACAGCAGGTGGTTACTGCCATGGTGATAACGATCTGAGCCTGGACAAGACAGTAGGAAGGAAGATGCAATGAAATAGCTTGTATGAAATAAGATTATATAGAATTTACCTGAGCTGTTATGATCATTTTATTAAGCTGTTTTTTGCATCACACTTACAATGGACAATTGAAAGTACAGAAAGAGAAAAGAGTCTATTAGATTTTTCTTGAAAGTTAAAATTAGAAGCTTAGTAGAGAAGTGAAAAGAATGCAGAAAACTGCTATATGAATAAATAAGAACCATTTGCACTGAGGCCTATATTAGGATTTGTATAAAAGAATATTTATAAAATATGAGAGCATTATTTTTGGTGACTAGATATATAAACTATTTCCTTGATTTAATTTTACAGTATTGATTTGTTAGCAAACACTTTATAAAATTTTTAGGAATGAGTAAAATCTAAAGTAAAGAGTTTTTTTTCTTTCTACTTTGAATTCCTATTTTATGCTGAGCACTGTATGCAGCCCTGTGGAAATAAATAAGCACAACATAATCCCTACCCTCAAAGGAAATTACAAACTTGTTGAGGTTTATAATAAGCAAAACAAAAATCTAGAATTTAGTCAATTAAGTTGAAAATTTAGGCCCCAAACACTTTCTTCTTAAAGGTGTATAACCAAAGCATGAAAAGAAGGATATTTAATTTGTTTTGCTTGATTTATTGGTTACCTACTAGAATTAGAAGCCCCAAAACACTAAACAAAAAGAAAGTATTCATAGGAAATATTCAACATGCAAAACATGCCTGCCAAGAAACCAAACAACCCACACACAGCCAGTAAAAGTGAAGACTCTTACTTCATACTCTAAATGCCTCCAGACTTAAACTGTGTCAGGGACAGAACATTTCACAGCTGTAGAACTTTTTAGAGAGATTTTTCTGCCAATCTTAAAATTCTGTAATGCAAATCATTACCTAGAGAATCACTCCCAAACTTCTTAAATAACGAAGGGAATAAACAGAAATGTTGTTAGTTTAAATTTTTAGGGAAGAGGATGATCTGTTGCGCAAACAACTACTTTGCAGCCCTTAGTCTTTTTAAAAGTTCACCTTCAGAGCTATGGTCAGGGTTCATAAAGTCTAAATAGAAAGATTAAAATCCAAGACCTCGTAGCCTTAGAGCCCAAGCAACTACAGATATTCTGTAATGTTTGGCTATGGAATCTTTAATTTAAATATCTGTCATTAAAAATAAGAATAATTTAAAGTTCTCTGCTGCTATAAAACTGTAGGTATGGGACATTTTCCAATTCTGCAATAAAACAAAATTTGTGCAAAAAAATTTTTTTTTCTCTTGTTTGTTTTCTTATACATAGCATAATCAGGGCCATCACTCACTGACTTGAGGATAAATTACTAGTGTCATTTAATGCAATTTTGATAGTAGAGTATATTCTGCTTTGTCCTTCATTTTTTCTCCTTATGATTACAAATGGTCATTAAATTATCATTAAATATTTCTTAACTCTCTCTGCTTAGAACGTTATCCTAGGTAGACATAATGAGAGAGCAGAATGGAGTTAAAAAACATCTATTAGAAAATAAATTTCTATAAAAAGTAACAGAGATTTAAATTTAGATGAGAGACATATTCATATTGCAATTTCCCAAATGAATTTTGCCGTTGGATAAAAATAAAAGGTCATAATAAATTTTGTCCTGGATCCCTTTGAGTGTAGGCTGAATATAGTGACTTGAGTCTAACCAATAGAGTGTAAAAGGTGGGAGGGACTTTACAGGGGACAAACTTGGCAGACACCACCATAACCAAGTGATAAAGGTAACATCATCAGTAATAATTCATGCTTATATTATGCACCTCTTGATAGGATGTGACGAGAAGGTCACCTCACCTCTTTGGGAGTCTTCCCCCAAATCCATATTTTTAGTCTAACCATTTGAAAAACATCAAACAAGCCCAAATTGAGGGACATTCTACAAAATACCTGACCACTATTTCTTAAAACTGTCAAGGTCATGAAAAACAAGGAAAGACTGAGAAACTGTCACAGATTGGAGGAGACTAGGAGACCAGATGACTAAATGCAATGTGGTATTCTGGATTGGATCCTGGAACAGAAAAAGAGCATTAGTGGAAAAACTTGTGGAATCTGAATAAAGTCTGTAGTTTAGTTAAATAGTAATGTACCAGTGTTATTCTTAGCTTTGACAAATGCACTATGGTTATATAAGATGTTAACTTTAGGGAAAACTAGGTAAAGGGTATATGAAAACTCTATCTTTGTGACTTTTCTGCAAGCCTAAAGTCATCCCAAAATAAAAAAAAAAAAAAAATGGATTAAGTACACATACATGCACACACAAACACACAGAGCACAATCAGGACTTAATTACAATTTTTAAAAAGGATAAGGAAGTCTTAGGATAACAATGGCACCCTTCCTTTCGTGAAGAAATAGAACATAGCATTTTACTATTTTCTTGATATTTAAATCTGGGCTTGATGTTGGAGTACCTCTGAGATTTTAGTTCTGTTAGAAATTTAAGCAGCCCAAGCAAGATTTTTAATTTACCCTTATATATGCAGAAAATCAATGGTATGTGATTCATGAAAGTAATGTTACTCAGTTTTTCGTCTAATTATTATTTACTGAGTTCTAGCAGGGCATAAAAAATTCTTTTAAGCATTAAATTTATACATAGAGAAACTCAGAAAATTTATTATCTGAAAAGTGCAAACCTTCTGACTCTGGGCTATAGTTCTTTCAACCAAACTTTGGAGCCTACTAGGCCACTCCCATAATTCCATGGGGCATGTGATATATTCAGTGGAAAAGCCACCCTTCTTTCCCAGTGGAATTTTGAGGAGGCAATGAAGGGGGGGCATTAGGTTTTCTACACCAGAAACCTACTAAATGGCCAGAGATTGTGGATATTTTTCTGTCATGATTTGTGTACCCAGTTTGCTGCATCCTTGATGGAAATTCTGATTATCCTCTTTAAAACAACCTAGTTTAATTTCCGGGATCATCAGAGTTGTGAATTATAGATAATACAATTACTTGCAATGTACTTTTTAAGGTTGATGTAGTGGACAGACTCTGAGATGACCCCTAATGATCCCTCTGTAATCTTCTTATGTAATTCCCAGAGAATAAGTGTGGGTTCGATTTAGTGACTCTCTTCCAGTGAATAGAATGTAACAGAAGTGACGGATGTCCCTTCCTAGATTGGGTTATGAAAGATTGTGGCTTCCTTCTTGGGGGTGCTTCTGTTCTTTCATTCTCTCTTGAATCACTTACAGCTTAGGGGAAGCCAGATGCAAGTCATAAGGCAGCCCTGTGGGGAGACCCACATGACGAGGGACCAAGGCCTGCAACAACCATGTGATTGAGCTTGAATGTGGATCCTCCCAAAGCCCCCTTCCTACCCAATTTAGTCATGACCGCAGCCCATGGGAAACCTTGAAGCGGAGCTATCTAGCCAGCTATGCCTGAATTTATGATCTGTTAAAACTGTGAGATAATATGTAAATGTCTTTTATCGTTAAGCTGCTAAATTTGGGGTAATTTGTAATGTGACAGTCGATAGCTAAACCAGTTGATGAAGGGAGGGGGGAGATTTTAAACAGGTACCCACATTTACTGCTTAATGCTGAGAGTGTTACTATAGTTGTCTAGTATTTTTTAAAATAACATATTCTTTTATTTAATTTTACCTTTTTGAAAGATTTGTTTTATAATTTTCTTGATAATCTAAAAATACGTTTTGGGGGCCCTCGTTCTCTCATTTGTTTTCGTTGTATTTTAGGTCAATTAGGGACTAAAAATTAAAACTGAAAATAGAAATTGAGCTTCAGTTTTACTCTGTGATTGTTAAAATGTTTTAATGAGATGAAAACATGTCTTTATACCAGAAAACTTTTCCTGGAAAATGTGAATTACCTGTCAGATTCATTTAAAAATATTTCAGGTCAACACATAGAAGTGTTTCCATTTATGAGAACACCAGACTAATACTTTAATTGGAATTGCAACTATGTGATGCTTTAAAAAATGCCTGATCTCTCTTTTTGTTCTTTTTATTATAATGAAATCATCTTTGAACATATTTAAAATGTTTTAAAATTGTTTTATTCTTTGCTATTTTACATTCATATTTCTTGGATTTAAGCCCAGATCAAATGTCCCCCTACTACTTATATGTCATATCTGTGTCTACATTTATCCATATGCACACACAAAGGTATGTGTGTGTATACATATGTATAAATATATACTATATGCATATGGTATATATACAAGTACATACATATATGTATATTTAACTCTTCATTGAATTTGTGATTGTAACACAATAAAAACAACAAAGAAAGCAAGCTCATTTTTTTTTATTGCTGTGATTCTAAGTCAGAAACATACTGGGATCTTCTGGGCACTTCCTCAAATAATGCATATTTGCTGTGGAAAACATGGGATGTGTAAGTTTAAACAAATTTTCCCAGATGATTCTACTGTTCAATTTAAAATAAAAAAATATAATTCTAAGGACCTTCTCTGTTTCCTTTTGAAACAAGAGGTTTTTATAAATTTGTCCTGTTGAGTTCAAAAAGTATACCCTAGGAATTATTGTTATGGAACAGTTACTACATGACTGACTGAATTCATTAAACATGGATTCTGCCTTCAGGTGTCTCATAATCTAGTGAAAGGGACAGAGAGAAAGAAAGCAACTGCCTACAATTTTGTGCTTTATGTAAAGCATCTTTCAACTTATGGTCCAGAAGAAGAGTGACTCAGTTCTGCCTGCCCTGGCAGTTGGCATGAGCAGTGAAGCTTGAATTTTTTGTCACTGTCCTCACATTCTCACTAGATTACTATGATTCTGTCATTTTTATTTTCATTTTGATATGTTGAGCATTATTAATTTAAGCATTATCAACAGATACAAAAGCAAAGAGAGTTTTAAGCAGAGGCATTGTGATTATGATGGAAACAGAATGTAAGCTCGTTGGAAGTAGAAAGCTGTTTGACTGTAGGAAAAATTCAGAAGGACAAAGAACAAATCATTCAACATGTATGTGAAAAATGTAATCTATGCAGTCAGTTACAGGGAAAATAACTATGGCTTTGAGGATCAGCATCAGTGTGGAATGCCTATTGACTTAGGTCTATCTCAAGCAAGCACAAGACTTGGAGAAGAGAGATGAAAGAGCTGCTGCTGACTTTCTTTTTTTTTTTTTTTCCCTTCTGGAAACCAGGCTAACTCACAGGCTCAAGGCCAGTTGCCCTTCTGCACATCATCAAACTGTGGTGGTGCGTGTGAGCCGCTGAGGAGGAGACTTGCTGTGATCCCCATCAACAGAGGCATTACCCGCATCAGCAGATTTTCATATGGAAGAAACCAGTGTATTTGGGAGAAAAAATATGGCTAAAGATGATGTATCAGCAAGAAGGAGAAGAATGCGCCTGTTTTAAAGCTTCAAAGGACTCAAATAAGTACATATTCATTTTGTGAAGATACAAATAGGTTCTGTAAGCCAAAACCCTTCATAGTCATTTTAGGCTTAAGCACGAAAGGGCTTCTGGAAGCCCTACTTCGTGAATAAAAGGTATGTACAAGCTTCAAAGTACTTACAGTTTAGAGCAAATCGGAGAAATCCTTAGACTACCTTCCCACTGGGGTTACTAACAGTCCCACTGAAGCCCCCATCTTCTATCTTGGACCCCAGTGCCACCCAGAGGTCTCCTCTCCTTGAACATATGTCCCTGCTTCAGCACCCTGAGCCCCTATCCTGCTGGCTCTGTTACTGTCGTGGCTACCTTCTGACCTGCACTTGATACATCTTTTCTGTTATCTGCTGCATTTCACCTGTCTTCTAGTTTTGGTTTGTTTCCCAATTTCTTGTGTTACAAATCCCTTAACCACGTATTTAAAAACAATAGAATATGTTTGAAGAGGATGAACATAATGTTCTCTATTCTCTGTCAGGTCATAAAAAAAGCCAACTAGATAAGAATGCACTTTGTATAGTTGAAGTCATGATTTCTACGTGTCACTATTTTATAAAAAGCACTAATTTCTCATATCATATCCAGTGAATGTTTTCCACATGTGATCTAAGGAGGTATACGTAAACAATATGCTGTTTATTTTATAAAAAGATATAATTGTATGAATGTAATAATCTCAAAGTGCGACTTAGCTGTAGCCACATGTACATTATTTATAAGAGTAGTAAATATGAAGATAAAATGTTAAAGCTATAGAGTAAGCCTTTTAACTCACAAACAGATGTGACATTGTTTAATCTACAAGTAGCCTGGAAAGAGTGGGTGGGTGTTTATCATATTCCTTCGGAAGTTTCCAGCCCAGATAGTAAAGGGCTGTATAAACCTTCTACATTTTTGTCAGCAAAAATTATTTCATCCCTTGCTAAAATTCAGTCAGTTTGAGGATGAAACAAAGCAGCTGCTAATATAGTGTAACTTTGCTTACTGCGTGGTTGAAGATGGAACAGAGAGAAGGTCCTGTATTGTGATTTAGAAAAGACTCTGCACTTGAAGCTTAACTATCACAAGTATTTGTGATGACCAATGTACATTTAGTCATTTACCAACCTAAAGTAAAGCATGATTTGCACTAAATTACTCACAGTAACTGTTTTCAACCAACAAATTCTGAGTCCTACTAATACTTCAAGGAAGAGTAATAAATAACCCAGGATTTGACTAACAACCCTTACAGAGGAAAGAAAGGGAAAAACCAAGTCATGCTAGATGTTTGGTAACTTTTGTTATACAAATTCCCACAGTTCCTACATTCCTGTACTCTGTCCTGGGAACTCGAAGTCCCTTGGTTTCCTCAACTGAGGGAGTCTTCATGGTACAGAAAGGGTTCCTCTCTTCTATGCTACAACCTGGAAATTCTTGAGGCAGTAAGAGTTGGGGCAACCACAGGGCTCATCTGTTTTGTTTGTCTTCTCTCAGTGATCACTGTTCTTTCTTGCCTAATGCTCAGTGTCTTCAAAACTGCTGTTTTATATATTTTGTTTGGTTTTTTGTTG
This sequence comes from Cynocephalus volans, assembly GCF_027409185.1. Taxonomy (NCBI): domain Eukaryota; kingdom Metazoa; phylum Chordata; class Mammalia; order Dermoptera; family Cynocephalidae; genus Cynocephalus; species Cynocephalus volans. Next base: position 86,362,945 of record NC_084464.1, on the reverse strand, counting down.
ATTCAGTTAGGAGGATAAATCTTGTCCCTCTTATTTCATGTTGGTCAGAAATGAAAGTCTTGTTTTAATTAAAAGTTGGATTCCTTTGGTTCACACTAGTTCTAAGTCAGCTGCCAATATAACACATTTCTAATTTTTATGTTTGGAATGAGATAGGGGTTAAGGTTTGTTTTTTTTTTTTTTTTTTTTTTTCATAAAAATATGTTGTTCCAGCACCATTCTTTAGAGTGACATGTTTCCCATTAAATTTACTTGGTACCTTGGTTGAAAATTAATTGACCATATGTATGTGGCTCTTGCTTTGTAATCATTATTCTGTTCTGACTTATTATCTCTTTATTTAGGTATTCTTTAATTTTCAGTATTATTTTGTAGTTTTTAATGTAAAAGTCTTGCACATATTTTGTTAGATTTACTATTAATATTTGAGGGTTTTGATACTATAGTAAATAGTGTTTTTAAATTTTCATTTTCCAGTTGTTTACTGTCAGTATATAAAAGAACAATTCACTTAGTTCTAGTAGTATTTTAGTAGATTACATAGGGGTTTCTATACATATAATCATGTCATCAGTGAAAAATGAGATTGAAGGCCGAGCCTGTGGCGCACTTGGTAGAGTGCTGCGCTGGCAGCGCGGCGACGCTCCCGCCGCGGGTTCGGATCCTATATAGGACTGACCGGTGCACTCACTGGCTGAGTGCCGGTCACGAAAAACGACAAAAAAAAAAAATAGGAAATTTTTTTTCTGTCTCAGTTTTGGAAGAAAATGACTTAATATTTCACCATTGAATACAAAGTTAACTGTAGGCTTTCTATATATAAACTATCGCATCGAAGAAATTCCTTTCTCTTCCTAATTTGCTAAAAGTTTTTATCATAGATGAGTGTTAAATTGTCATATATTTTTTCCGTATGTATTAAAATAATCACAAAGTTTATTTTCTCCTTTATTTTGTATAATGTGGTAAATTATACTGGTTGAATTTCTAATAGACCAATCTTGCATTCATGGAATATACCTTACTTATCTTTATCCGTTGCTGGATTTGAAGTGTTAATGTTCTGTTAAGAATTTCATATCCATGATGGTACTTCAAAAATGTTCATGGAAAGATTCGTATTATCTTTTAATCTGTTTTCCCATGAACTTTTCTGGAGCATCCACATATGATTATAAGGAATATTAGTCTATAGTTCTTTTTCTTCTTCTGGTGACTTTGTGTCTTTTTAGTATCAGGGTGATGATACTAATGTCCCCAAATGAGCTGAGAAATATGCCTTCCTCTTCTTTTCATGTGAAAGAGTTTACATAGAACTTATTTCTTTCTTAAATGTGTAATAAAACTTGTCAATGAAGACTTCTGGGCCTAGAGTGTTGTGGAAAAGTTTTAATCACAAATCTAATTTTTTTAACAAATGTAGATTCCTTTCATAAAAAAATTTTTTGTGTGTGCGAGGTCTGAAAATGTGTGTTTTAAAGGAATTTGTATCTTTTATCTAAGATGTCAAATGTGTCTACTAGAATCTGTAATGATAATCCTTCTTGCTTTCCTGAGATGGACAGTTTGTGTTGTCTCTATTTTGTTTTTTGGTAAGTCTAGAGATTAGTCAATTTATTAGTCTTTTCAATAAAGTAATCTTTGGTTTAGTTCACTTTCTCTGCTATTTGCATTTTTCAATATTTGTACATAAAGACAACTTTTAATAGTAAAATGAAACCTTAGTACAGATAATTGACTCTAATTTCTGTGACTGGCATGTATTTGTATGTTAAATATGATTTTCATTAATATCCTGTGAATCTAGTTCCTTAAATGTAGTAATTAAACTTCATAGTTTAGTCATTATTGGTATGTTTTTCATTGATTGTTGTTCTTTCTGTTGTCTTTCTTCTGCTTATTTTCGGTTTAATTTGCTCTTCTTTCCCTAGATTCTTAAATGGAAGCTTATCTCATTGACGTCACTTTTTTTTTTCTTTTCAATAATGACTATTTAAAGCCTTACATTGCCCTCTAAGTACTACTTTTGCTATATCTCACATATTTGAATATGCTGTGTTTTCATTCTCTCAGTTCAAGGTTTTGTTCTTTTAGTTCAAATAGTTTTTAACTTTTTGTGTTTCTTTGGTCGTAGGTTATTAAATGATGTGGCTTAATTTTCAAATACTTTGAGGATTTTTCAACTCTAGATAATTTACTATTATTTATTTCCAATTTAATGCTTGTGTGGCTGAAGAATATACCCTATATAATTTTAATCTTCTTATATTTGAGTCTTATTTTAGGCCCAGCATGTGACCTATTGTCAATGTTATGTGCGCATGTGAAAATACCGTGTATTGAGCATAACGCTTACTTGTTAATGAATTCAAGTAGGTGGTTAGAATTGTTCAAATATTTTATTAAGTGCGTGTGCATTTAGGATTGTTTTGTCTTCTTGATGGGTTGATTATTTTATTTTGAAATATTCCTCTTTATCTTTATCTTTGTTTATTTTCTCTTTGTCTTGAAGTCTTCTTTGCCTGACAGTAATAAAGCCATATCAGATTTATTATGCTTAGTGTTTGCATGTATATCTTTTTCTACAACTTTTACTTTTGACCTTTTATTATATCTTTGTATTGATCATGTGTTTCTTGGAAATAGGATTTATTGGGTCTTGTCTTTTTATTCAGTCTGATAATTTTTACCTATTAGTAGTCATGTCTAGGAAATTTGCATTTAGTATAATTATTGATATTGTTAGGTTTAAATATACAACACTGCTATTTGTTGTCTATTTATCAATTTTTTAAATTTGTTCCTCCTTCTTTCCTTGTTTTAACTGAATCAAGTATTTTTCGTGTTTTCAAATTAATATTTCATTTTATCTGCTCTGTTGGCTTTTTTTCTATACCTGTGTGCATGTGTGTTTGTGCGTACATGTGTGCACTTAGTGGTTACTGCAAAATATAGAGAAATATATATCTTTATCACAATTTACTTTCAAATAATTGTATAATTCTTCACGAATCTTACAGCAGTAAAATTCTACTTTTGTGCTGTACATCAATTATATTTTACTTATATATGTTATAAACCCCAAATATGTGATTATTTTTTATTTAAACAGTGAAAAGTTTTTAAAGATATAGAAGTATAAATATATAAACATTTTTAAATAGGTATTTTATATTTTATAGAAATATTTTCTGTTTCTGATGTTCATCATTCCTTCCTGCAGACCCAGGGTTCTTTCATTATTAAAGACACTTTTTTGCTGAATATGAAATACTAGGTTAATTTATTTTCTTTTAATGCTTCGAAGGCACCATTCCCCTTTCTTTCTGGCCTTTTCTTGTTTCTGGTGAGAAGTCAGCCTTCATGCACATTGCTGTTCTCGTCCATACAACTTGTCTTTTTTTCTCAGACTGCTTTTAAGATCTGTTCTTTATCTTCGGTTTTCAGTATTTTGCATATGAAGTGCCTAGGTGTGGTTTTTCTTTGTATTTATTCTGCTTTGGTTTTATTGAGTTTCTGAGATCTACAGGATGATGGCTTTCTTAAATTTTTCAAAGTTTTCATCCAGTATTTTCTCAAATATTTCTTTTTCCATTTTTTATCTTTACTTCTAAAACTATTATTACATAAATAGAGGCTGATTGTTTGATATGGACCTCAGATATTGAATGTTCTGCTCTTTTTTTTTTCTCTTTATGTTCCAGTTTGGATATTTTCTGTCATTCTGGCTTCAAGTAAAACGGTCTTTTCCTCTGTGCCCAGTTGTTAAGCCTAACTAATGAATTCTTCATTCTTGGTAACATATTTTACATTTCTTTTCTTTTTTTTTTTTTTAAGATGACTGGTAAGGGGATCTCAAGCCTTGGCTTGGTGTTGTCAGCACCATGCTCAGCCAGTGAGCCAACCAGCCATCTCTATATAGGATCTGAACCCGTGGCTTGGTGTTATCAGCACCACACTCTCCCTAGTGAGCCACGGGCCGGCCCAGTTCCTTTTTAGAGTTTCCATTTCTCCACTAAAATTCCCCATCTCTTTGTACTCATGGTCCATCTTTTCCACTAGATCCTTTCAGTATTTTTGTTGTAATTATATTACAGTTCCTCTCTGATAATTCTAACATCAACATACTGGCATGTTTGCAGAGATATCTTTGTGTTTTACAGCAAAGTCACCAGCTTTCTGAACCATGGAAATTCTGTCTCTAGTTTACAGTTCAGCTGCCAGCTCTTTGGGACACTACCAACTTTTTGCATTAGAGGTAATCTCTCTCTGCTCCCTTCCCTCACTCTGCCTTTAGCTTTGGGGGTTGGGAGTGGCTGATTGTGCCTAGTGGGGCCTGGAATGCCCTCGAGGAACTTCTCTCAGCTCCTCTCACCTCCAGACTTCTGAGGTTGCCTGCCTTATATTTTAGGATGCCCTACAGACTTCAGAAGGATCTTTCTCAGCTCTGCTGTCAGACTTTAGTATATTATATGAGAAGACCTGTGGGACAGAGTTGTTGGGTGGGTGGAGAAATGCTCTCTGGCTGGGTCTTCTTGGAATTGCAATGTGTCTGCCAGACTGCCCATGGCCACTCGAAGTTCATTAAAATTCTGGCTGGTTTCTCTTTCTCTTGAAAGGCAGATTCCTTCTTCTTCCACTACACCAGAAATGAGAGTGGGCTTGTGTGTCTTCTCTATAAAGGGCTTGTCACCTTTTGGAATTTAGTTCAACTAGGGTTCATCACCTTCTCAGCTCTCTGGTGGATTAAAAACAACAACAATGGTAATTTAATAGCTTATTCAGTGTGTTTGCATTGCCATACAAAAGGCAAAAGTCTTTTCTAACTTATACATCAAAATCAGAAGATGTGGAGTACACTAACATATATAAAGCAAATGTATTTCGCAGGGCCTAGTTTCCAAAGCCCTGTAGTTTCAGGTTTAGTCTAACTTTTTAAAATTACATATAGAAATGTCAACCTTGCAAAAGACAGGAAACTTTCCCCAGGCTAAAGTCTCTGTTGTAGATATAGAATTGTAAAACAGCAAAGTTGCTGGCTCTCAAGGACAGACGTCCTGGGAGCAGGTTAACTTACTGATTGATATGTTAGGAAAGTTACTTTATTGTTATGTAAAAATACTGAGGAAACTGCTGTGGGAGAGGACAGTATTTACTAACAGCAGACTTTTGTTGGTTTATCGACTTAAACTTTTACAAATTGCATTATGGAATGTTGTCAGGTCCACCGCCGGCTGACCCGAACAGCCCTAGCCTCGTTCCATTTGGTGGGCGAGTGAATGTCCCGGATTACTCTTTCCCTCTGGTCCCCATTGGGAGGAGATGGGGGAAGAGAGCCGTGAAGAGAGGTGAGCACAGCTGCCAGCCCCAACCAGCCCAGTTAAAGGACACTCAGACTCGGTGGGAGTTCTGTCGAGCAGTTCCGCTTATTATCACACAAGCACTTGCTTTTATAGGCAGATGGGGAGGGGAGGTTTTAACATAATCCTATCAGCTTAAAGGTCAAAGGGCATGCATCCTGTCTCAATGCCTAGTTATTGCAATCACGCAGTGTTCACAAGCATGGAAGCACGTATTTGGCCAATAAGGGCTAAGGCAATGTTCCCGCAGACACTCCCACCCTACTTCCTCCCGGCGCCGTCTTAGGCTGCCATGTTAATACACACTTGTGGGCCCATAATGGCGCTGCTTGGTGGTAATGTCACTTAAGGTGGCATTAGTTTTTAAGGCCCGACAGAATGTCACTTTGTTATTTCACTGATGTTACCAGCTTCTATTGTTAAACTATACTTAACTATAACTCCACCTATGTTTCTTTTCTGTAACTTTCTGGCTTGGAGAATAAATACTGAGACAGAACCCCAGTCCAGGGTTAACTTTCCGAAGAAGGAATGCCTCTCTCTTGAGGGTTCCTGGAAATTAACTCCTTCAGGGTGTTTCATTGCTCAGAAGAAATGGGCTTTGAGTAATCCTTTTTACATCTCTGTCAACCCATGTGAGGCAAAGCAACAAACAGAAATCTCCCAAAATATGTTTTAAAAATATTGCCAGTAAAAATAGGTGCTTTCCCCAATGCCATTGGGATATCTACTGGGAGAAAGGCTGTTAGTGTATTTGTCAGAACAGAAGGGAGGTAGTCTGTCTGAGTTCTACAGCAAGAAAAGGTAAAAAGTTGTTTTTCCCATTACTGGGGAAATGGGAGATAAAGCAGCAGCAAGGTAACCTTGCCCCAATGCGAGGCTCAGCCAAGAGGAGACAACTGATGGATTTGTTTATTATTTGATGAATTTATTTATCAATTTCATGAATAATTCAGCAGCTATTGGTTGAGGTATTTTTATATGGAGTTTTGTTGAAGTGATAGGCATACAAAAAGACAGGAGAGAATAAATCTCTGCAAATACTGTAATAGAGGTACAAGAGCTCAATGAATATTAGCTATTTGTACTACTAATATGACTGCCAAGGCCCATGAGGAAGCCATAATCTGGGATAGCTGAGAGCTGCTGAAGAACACATTGAACCACTTTTTTGACTGGTGATTGAGAATCAAGTTGGTGCTGGTTGAGCAAATATAGTGTTTCAGACCCTGGATTAGGTAGAAATTCTAGAAAAGGAGTAGAGTTGAATCAGATAGCAGCTATATCCAGTGGCTAGATTTTGGTCCTCAGGGATGAATGTCAGTGTCACATTTGTAGTAGCAACAAGGCAAGAACAGTTGAGGAACTGAGTGAGAATTTTTAAGGAGGACAAAAATATGATTTGCACAATTATAGAGAGCATGGATGGCCAGATCCACCAGGCAATATATGAGTACCTAAGACTCAGATGTTGCCTTGTGTTCTGATAGAGTATTATCTTCTGAAAATAGGGAGCTCTATATAAAGATAACATTTCTAGGTTTTTCCCAGTAAATTCCATCTTTAAAAGCCCATGTTCCCAGGACCTAGAAATTTTCCTAAACTTCTTAAATAGAAGAAACTATTTTATTTGGCTAACATAAATATTTTATTTCAATTCAATTAAAAAAATGTACTGAGCATCTAATAATGCCAACACTGTACTGGGCACTGATGGTACAGACATAAATAAGACAAAGTCCCTGCTTACAAGGATCCCACAGATTAATAGGAGAAGTAATCATATAAAGAAAGGAAGAGAGGAAGAAAGAAAGATGGAAGGAAGGAAGGAAGGAAGGAAGGAAGGAAGGAAGGAAGGAAGGAAGGAAGAAAATGCAGCATTAGATACAGTTAGTTCCCTTAGGAGGGGCAATTAATAGTAGAAGTAATCATAGAAAGAAAGAAAGAGGAGGAGAGAAAGAAAGAAGGAAAGAAAGAGAGAATATAACATTAGATCCAGTTCCCTTAGGAGGGATAATCCTATAGTTGAAATGACCGTATTGAGCTATTTGATGCCATCTTTGATTAACGATTGACTTAATTTATTATTTCAGCAACCATTTATTCAACAGCTGTTACGTTCTTGTAAAGTAGTATTAACATCATACGTTCCCTTAATCTGAATCTATACTCACGTAGCAGGTTTTTGACTTTCCACTGCCCCTTTGAGAAGAGAACATGCCCACCAGTTGATAGGATTACTATGGTCTACTCAGAAATATTACTATTTCAGAGTAAATAACTCTATTGGCATGCAGGAAGTTTATTCACAGCCCCGTGAATTTCATTAATGTGAACTAATCATCTTTGGCTTGATTATTCTAGATGAAAAAATAAAATCAAGGTCCTAAATATGCAAAACTGAAAACTAGCTGCTAAAGTGTCCCCACCTGTGTTGATGCCGTGTGTGCCTTGGCCCACATCAATCCATCTAAGCCTTTACTTCCATATTTCATATGCAAACATTTTCATATGTAGTATTAGTCATAGCATTTACTTGCAGTTTAATTTAGTCAGTGACATGAATTACTTGTGAAATACATTTTTTATCTGATCTGATATATATTGTCTTTTTCACTGGGAAAGCTAAAAATGATTAAAGACCCACACTGAATTTTTTTTTTTTCCTACTAGTTGATCATGGGAGATTAGACTTATCACAGTGAATTCATACTTCAATAAGATTCAAAGTATATTTTGAGGAATGTGAAAGTAGATTTAATGTATGGTAGAAATAGAGAAAGAAAAATCTGGGAAAATTTTAATAATATATATATTGGTCTTCTCTATTAAAAACAAACTTTAATGAAATAGATAGATTTCATTAGCAAATAAAGGAAAAACACCTTCTATTCTGACTTAGGATGGAAGAACACAAAGAAAATAGAACATGTATTTTATCTTTTGATTTACTTAAGCATATTGAAATTAAATAATGGATACAAAAAGAGAAGCTAGAGCTACTGTCTTTTCAAAGTGCACCTCTTACGGTTTCACAGCAATCGGAGAAGGTCAGTGCCTATTATTCTCACTGACAGCAAAGTCATAGAAGACGGCCTCTTATTGTGAAATTAAATGAACATATGGCCAGTAACTTTACAGGAAAAAGAATTAGATAGGTTTCTTCCTTAGGAAGATAATTTTTATTAAAGGTGCTGAAGGAATAGGGAGCAAAATTGAGAGAAACTTTTGCTTTTCATTTAAGAAAACTAGTATAAAAACAATATATATGCTATGTATTGTGATATATAATATATTGTATATATGATTTCAATTATTTAGATTTTCTTAGACTTTAAATGTACTTTTTGAAACTGATGAGATTTTAAAAAATCACTTAAGAAGCCTACTTTCGTGTTATTAAAAGATAAGTATCAAGGGCATTTTAATCACTTTAATAATCATAACTTCATTGAAACCCAGGACTCAGGTGTCAAATTCAGCCTTGAGCCTGAATTTAACTGACCTTCACTTTTCAAAGGCTATTACAACCCCCAAAATAATTTCTATGGGACTGTTTTTTTGTGATTTTCTCAATAAGGGTAAAACTTTTCTAAAGATTAATAATTAGACATATGAAGCACTCTAAAGAATGGCAAATCAGTTAAATAAACAGTTAAAAGTGCAGTAGATAACAAATGCTTACCTTTGGAGGTCCACAGTCCAGTGAAGAGCTAAGTCTAAACTCCAACTGAGAAGCCAAACACACCCAGCCTATAGTTCAAAGATGGTGACCAAAGCAAGTGGCTTTATCTTTTTTCTGTTTCCAATTCCATTGAAGTGACACAAAGTTGTTTCATAGAGGAAAAAAAAATCCATAACTGCATTGCAAATAGAAAGTGATGCTATCAGTACAGTCGAATGATTTCTGAAGAACAGGACTTTATTGACAGATAATCCAGATCACAGGAAAACATAAAGAGTCCAACATAATCAAAGGAGATGTTTTTGAAATGTTAGGAAAGATTTCAACATTAGTTAGCACACATGGGGGAAGAAAGGTTGTAAAACAGTAATCAGGATAATTATTTAAAAGTCTGTCTGTAGGCTAACAGGACCAGTGTGGCCCTCTACAAACTGCCAACAGAGTGAATAACAGCAGCGGTATTTATTCCCTAGCTTAAGCCAGAGAACTTCTTAAAGAAACTAAATAGACTGCATAGGATGGGCTAGCAAATCCAGTGTGACATTTGTCACCTGAGACAGAAGCAGAGCTGACTTACAGGTACATCAAAGCTCTACAATCACACAGAGGGAATTGAAAAGGAAATACCTCTCAGAACAGGAGAAAAATATGCTGAAGTGCTCCATTCCTAGAGTAACATTCTTCTTATTTTGGCATTTGGGCAGCCTACCAACTTACCCCTTAGCCACATACCCTAAAATGGTGCCTATCGCTTGGCATGTCCTCACCTGTTTACTGACCAAGATTTTTTGCTTGGCCAAACTTTACTCAGAATTTTGAACCCTTTCCTAGGCCCACCTGTGCACTTCCTTGTAAAATCCAGGTTTAGCAAAAGAACTCTGCTAAGTCAGTTTAACCAGAACCTTCCTCATCCTCTACATCTGATCACCTTTCATATCTGATTAGGTTCTTTATCCTCCATCATCCCCCAGGTGATGTTTGATCACTCTGGCCTGTCTTCAACAAGTATCCTGTTAGGTCAGTTTTGTCAGAATCCCCTTTACCCCTGATTTACCCCTGATGTTTCCTCTTAGAAATCTCCATTCACTGACACCCACACTGCTCCTTGCCCACTTACCCATGCTGTGTTAGAGTTGATGTAGTGACCCCTGTACCCACACAATGATCCTAAATAAAGTCTCTCTTACCTTGCTTTAACAAGTATTTTTGAATAATTTTTTCTTTAGCATTGCACACAGAGGAATGCAGTCTACTCATTCATGGGAAGGACCTTTTGGGGAAACAAATCCAGACCTATGCAGAAAGGGTATGGCAATTACTCTAATTCATCCATCAAGTCCTTTATTCATAATGGTGAATCACCCACTAATGATCATCAGGGAGTTTCAGAAAACCAACAACCTAAATGCAAAGAAACAAGCTAAAAAAATAAAACAAATGACACTGGAGGAAATGGATGTCATTCAATGAACAAAAGATTCTGATCACATTCTCAGAAAGATTTGAATGCATATTACATACATTAGAAAAGAAATAAAAAATAAACTAAGGAAAACCAGGCTGCTATTAAAACCAAGCAAGAACTTTTGGAACTAAAACCTAGTTTTTGTAAATCATAAAGAAAATCAATAGAAAGCCTACTTGCCAAATTAGTGATCTATTTTGAAAGATTAAGTTGATAAACTCACAAAGCATAGAAAAGATGAAAGATATGACTAGAACAGCGATGAGTCATTGAAAATCAATTCAGTAACTCTGAAATCTTTTTAGGAGTTTTAGAAAAAGATAATGGGGAAAATCCAGATGTAGAAATGATTTAATATTAGAAAAAGAAATTTTGTTTTAATCAAAGAAAGGCAGCTCATGTCTTCAGACTGAAAGAGCCAAACAATTGGTGATATTTCAGAACTCAGAGGATAATGAGAAAGTTTCAGAAGTTTCCAGACAGGAGGAAAAACAGGCTACTGGAAGGTGCTAAATAATGATTGAATGACAAGAACCAAAGAAAGGCAGTGATTTCGAGGCATTGGAGAGACAGCCATGTGCATAAAGAAGGATTTATAAGTAAAGTACAGCAACAAATGAAGTAAGTACTCATATTAGCATAAGTATAAAGGCTGCTTATTCTCTAGAGGAGAACGACCTTAGGGACTTGGGAGAGACTTCACAGACCCAGTGCCATCTGACCTGCATCTTGAAGCACAAGCACGAGTGAGTTTGCTGTAAATGTCAGGAAATCAGAAACAAATACCATAATCTGCTTGTTTCAGGTAACTGGAAATCATCACTTCTTTCGTTTCTCATTCAAGTTTTCTTTTCCATTTCATTCCCGTTGCCTTATTTATGCTGTGTTCTTTCTACTGTAAGCGACTTCAAACTCATTGTAGTAAACAGACCATATAGTTTAATAAAAACATTTAGTTTCTTAGTTAAATGTAAAAAGCAAGTAGACTTAAAGTTTTGTATATGTCAGGGAACTAAATAAAAATAATTACATGTGATTCTCAGTTTTTTTAATGGGAAGAGTTGCTCACTCCTATGCCAGAGCCTTCAGTATATAATGTTAATGTTTTAATTACTTAGCTGGGATGATACTATTAGTGGGGGGATATGGTCAACAGAGACTTCAACAAGGAGTAAAATTTTGTCTAGATTAAGCATTCAAATTAAGGTGCTTTTTTTCTATTTATGTCCAATGGGAGAGATAAGTAAAATAAAGAAGGGATGTTTTGTGTGAAAAGGATTAAAGTTGATTGTAATGTAGCTGTGACAATTCTGGAAGCCTAATTTGTCATTTGAATGTTTAATGAGTAGAGAGAAAACAGGATGATGAACTCTGAACACAGTATGGTGTGCTTTTTTATTTTCAAGGATCATAGATTTCCATAAAATATTTTCAGATAAAGATGTTTTAAATTGATGTCACAAAGCAGTGGCAAATCTATGAGTCAGTAAATTGATGAGCAAGGCTTATTGAGTACACCATGTATGCAGAGCTCCTCATTGCTATTTTAGGAAAGACTTTGTCGGTATCAGTGCTCATGATTACCTTTGGGAATAAACTGGTGACATTTAGAGCTTCCAAAATAAAGCCAAACCTGTTTCAACATTTTCCTGTCACACGTCGTTTTCAAATTACTATTAGCACAATGTTTGGAAATTAAAGCTTATATTTTAATAATGCGATTCACCTGTGGGTCAGGAAAAAAGCATTAATTTTATAATACTGCCTATTCAAATATACATAAAATTTGGAGTAAAATAGGATATTTGGGGGTCCTCTGCATCAAGCTCAATGGAGTTGGACTTGTTAAAATGGACTTTTCACTCGTTTATGACCATTCAAAAAAGAATTTTGGAGGAAGAGGTGCTGTGTAGCTTTACCCCTTAGCCTAGCAATAAGGAATACTTTTTTGACCGTAAGAAAAACTTGAATTCCATCCCAGAGGCTGTTTTCTGTGTCTCTGGCAAAAAGCAAGGAGGCTTGTTTGAGATGGCAATGAAAGATTTACATAAAGCATCTGATTCTGAGAAAAGAATTGCTTAAAGCTACAAGGGAAGGGTTTGGCATGAAACAGGAATTTAGAAGGCCTTTCAGTTTTATCACTTAGCAGGGAAAAATCGTTACCATTTAAATAAACTGTGTTGTTTTCAGGTTGATAAATTTATCTAATCAGGTGATGTTATGATTTTCCTTCCCTGACCCGGCTGTGCTTACAGGTTTCCCTTCTGCAGATGGAGGTCCCAACTTGATGGTCTCAGAGCCTCTTCCAGCTTCTCAAAAGACAAAATTACAACACATTTAAAGATCTTAATTGGCTTTTATTTGTGATTCTAGAATTGAGCAATACCTCATCCTACAAAATAGAATGTTCTGATGAACTGAGCAGCGAAGTTTTGTTTTATAGACAGAAGGGAGTTGAGGAAAGCAGAAACGGAAGAACAAAAAGTGAGTTGGTTGTTTTAGTTACTTTCCTTGTTAATGAAAAGGGGACTTCCTTATCATGCTGGCTAAAATTGGCTTGTTTGGGAATTTGGCTATCATCTCTCACTCTCCTGATTTCTCGGAAGGTCAGACACACAGCTTAGTTTTGGCTTGGTGTCATGGGACTTTAGAATGAGTAACTCCATTTTGGTTTGGTCTGTTGGGCCTAGTGCAGGAGCTCAGTCCAAACCAATGGCTTCCTATAGGTTTTATTTAACAAGTTCTGTTAGTTGAAAGGTTTTTCAGTTCACTTTTTATTTTCCCCCACATAACTCATATTTACTAACATTTTAAAAATGTATATACATTATTCATTAGTCAGTGTTTGCACAGCCGGCTAAATGCTTGTATGTTTATTTTTGTCCCTATTGTCTAATTTATACTAGAAATCTGGGGAAGTAAGAACCATGTCTTACTGGTTTGGTCCCAGCACCCAATCCATTGAAACGTGTGTTGTAGGGAAAAAAGGATATTAAAAAGTATGTGTGTGTGTTTGGGTGTGTTTATAGACAGAATGATGGTAAAGAGTTTCAGTTTCAGAGACATACTATTGTACATGAATGTGACTGTAGGAGAGTGCTGGAAGAAAACAGAAATAGAGACTGAGGAGAGAGGGGACACTTATTTTAAACCAAGGTTTCCATTTTTCTTAGACTTTATAGTGTCTTGATGTTTTATTCAAATATGCCAAAGTAAAGGAAGCAGAGCATAAATCTTCTACCTACTAACATATTCTGGATTTATGTCATTTGTTATTTTTCCAAAGAGTCTGAAAATTTCCAAGGGTAGAGCCATTAATCAGTGGCTGAAGAGACAGATGGTCTAAAGAAAAAGTACTGCCATACAATTTTTCTCTGAGTTCTGTCTACCATCTCTTAGAAAAACAACTACTCAAGGACACAGAGAATGCCTGAAAGTGAGAACATGTTCATTCACAAGTCCGTGAAAGCAATAGAATGTAGAATTCTAGTTATAGTGTACAAATTATTTTGAAGAGTTTATGATTGCAGTACTTGAATTCAATTAAAAAGCCCTTGAGTTAGCACTGTGCTTAGAGGTGAGTATCATGTCTGTTGGGCTAAACATGACATAAGAGCATGTCAAAGGGGCAAATCTAGTAACTTACAGTCGATGATTCTTGCTCCCCTCCAACTTTGCTATACCATCGATCACCATTGTATTTAGTAATTACAATTATAATTCTATTAATGAGGCATTTGATGAGTAAAATAATAATCATCTCATTTGCAAGCTAGCTCAGATGACTGTCATTCACTGTTACATCTGGGTGGCTATCGTCAGCTGCTTCAAATCTTACCTTAGAGGACATGTCATCTGTGAAGAGTCTTCTGCCATCTTCCTCTGTATGGCCTCCTCTCCAGTCTGGGACAACTGCCAGTCACTTGGAAATTCTGTGTCATTGTAGCACTTTCTATTTCCATCTATCTCAATGGGATTATCTCTCTACTTGTCCATCTGTATGCTTATTGAGAGCACAGCATGCTCCATTTATTCAGTACATATTATCTGCCCCTGGTTCCAGGACATCCATATAGAGGATGTTTAATATGTGATACGTAAATAACAGTGTAGATGAATGGACAAATTTGCTGCCCTTCTACCTTTAAAATTTTCTAATTTGATGCAGTCCTTGTGCTGAAATATTCTTAGAGATTATACCCTGGGATGCTTTATGTTCTGTCTTTCTTCTTACACAATTTTGTTCACTCAAATCCTCAACAAAATAACTGGGAAATTTACTCACAGAAACAAGCTGATTATTCACATTTACAAGCTCTAACTTGTAACATCATTAGGAGAAAATGTGGTTACAACTGAAAAATAGTAACACTCTTTCATATACAGATATATTTCACCATCCTCCACCTCACAAAGCCCAACGTGGAGTCTCACATTTGTGCTTACCAAACTCAATCACAATCCCTGGTGTGTGTGTGTATCTTCCCCTGCAAGTATCCAAGAGCTCTCTGCTGGCATATCCTGCTTCCTCCATTACCGGACCATCCGCTCAGCCTGAGTATTGACTGAGGCCCAAGCCTTGGTGTTATCTTTTAGATCACTGATTTCATTCAAAATATTTTAACATTTACTTGTACATATTTGTGGAGTACAGTGTGTTGTTTCAATACATGCATATACTTCACAATGATTCAGTTAGGGAAGACAGCATAATTTTGTATCCATTAGTCCACTACTTCTCCTCCCCCCCCAACCCCCCCCCGCCCTGGTCCTCTGGTAACCATTACGCTACTGTCTACTTCTATTAAAACCACTTTTATTTATTTATTTAGTTTTAAGATTCCACATTTTAATTAGATAGTGTGGTATTTGTTTTTCTTTGCCTGACTACTTACTTCACCTAATATGATGGTTTCCAGTTCTATTTACGTTGCTGCAAATAATAGGATTTTAAAAAAAATACTGAATAGTATTCCATTGTGTATATATACCACAGCTTTTTTATCCATTTATCCATTGATGGACATTTAGGTTGATTCCATCTCTTGGCAATTGTGAATAGTGCTGTTATGTCCATGGGAGTGCAGGTGTCTTTTTAATATATTGATTTCATTTCCTTTGCATATATACCCAGTAGTGAGATAACTGGGTTGTAAGGTAGATAGATCTATTTTTAGTTCTCTGAGGAACCTCCATACTGTTTTCTACAATGGCTGCACCAATTTACATCCGCACCATGGTATTACCTTATCATGCCTCTTTCCTTCTGTCTCCCCAGGTTCTCCTGTGTGTCCCTGCACTGTGCTGCCCTCTATGATAAATAACTGGTTCCCTCTTGCAATTAGCTGTTTCTCAGACACCTAGGACATTGGGGATACCCAGGCATCTACGGGAAATTTGAGTTCTTTTCTAATCAGTCTAGTGATTTCAGTACTCCTTAAGAGCACCTTTTCTCATAAAAATACCCCAACTTCCATTGCTCTGAGGTCCAGTGTCTTTTATTCTCTGCTCTGTCACTATGGGCAGGGCTTGTTATCTATTGGATATAGCTTTATCTCAGCTACTAGAAAATATTTGTAAAAGAAACCTGTTATTATCCTTTTGAGTACTTTATAAAAACAATGAACAATAATGAAGTCTTCAGAAAAACAAATAATCAGCAGTCAACATGTGCACATGGACCACATGTCCTAGATTTAATGATTCAGTTTATATTTTTGCTATTTTATTCTACTGTCCCACCAGGTATCTCATACTTAAACACACTGGCTATCATATGACAGTGGGTTATACCAATTTTAACTTGATTCAGAAGAGAGGTAAAACTTAAGTAACCAGATGTTTTTAGAAGGAAACAAAAATTTTGAATAGGAGTATTCTCCAGATTGGGTTTCAAAGACAGAAGGAAAATGAGTGGGACAATCATCATCATTACCAAATAATATGTGATTGCCAGATTTCTCAAAACCAGCCAAATATTGATTGGAAAAAAATTATTTTAAAGGGCAAATTAAACTACTTTCAAATGTTTTAAGATATTCATGAGCTAAATTTTAATGCTAAGAACAGATAGTTGTATTTAATGTTTAGAACAGATATCCTCTGGAATGTAGGATGGTGTTTTTGAGAAATAATATTAGCTTTAGGAGAAGAGATTTTAGTATTTTCAAATTTCGTTCTGCTAATCAAATCAATTAGTTGTGGCCACCACAGCTATTTTTTGAGTACCTATTGGGAGCAAAGGATCAGCCAGACCCTCACACAAATGTAGTTCTTAACCTGTGGGTAAGAAACAAGGTAAAACATTCTGTAGTTGATTATCCAACCTTGGTTCCAGGTGTTGCATGTGGGTGGTTTCAATGGGCTCCATTTTTAGCAGGCATCTGTTCCCTGGGATTGGCACAGTCTTGGTTTCATACTCTGCTACTTATTAAGATAAATTGGGGTTGGAGACTGGTCTGGTGGGAATTAAAAGCAGTAGTTTATTTTGTAGTCTGTCTACAGTTTTTACCATCTTTCACCACTATTACTCTAACCTCTTGGAGCAAAAATATAGGGAAGAGTAAATAGTTTATTAAAAGCTTTAGTTTCCCCTCACCCCTTGTCCTTTAGAAATATGCCTTATTTGGTTGGACTTTTCTATAAACTTCTGCATCTTGAGGTTGCTTGTTGATCTTGTCCTGGGAGTCAGAAAGGAGAGCATTTGGAGACACATTTGAACTATCAGGCTTTCAGTGAATTCCCTTATTTAATGACTGTCCTCTTGGTTTACTCTTACATTCTCTTAAGTAGTCTTCTGTTCACTTTCTTAGGTTTAATCAACTGAATCAAACCAATCTGATCTTTCTCTGGTAGAGTAGTTCAGACAGTTCTCGTATCTTAGAAAATTTCCCCTTATGGGTCAACCAAAGGGACAGATAAAATGGCTTTTAAAATTTGTAAGAACCCTTTATATCTCAAAGTACTAGATGTGCAGTGTGCAAGTTATTTACCTTTCTGACTACTAAATCTATGGAAATGATGACAGCATTATCAGCTCTACAGGGCAGATGTAAAGTTTACCTGCCATGTGTGAGAATGTTTGTGAAACATTAGCAGACTTTTGACGAAATTTAATCTCTTTACTTTTCTCTAGGATCATGTGAAGTAATATATTTATTGAGCATGTCCAAGTGACCACAGCTTTACATATAGTGTTGCATTTATAATAATCTTCTCAATATTTAGGTGAGGAAGATAATATCTTTCTAGTTTTAAAGATTAAAAAATGAATCAATTTATAGACAGGTTATAAAGATCTTCAGGCTTATGTTTGGATTTAGATGTAGCTCACTCAGAAATCTCTTCACTATATGAGAAAGTTACATTGCCAGCAGTTACAGGTATTAAGTGAATATTAGTGTCTGAATGTTTAATTTACGAAGAAATTCCCTACCTGTTTCCTGAACAAAAAGGAGATAATTGGACTGGTTCTTAATAACAACTGTTTATCATTAAAAGCTAACTTTTAACAAGTACTTTTTGTCTTTAATTTTGAATTCATTTTACAGCATTTAGTTTGTTAATGTCTATTTGAATATTATGGTAAAATCAGTACTGTATTTGATTCTTTCTGCTAATCATAGAGGCAGCTGATACAAATAGTTTAAGAAACCTTTAATTGTGGCTTTAAATAGTACTTATAATGACATTTGATTATTGGAATAGGAATTCACAAAATTTATAAAAGGTAAATCCCAACTTTTCCATTGTCTCTATGGGAGATAAAAAGCTTAATTACTTCTTTTTTTTTTGGCTTTGCTGTCTTTTAGTTTCCCACTTCATGCTAAAATGTGATATCATGACAAGTTAGATTGAAGTGAGACAACAGCCTGTGTTGAGCTGCATTAGGCCCCTTGCTAGGTTGTAATAATAAAAGATTCATGGTTTTGACTGAAGGGCTTCCAGCCAGACTACAGAACATAACAGCAGAAAGTATAAATTCTGTCATTAGAGGTCTCTATCATTTAGCCTATTATTAATGCTAAGATATTTAAAGAAACAATGAATGACGAGATTTCTAGACTATAATCCCACAAAAGCCTAAATTTTCCTAGGGAGGGAGGGAGGGAGGGAAAGAGAGAGAGAGACACACACACTAAAAGAAGAGCATTTCACCATGCAAAGACATAGGTAAAGAGCGATTTGGATGCACTACAAATCCTGTGTTTTGGGGTTTTTATGGAGGCTTCATTATTTAGGTATTATTATCAAATTATTGGCCACGGGTGATCAGCTGATCTTCAGTCCCTCACTCTTCCTTGTAGTTTGAAGGGGGTGGGGCTTAAAGTTCCAACCCTAACAACCAGTCCCCTCCTGAGCCTATCCAGGAGCCCCAGCCATGCCAGTCATCTCACAGCATACAAAAAGATATTTATCGCTTCAGAGGTTCTAAGGCTTTTAGAAGCTTTATTCCAGGAGACAGCTGGAAAGACCAAATACATATTTCTTTTTATGTCACACCAGTTTACTTTTGAACCTGTTTATTCTATTATTTTCCGTTTTCTCAAGTAAAAGAGTTGATTTGCTAAAAACAAAAATATATTTCTGAAGAATTTTGACTTATTTCTCAAAAAATATAGGAAGAGTAATTCAGTTAACAATTAGTAAACATTCCTTAATCCCTTTTTAGAGATGAAGTATTGTGATAAATCATGTAAGAGATCCCCAATAACTTATTAATGGCTAAAATTTAGGAAATGTATGGTATTTAACAGCATGTATTTTTTTTTAACATCTCCCACTCCTGACCTCTAATACTATTACCTTTGTTTTTATTTTATCATATTTTATTATTTATTTTAATGTTATTTTAATCATTATGAGTCAGGACAGAATAGGGACGTGCCCCAGGGAGGCTGCTTATAAATATTCAGGCTGGATCAACACTAGCAGTTAATGAACCTGTAATGTACTGACCACAGCCTGACCACCCTACCAATCAGCGTGCTACACCTGGAACGTTGAAGATTACAAAAACCACCACACCTGCACACTAGGAGGAACAAAAGTGCAGACGACCTTACACTCGTGATGTTAGACTCGAAAGTAACTTCACTGCGCATGACCAGAAACTTCAGAAACTCAGGATGCATAGAAAGCCTATGCAGCCTGCATGGGTCTACTAGACCTTAATTATTCTAGATCCTCCACCACGTCCAAATATTCCTCCCCTTAGTTAGGATAGAGAAACATCCTCATCCCAGAACAACATGTAAACTTTCCTGTTAGGAATCCAGGGACGTTCTTCGCTAGTGGGAGATGGCCGTGCGTGTTTCTGAGCCATACTCTGGCTTTGTAATGAAGCCCTACTATGTTCCGTCTGTCTGGCCCTTTTTTCCTATCTTATTGCTGGTGCCATGATTTTTTTTTTTTTTTTTTTTTCATGGTTTGCCCAAGAACATGGAACCATCGTTGGGCAACAATTATACTTGAAGTAACTCCATAAGCAGTGTTAAATCCTTTATGGGTTAATGGTTAATGTTGTATACAAAAGTGAATGAATGAGTAAATAAATAAGTGTACAAATTAAAGAGTGCATACATAAATAAATTAAGACACATATCCTACCCCAGTGGATAATTTTACTTTGGGGTAGGGAGTTTAATTTTGTGGTAGGGGGGTAGGCAATAGTAATAACCGACACACGGAAAAACAGTGTAAGAATTTAAGAACTGTGTAATTTCATTGGATTTCTAAGGAGGGAGAATATGACATTTTCATGGAAGAGAAAGTGGTATTTTGAGTGTCTGACATAATCCTAAATTGACTCGTAATATTACAAAAATTATATTTAAATCCAACTGAACAGTAAGGCAATCCCATGGTGGAGAAATTGTAACATGGGGGGAAAAGAAACATAGAAGATAACAATTCACACCATTTTATAAAATTATTAAAATTTTAGGGCCGACCCCGTGGCTCACTCGGGAGAGTGTGGCGCTGGGAGCGCAGCGGCTCTCCCACCGCGGGTTCGGATCCTATATAGGGATGGCCGGCGCTCTCTGGCTGAGGGCGGTGCAGGCGACACCAAGCCAAGGGTTACAATCCCCTTACCGGTCACACACACACACAAAAAAAAATTTACCAAGTGGAGGAAGAGTCAAGGAGGGAAAAACATTTTCAAGCTAAGAATATCATGGCAAAGTCACGGAGGGGGAGAGAGCAACGTGTGTTGGGCAGTTTGAAAAATGAATAATGTGGTCGCTCAGAACATGGAAATCCAGATTTGATTTTTAGCATGGAAGGCCTTGAATGCCCATCTGAAGAATTTTAATATAGTTCTGTAGAATCAGGGAAAGGATTTGGTTTTGTGTTCTAGGAAGCCTAATACGGTGGTGGTTGGTAACAACTTACTAGGGATGGATGAAGAGTTAGAAAACTAGATAGGCTTCCTATTTCAAAGACCCAGATCTGAGCCATTGACTTCACAGTGGAAATAAAAAGGAAAAGAATGTTGAGTGACACACTGCAGAATGAAAAATTGTCAGGACCTTACAAGTGAGTGAGAAGAGAAAGTAAAAGATTACTCCAACATTATTAGCTAGTGAGATGAAGTTAGGAGAGGCAAAAGAACTCATTGCAGTGACAACGTAATGCTAAGGTTCACTCCAAACCCGTGTAATTTCTGCTGTTGGCTGCACATCAGGTGTCAAGGTCTGGTGGAGAGTTGACAATATGGTGAGAAGGGCATGGGCTAAGGATCATGAATTTGGGAACCTTGGCATAAAGGTGATGGATAAAGCTAAGGAAGGATTAGAATTATGAGAAAATTACACAGCTGGAGAAAGTAAGAATAAAAAGAGCAATACATAAAAATCAATGTTTAATTGTATTTCCTCCCTTTCCTTTACAGTCCTGAAAATTGACATCATAGGAGAGACTGATTGTTTAACAGGGGGAATTGATAATATGAATGGGTGGAGTCTATGACAAAGGCCAGAGATTTTGGCAAGTATGTACTAGTATTAAGAGTACTGATTGCAAATGTGGATCCTGGAAGCAAACATAGGGTAGAAGACATCAGTTATTTTAGAAGAAATTTATTAGAAATAATTATAATAGGGAAAACTTTGAATATAGGAAGTTGTAGTTGAGGCTATAAAATGTATTTAGGTGTAAAATTACTTAGATATTAAGAAATAACAGGAGGATTTAGGTTTCTTAAAAAAACTAATGGGTTCTAAAAATGGGGATTGGGAGGGGCTGAAACAGCTGGAAAGCAGATGGGGTTAGGGTGGGGTGAATAGAAAAGTCATTACTAAAGAGGAATGTTTAATCTTACATATCTTCTGTTTGATTTGGTGGCTTTATAGTGGAATTTGAGGCTTCACTTGGCAGCTAAGTGGACTCGGGTTTGCAGTAAAATTTATAGGTGGTTTTGTAGAGAATGATAGAGTGTGTCTGTTACCATACATCCTCTTCATAAGAACTTCTGTTACCAAATTTTGCAAACATAACAAATTTATAAAGGATACCACAACATTTAAATTGCGGTATTCCCTCAGAATCTTTTAAAAGTAATATTACAGAGAGACCTTCCCGGTGCATCATGTACAAAATGGTTCCTGTCTCACCTGCTCTTTAGTCTCTATCCTGTATGTTTTCTTCCTAGTACTTATCTACCTGCTGGATATTATATTACACCTTGGTATGTTTATTTGTTCATTGTCTATTTACTGCCCTAGATCCTACGATCACTGAGGTAGGGACCTGGAACTTCTTGTTGACTGCTGTGTGTGCTTCCAGTTGTGCCTGACTCAAAGTAGAGTTCAATAAATGTGAAATAAGAAATAGGTGACAGTTGTGTTGCCTATTAAACTACATAGACCTTGAGAAGAAAGACTGTTTCTTTTTTTTCTTTTTTTCTTTTTCTTTTTTTTTGTGACCGGTAAGGGGATCGCAACCCTTGTCTTGGTGTCGCCCGCACCGTGCTCAGCCAGTGAGCGCACCGGCCATTACTATATAGGATCCGAACCCGTGACGGGAGCGCCGCTGCGCTCCCAAGCGCCGCACTCTCCCGAGTGTGCCACGGGTCCGGCCCTGTGAAGAAAGACTATTTCTTATTCTTATTTAACTCTCCTCTTCTTCCCTTCCTTCTTCCTCATTCATTTACTTGGTGTGTGTGTGTGTGTGTGTGTGTGTGTGTGTGTGTGTGTGTGTGTGTGTGTGTGTGTGTGTGTGTGTGTGTGTGTGTGTGTGTGTGTGTGTGTGTGTGTGTGTGTGTGACAGAATTCCCAGTACTTAGAATAGTGCCTGATACATAAGAAGCATTTTTTGAAGTTGTGAACACAGTAACTCACTTACTCATCAAACATTATGTATTCATCTTCTTTATACTAGACGTTCTTTCAGGTCCTAAATATGTGAAGAACATCTACACTCAAACAAACAAACAATTACAGACTGAAGGGTGTGATGACTGCTCTGTTAGAGGAGCGCACGGGGAGAAGAGGGGCACCTGGTTGGTCAGCGAGGAGGAAGGTGTGCGGAGAGAGCTGAGGGTGTGTGAAAGCTTCCTTGAGGTGAGAACTTCAGGAGAGCCTCATAAGTGCCCATAAATATGTATTAAATGGAATAAAACAGCATAGCTTTTAGCAGTGGAGAAATTTCAAAACTGATTCTCAGATATGGGTTGAAGCAGATATAGCAGAATTAACTGGAGAGCATTCTAAAAATAAATATTTCCTTCCCCTTCATGTATCTGAGATCCTGTTATACAGAAGGCACCAAAAGATGGTAAAGCACCAAAGATCACCTGATGTGTTCCCCCTTTCCAACCTCTCCCTGCTAAGTGAACCCTACCCTGATAGAATGGATTTTGCCATCTAAGATGGTGGTTTTATATCCTGAAAGAATTCTATGGGCTAATTTAAGCCACAGGTTCATGCAATTAATTTTTATATTTTGCTTTAAGGAGATAGATTTTTTGCATTTTCACTTATTACACTTTATTTAATATCTTTTTTATAGTTGTAGAATTTAAAGCCTTACTTTAAATATCGTTCAATTTACTTTTCATATTTCCTTTACAATTAACTATTCCTTCATTTAGAGTAAAATTGACATAAGGCATTTTTCAAGGACAAGCTTGTAAACGTTTACTGAGAGAAATGGCGTACATATGAGTAAGATATACAACTTACACTTTCCTTTGGGAATGATGCATGAGAGAAATGTAAGTGGGATATGTGTATATTTGTTTACATACATATGTACATAATGTCTAAGGCCATCAACAACTAGCAAACAGATGTCTGTGTTGAAAGCTCTTCAGCTGGATGTTGTGTTTACAAAACTGATGGGTTCTGTTTTCATTCAAGGCTCTTAGCAAATGTTTATTGAAATTTACAAAGTGATACTGTGCTTGTGTTTATTCTTTTCTCCTAAGATTCATTTTTGTTGTTATTATTCAAAGATCTTTTAATGTTCTAAGAGTCCCTAATTGGTGGTAGTTGAATTTATTGTCGGCCATTAATAATGACTCATTCTGCCTAAATTTTAATATTCAAGCTAAAAGTATGAGAGGAACATATTTAATTATCATATTTAGAAAGCACCGTCTTCAGTCTTCCATAACAGTAAGAGAAGGAAGTTCCCTTAGAATTTTAGCATGATACTTCTAAGTATCAAATTTTGAAGGTGATACTTTTTAAGATAGTTCATTACTGGTGCTTTTAAGATAATTATTTTTTCTGCCTCAATTAAATTTTTTCCAGAGAAAGTGAAAATGCTGATTTTTCACATGTAGAGTTGAAATGTGTAAATCCAACAGTATATATAACTCACTGTAATAGACACATAAGTAAATTTTATTTGTTTTAAAATTCTGGCTCCCAACAGATAACTGTATGCTAAATCTTCTTTCTCAGTTGCTTGTGGTAAATGATATCTTGATTAAATTATACAATAGTTTTTAAAACTAAAAGTCTTATTTCAGTTTTGTTCCTTTGAAAATTCCAAAGTCAAACTTGATTTAACAGCCCTCCTATCATCTCCCCCGACTCACTCCTTTCCCCCTTTCCTTCTCCATAAGACCCATCCATTTTCTCCTATCTCTGCTAGTCCTGTGTTCCTAGTGGATTACGGTGTGGACGTAGCAATGGATGTCTGTGAGTGTGTGTGTGTTTGTACGAGTTGGGGTATGGTTATGGTTGTAGTTAGGGTGTTGTCAGGGTGAATGTTTTGGTCTTACCATAGAACTCCTCTTCCATTTCTAGATTATCTGCTGTGCTAGGGCCAAGATATCGCCAAAATTACTTTTAATCATAATCTAGTAACTGCTTTTATATAAAACTCTAAATCTAGAAATGATTTATTTAAACTTTTAAAGTTTATAGAAATCAAACTTAACAATATACCGCTCATCATTTTTTTCTTGATATTTCTTTCTTTTCGAATTCTTTACTTCAATGACTGAGCATGGTCTTTATGGCATAAGAAAAGTCATCTTGTTTTATGAACTATTTAATGTTTTATGAACTATTTAATTTTGTGCTTCCCTCAATTCTGTCTCTAATTGAAAGTAGTCTTTTGGGAAAGAAGTCTTTTGCTTCTCCCTGGCAAATTTTAACTATTGTACAGAGTGTATAATATTATGCAAGAAGCTATAAAATTATTAATAACAGCGTGTTAGATTTTAGGTTTCACTAGAAGAATGACATTTTTCTTAGAAAAAAATCTTCAAATAGTGTGTTTGATCCCAAGGTGTCAAAACATTTGTGTCTGAGGAGGCATTTAGAAAGTGGCATGCCTATTTCTGAGTGCATATTATTAGAAGCGTCTGCTGAAAGTGTGATGCAGACTTACCCTGGCCAGGAAATTGTGTGTTCGGGCTGACATGCCGCCTGCAACTTACATCACTGTTGGATTCTAATCATATTGGTTTGGCATGAGCTGAGTGACCATCTTTAAAATATTCACGCCATTCTCATCTTCTGGGTCATTGTGTTCCCAGTCACATGCAAATACATTTTTTATTAATCACAGAATTTGCTTTAATAGCACTTTTGATGCACAGATGAATTTATGAATATTGTGCTGTCTTTCCCAGAACATCCAGAGAGTAGAGTTAGCCAAATTCCCTTGGCTAATTAATGCCTGAATGTGGCTGTTATCTCACCAGAGCAGAACTTCTGTGACTTTGGTATAAGTCTCTTCAACTCATAGTAGACTTGATGCTGTTGAGGAATCCATCAGAAATAATTCTCTGCACTGGGGGAGCTTCTACTCTGAAAGAAGTAGTACATACCAATATAAAGAGAGATTAGAATTAATACTAATGGAGTAAAAAATTATGTTGGTGGGGTATAGTGGACATTGATTAATGAATTAATTTCAAGAGTAATAGGAAAGTAATCATAGCAGTTGATGAAGAGATTATATTGGATTAAGAAATTTTCATTAAAAGAAGAGATACAGATGGGGAGGAAATAAGGGCTTGACAGACCAAGGACCTATGATGAAATAGAGGTGGGGAGGGCAGAGTTGGAAAGCTGTTGTGCTGGATACAAAGTGGAATTTGGGATGAGAGATGATGAACAAGCAGCGGAAAATAGTGAGACTGATAACAAGGAGGTGAAGCTGGGAAGATAAAGAGCAGTTGGAAGAGACCCATGAAACACAATCTGTGAAGTTTTTAAAATCTGGGTAACACACTGAAGCCTTCTGTTGATTCTTGAGTAACAGAGTGATATGATCAAATTAGTGTTGAAGCAAGATGCATCTCATCCTGGGGTTTAGGTGAAGGAAGAGACAGACTTAGAGGTAGGGAATTTCTTTACATGAGTATATATATTTTTCTTTTTTAAAGCCTTTAATTGCTAGTACATAATAGGAAAGTTTTACAGGTACACATGGAAAACATATAGATGATCATAACCGAGGGTGCCGAAAACATAAGCAGATTGTTAGACTGTTAGTTGGTATGCAAACTGAAATTCACTGGAAGTGACAGCTGTTGTTTCAGTGTGTTTTGCAATTTTAGGTATTTAGTGGTTTTTTTTTTTTTGAAGTAAAAATTTAAATTACACAAATATTTATATAGTTTGAAGTCAAACTACAAAAAAACCACAAATGTCTTATTTCTATCCCTAGTCTATTAACCTTTTTCTCCTACTTTCTGCATAGGCAAAATTTTAATAGTTTTTGTTTTATATTTTCAAGGTTTCTATTTTGAAAATTTAATAACACACACAATATTAACACACACACAGCTTCCCTCTTACATACATAGGGCCATTCTATAAATAATATTATGTACTTTTCTCTTATGTACTTTTTTCCTTTTAAAATATATCCTAGAGTCATCTAAATCTCTATCTGTCTGTCTGGACATAGAACTCTTCCTCCAATAGTAGCTGCACAGCACTACTTATCTTATTCAGTCAGTTCTTTATTGATGGATCTTTAATTAATATCACAATAAATAGCCTTGCTTATAGAATATTTTATGTATTTGCCAAAATCTAGAAGTAGGATCATCAAGTCAAAGGATAATGCAGAGATAATTCAGCTAAATATTTTCAAAATCTTCTACATAGGGCTGCATCATATAATTTGGGGTTAAGCATTAATGTAACAATGAATTTGTTTCCTTTGTACTGCCTCTATAGAGTATTTTGGTAGTCTTTAAGATTTTTAACAGTAGAAAATGATATTTCAGTATAGTTTAATTTGCTTTTCTATAATTTTGAGTGAAGGTGGGCATTTTTCATATGTTCAAGGATCATTTGCATATATTGCATATTAACCATATTTTCATATAACTTGTCCATTTTTCTATTAAGCTAATGGTATTTTAATTTCCATTTTAAAAGTTCTTCATACACCAAACATTAGCCCTTTGTAATATATTCGACATATTTTTTCCCATTTGTTATTTGTATTGTTACATTGCTTTTGTGTTTTGCTATGTTATTTATCAATCATTTCTTGTACTACTCTGGATTTTGAATTATAGTTAGACAAACTTTCCTATTTTCCTTTAGGTAGAGTATCTGCAGGTTATAAAGTAATTTGCTCACATTTTGTTCTAATACATGTATGGTTCTAAATTTGAATTTAGAGTTCTGATCCATTTGGAATTTATTCTGTTTTGGGTTTAAGGAATAAGTTCAATTTAATTTTTTTATATGATTACCCAATTTTTACAACACTGTTTGTTAAGTAAATACCTTCCTCCACTGACTGAGATACTGCCTACATTATCCACTAAATTTTTCTATGTATAGATTCTCTGTTTTGTTCCATTGATCTGTCTATCTAATCTATGTACAAATACAACACTATTTTCACTTTAGCAGCTTTGCAATATGTTTGCATGTTTGGTATGGCTAGCCTTTCTTCTAACTTCTCATATGTATTGCTCTTTATTTGGGGTGTTTTCTAGCTATATCTTCTGGTCATTCTTTCATATAAGCTTTATTATAAATATGTATGACTCCAGAAAAAAAAATGATGGCATTCTTTTTTTGTCAAAATCACATTACATTTTAAATTTTACCTAGGGAAAGTAAATGGGACTTTTCTTTAATATTGGGTCTTCCTATTCAAGAACATAGTATGTCTTTCAATTTGTTTAAGTATACTCTTGTACCTTTGAGAATATCTTATAATTTTTCAGATATTTTTCATATATTTTATTAAGTTTATGCTTATCTATTTTATTTTCATTTTCAATATGTAAATAGGATCTCTTGTTATATATTCTTATTGTCCTTTCTATCTAATTCTTATTGTCCTTTCTATCTATGAAGGCTATTGATTTCTGTATACTAATGCTCTATCTTTCTATTCTTGTGGCTGTTTTTTCACTGGTGTTGTTGATTGTTTTAGATATCTAATCATGCCATAGACAAATAAAGGTAATTTCCCTTCTTCTTTTAATTTTTTTTTTTTTGTGTGTGTGTGTGTGTGTGTGTAGCTGGCTAATATAAGGATCGAACTCTGTACCATAGCGTTATCAGCACCACACTCTAACCAGCCAGCCCCTAATTCTTATACTTTTATTTGCTTTTTCTTTTCTAAGCACTTTTTCAAGTAGATACAATTTAATAAAATAATAAAATAATAGTAAAGATAGAAGACATTTTTATACTGCTTCTGACTTTTAAGTGAACGCCTCTAGGGTCTGCTAGACATAAACATAAGGTGTCAGTCCATGTAGCTGATACACCAAATGGCTTAGTAATGACCTGATACTCCCATATAATTTGAGGCTAAGCCAAAATGATTTTTCTTTTCATAGAGGAGGAATTGATCAGTGATGCAGGGTAAAAAGTTTGAGAAGTAAATGAAAAACAGTCATAAAAATCTCAATAAAATGAAGAGTAACATCAGTCTACCATATCAACAGTTTTTGTTATTTTGAGTTATTTGTATGCTGTTGAAATGTTATTTTGAATGCATATTTTTTGGGTTAATAATAACTGCATTTCTGCAATTCACATTTGGTGAGTAATTCTGTGTGCTTACACTTTAGCTATTTCTTTACAAATATGCAATAGTCATCATAGGAAATAGTTATAAAAAAGAAGCCTGCCACTAAAAGTTCTTTTAAGTATTCAGTCCATTGACATTTAAACAACAAATTATCAAATCTATTTCTCCTTCATTGAGAAATCGGAAATATTTATTCATCTCACTGTCTCTATATCACTTTGATAATGTTAACAGAATATGGCATTAAACTGATGACACTTTTGATGCAGCAAAGCTAGCAGGCCTATGAATTCTATTTTTCAGAATTACTATTTGAAGAAAGATCTTAGGATGTTAGTTCTTGTTTGTGTGACTTTTGGGTTTTCTATCAAGTCTCTAGTCATTAATGACTGTCAACACCTTCTGACATTGAGTTTCAAGTGTCATTTGTCTCATGAATATCAATGATTTCAATATTAATATTAGCTAAACCAAATATTTTTCTTAATTTATACTGAAATATAACCTTTACAGACCAATTAATATTTGTATATTAAATGCTAGTCTATCTATCTGTTTTTTGACCTTTAAATGAGAAATATGCTTTTATACATAGTTTTCTGGTAATGGAAACATTCTCATTGTAATCATTTTTTTTGGTGATTACTTAAGATATCTTTAACATGAATGAGAAAAAATGATTGAATTGAAAAGAGACTATATTATATTGTCTTAGAAATCTAACTCCCTTGAAATTCATGATTCTGGTACTGACAAGTGAATTAAAATATGAACATTCAATTTCAGTGTGGTTACCTTCTAAGTCTAGGGTAATGATACAGTGAGATCCACACTAATAAAATGCTTCATTCCCAAAGGGACAACATGTTATGTTAGGAAAATACTAAAAGATTCCTACTGGATTATTGTAATCCAATTATATGTTAAATTTTAAAGATGTTTTTCTTTAGCAGTGGTTCTAAATAACCATCAATTTTCTTCACATTGTTGTACTGGCTTTTTTAAATATCCATTTTAAGGAATAAGAGTTGTGGTGTCTGATTTAGAAAAATATTGCATGAAGTTTAAATCTCCTATAAAAAATTATGCAGGAAATGGAAAATGATTCATTATGAGGAGTCTTGATATTAAATAATTACTAAAACTTTATTCAGTAAAAGCAGAAATTAAACATGAAGTAGATTGTTCCAGTTATCTCTTGTTGCATAACAAACAACCACAAAATTTAATGGATGAAAATAAAAACAACTTATCTTCTGTCCTGGTTGTGTGGGTTGGCTGGGCTGAGATGGGTGGTTTTAACTTAGAGTCTCATGTGGTTGCAGTCACATGTCAGCTAGAGCTGCAATTGTGTGAAGCCTTGACTGGGCTGGATATAAAAGATGGCTGACCCTTATGGCTAGAAACTGATGCTAGCTGTCACATGGAGCATCTACACATGGACTCTTCATGTGGCTTGGGATTCTTATACCACAGCAGGTATTCCAAACATGAGCATTCCAAGAGACTCATCTTCATAACCTTCATTTGTATTTCAATTACACATCTTTATTTCATGTGAGATTAATGTTATTGAAGTGAATTAAGGTTATTGAAGATGGAAAAGTAAAAAAAAAAAAAAAAGTTGAAGGTAAAGTTATGGGTGGTTGTCCATAAGAACAATAAACTTATTTAGGAAAATGGCAGAAACCGGAATTAAAAGAAGATAGTGAGCCAGTTGAAGATTCACAGATCTTTTAAACTCTGAAATAGTTTTACTATTTTACTTCCAAACCCATAACTTTAACCTAGCATCCATTCTCCTTTCTTCCTTAATATTTGTTCTATGGCATTAGCAGCACATCAAGGACCTTGATCCCTTCCTTTAGTTTTACTCAATTATGTCTTTACATGCGTTTCACAAACCAGCTTTGACTCCATGAACCAATATTTCAATGACTGAAAGAAGACTTAACTTCTTGGCTACCATTTTCTTCATCAAAGCAACCATCTACTGTTCCCTTCAGGAAGAAACTCACACAACCATGCATGTATATTGTACCTTTCACAAATTTATTTTCTGGACTTGAGCTGGACTTTTACTTCCATGGAGTGGGAAGTTACCTCATTGCTAAGATTCCTCAATCTCTCCCTAGAGTAATCATTTCAAACCTTTGCCACACTAACAACATAACTATCCAATTCATATCTCATAACTTTCACTGAAAGATTTTATCTCTTACAATACACAAAACACAACAGACCAACTTCGCATTACCATATCTGTAACCATCTGCATCCAGCTTTCTCTTATGTTTCAGAATAAGATGGAAATATTGTTCTAGACAAGGAAATTTCTTCCATCTAGAGCCAAACCTTTCTTTTCTCCTGTAAGATCTAGAGTTTTCTTTCAATTTTTTTTCTATTGAATTGTTCTTTTCTTTTGACTACTATATTATTTATCAAAAATTCTAGCATCATCCTCTTTTCTTCATTCTCCTACCTTAGGGTCAATAATCACCCACTGATATATAATTCTGTTATCTCTGCCTTTTGCCCAAATCCCTCTTCCTATTTCCAACTGACATCTGAATGCTCTTGGGGCATTTATACTTTGATCCCATTGGCACCTTATGCTTGAAATATCCTAAGCCCTACCCAAATAATTTCCACCATTCTTTCTAAATGTGTTTATTATTTTTATTCTCTCTTCTCAGTAATTAACATCATTTCTCTAACAAGTGGCCCAAGTCAGAAATCTTGGAGTCATTCTCCTTAATCTTGCCACCCACCTCCTAAATAAAACCATAACCAAGTCACAATATTTCTGCTTCCTTAATATATCTCAGATATTTAATACTTTCCAAACATACTGCCATTGTCTTCTTTTAGGTCTCCATCTTTATCACTATATGAAATTTTCTATTTTTTTGTCTATATCCTTGTTCACCTTTGGTCTATCTTCCAAATGGCTAATAGAGGATCTTAAGGGCCAATCTGATCTCATCTTTATTGCCTAGGTTAGAGTCCAAGCTACTCAACGTCTCATAGAAGGCCTTTCTTTTTGGAGACTCCCTTCCCTTTTCCAGATCATCTCTCACAGTCTCCTTTCAGAAGCTCGTACTCTGGTTCAATAAAATTGCTAGAATGCTAAAATTCTCTCCTAAAAAGTCTCTTCATGCTCATTCTCTCTGACTTGAATGACTTTTTTTCTTTGTCCTTAATACCCAAGTGAATACCTACCATTTAAGATTCAGTTCAAAGTCTGTTTCCTCCCTGAAGTGTTTTCTGTTATTTTCTCTGCTTTCTTATTCTATTCCTTGCTCATACCAATAAGTCTGCTCATGTCTCACCAAACAATATTTCCTTAGGGCAGAAATTTTGTTTTGTTTGCCTAGTGCTGAGACTGGTACAATACATAATTGCTGATTAAAGTGACTCTCAGGTAACCTGAAGAAATTTAAGTTTCAAAAATTTAGTTGTTTGAATACATTAAAAGAAAAAAAAAAAGGTATTCCACATAAATAACTTTTCCTAGCCCTTTACTCCTTGAAAAGTTTCTGGATCTTTGGGTTGTAGACAAAGATTATGCAGTAGGATGAATGAGTGGCAATTTCAGGGGGAATTTTTATCAGAGTAGATTGGAATGGTTTTAAATGGAAAGGGATTTGGGAAATTAATTTTAAATCTATGTGTAGACAATGAAACAGTAAGCATTCTACTTTTCTTCTTTCTTGAACTTGCACAGTACAAGGTCAATCACTTAGGAACAAAATACCTGAATGTGGACAATAAATACTATTGATTGTGTTGATTTGTCCTTCACTGAAAATTTTCTATAAGTAGATCACCAGAGCATTGATTTCTATAGTGAGGTAGAAATAGTTTTGTTATGAAGACACCTTCATTGAAATAGAAATAAACTTTAATGATCCATATTTTAGCATCTGTCTATGAGAGAAAACACACTTGGCTTTAGCAGAAAACACTACGTATTTGCAGTGTCAAAACCACTGAGAGCTGCCATTAGATAGATAGCCCACATATGATTATGTGGACACTGAGAAACCACTTTAAATTATGGAGATGACTCCAATTTCTGGCTGACAGATATACACTTTGGTAATGTTATTCAACTCTTTTTTTTTTTTTTTTCATCCATGCATAAGTCAGACTGCCTTTTCCTCGCTATGGGAAACAAGACCCCATCCAACACATACATACATACAAATGTACATACATACATACATACATACATACAAAAATACATACATACATACAAACATACTTCACTGAGAAAAAAGGAAATTATTTAATGCTTTTTCCCTACATCTTCCTCTCCTCTTCTTTTTCTTCTTACTACTACTGTTACTGCTACTACTGCTGCTAATATTTCCCCCTCTTTCTTCCTATCTTCCTTCTCCTTCTTCTTGCTTTTAATGTATTCTTAATAGATGCAAGCTTAGAATACATAGGAACCAACAGCCTTTATTACTTAAATCAAGACTACAAGCTTACCCCCAAATTATATATATGCAATCCAAGAGTTGGCCTGATCAGTACTAGATTTTCAACATTGTGGATTTCTTTCTTTATTATATGTGAAGTTCTTAACCTTCTCATTTGGCATAATTTTTGGTTCTCATTTTGGTACTAACCCAAGAAATGAAGTATTTATTAAAAAACATTTTTCTCAGATGTTATATTTTTGCTTCTTTCCAAAGTTCAACAAATTCCTATTTCAAAACAACATACTAATATTGGGATTCTCTTAGGTAGTATTGGTTCTATAAATTTAATTAATAAAATTAGACTTCTTTTTAATACTTGTTTAAACCATTTCAGTAGCCTTGAGAGAGTAGCATATGTCAAAAGTGTTTCAGCTCTAAGAAATCATGTGGAGGATTATAATAATCTGCCTAGACCTATTGGTTGAATGAAGCCAGAAATTTTCCTCTAAGAGGTAGGATGTAGGACAAGAGGAGACAACCTACAGGAAAAGGAAGAGAAGAGATAGTGAATAAAGCCACAGTATGTGGTGGGCAAGAGTAACATGTTGGTGGTCCTAAGGCAGCTCTCTTGGCTTAATTTCTAGCTGTTTCTTTCTTGGCTTAGATTTTATTCTTGCTATGGGTTGAATGTGCCCCCAAAAGTTTATGTGTTGGAAACTTGATCCCCATTGTAACAGTGTCAACAGGCTGGGGACTTTGATTATGGTATTTGAAAGGTGGAGCCTCTAAGAAGTTATTGGATGGTGAAGACCATGGTCTCATGAATGCATTAATCCATTCATGGAGTAATAGGTTAATGGTTTAGTGGGTTGTCACTGGAGGGGCATTGGTGGTGTTATAAGGAGAGCAAGTGAGCATGTTAGAGAGCTCTTGCTCATGCCATGCTCACCATGTGATATACCCTGGTTGCCACTCTGCAGAGACTCCCCACCAAGAAGAACACCCTTACCAGACATATCCATCCCCTGGACCTTGGACTTCCCAGCCTCCAAAACTGTAAGAAATGCATTTTGTTTTCCTATAAGTTATCCAGTTTCAGACATTTTGTTGTAAGCACCAGAAAACAAACTAATAAAACACTCTATGCTTTTTCATAGACCAGCACTTCTAGATTTATTTTTTCCTACTTATATACTTCTGAATTTCTCTGTTTGCTTAGTGAAATAAAACAAAACAATGGAAGTGTCCAGAGTCTGAGGGGAGTGGGCAAGCTTATGTCAGATGCTTTCAGAATGAAGACAATCTGCAAGAATCTTAAGTTGTGACCTCTACAGAAAAAGAGAATGAAAAGTAGCCAAATCTCCACATGAGAGAGATATTGGACTATTTTCTAACGTAAACCCCCTCTGATTTATATGAAGTAAGCAGATTTTCTCTCCAAGAGTTTTTTTAAAAAAGTATTAAGGTTTACTCTTCCTTTTCACCATATTAAACTCACATGTGAAGTATAAACTTGCTGATAACATATTTGTAATTATTTTGAGTTTTCCAGGGGCTTTCACAGACAAAAATGAAAAGGCGAAACCCACTGGTTAGTAAATTATGTAAAGCCCTTAACTCCTGGAACACATGAAATAGAAATGACAAAATATCTACTTCATACAATTGTTTTGATGATTGAGATAAAATTTATGAAACTCTTTGGAACCTCTAAGGTTTTACACAGCTGTCAAATATTACTGTTTGAAAATATCCCATTTGGAATTAATAATGTTCTCAATCTTGTTCTATGAATTTTTGTCATTCTAATTCTTCTTTGAATATTCAAATTATTTGTACTTTTCTGAAGATAGAATTTTACAGGGAAAGAACCTCTCTACTCACTATTTTTACTGAGGCATATTTTTAGTACATGGGCTTTGGGATAAGAAAGACCTTAGTTTTAATCTTGGTTGAGTCCTAGGTACCCTAAGTTCTAGTTGTGTGACCTTAGATATGTAACTCCTCCTGTCTGAGATCTTTATAACTTTTTAATTTGTAAAATGAGAATATCAGGGTCAAAAAATAGGACTGTTATGGCTCATAGGTGAAATAATATATGCAGAAGACTGATACAGTAGCTAGTATGTAAGCTCCCAAAACCCCATTTGCACCATTTCTCATTTATCACTTCCAAAAAAAAAAAAAAAAAAATCCCTTCGTGATGCCTTCCTAGAGGGCAGAAACTCTATCCCTATTATTATCATCTTTAGCCTTCTTGTCCCACTTCCTTTCTGTCACACCCCTGGAAAAATCACAGTCCTAGATAAACCTAGCTAAGTATCTTCCCCTTGCCCATACACAACCTGATAAGTACTACTGGAGTCACACAATATCCTAGATTGGTCCTATAAAATAATTGTCTCAACCTCAATGGGGTTTCATAGCCAAGAGGCAAACTTTCTAAGCCCTCCTCAGCTCTCTCATCCGCACAACAGCAACTCCAAACTTTGACTTTCTTCAAACTTTCCCCTCCCTTCCCACAACCTGCATCCTGAGCACAAGACTTCACAGGGAAGAGAGAAGCCACCTGATGGGAATTTCCTCAGCTTCTCCTACTGTCTTGCCTCCTCTCTCTGCCTTTCTTCCTTCTATCCTCTTGTTATAGAGAGATGCCCCCTTCTGCCTAAAGCTAAGCTTTCTCCTGGGTTTTGGATCCTGATCTAAAATCAACAGATAAGCATTTTTATCAACAGATAAGCATTTTTCTTTTTTTTTAATTTTATTTTTTATTTTTAATTGACAAATAATAATTGTGTATATTGACGGGGTACAAGGTTATGTTTTGATACATGTGGAATGAGCAAATCAAGCTAATTACATATATATATCACCTCAATAATTATCATTTCTTTCTGATGAGACCACTTAAAATCCACCTTTTTAGCAATTTTGAAATATACAATATGTTATTATTAACTATAGTCACCTGACTGTGTGATAGATCACCAGAACTTATCCCAACTAAAACTTTGTACCCTTTGACCAACATCTCCCCTTTCCCCACCCACCCTCTCCACCTCCAGCCTCTGGTAACCACCATTCTACTCTGTACTTCTATGAGTTCCGCATTTTTAGATTCCATATATAAGTGTGGTCATGTGATATTTGTCTTTCTGAGACTTTTTTTTTTTTTTTTGGCATAATGTCCTTTAGATTCATCCACATTGTTGCAAATGACAGAAGTTCATTCATTTTTAAGGCTAAATAGCATTCCGTTATGTATATATACCACATTTATTTTTATCCATTCATCTATTGATGGACACGTTGTTTCCATATCTTAGCTATTGTTAATAATGCTTCAATGAATGTAGGAGTGCAGACATCTCTTCAACACACTAATTTACATTCCTTTGGATATATACACAGAAGTAGGATTGCTGGATTATATAGTAATTCTATTTTTAGTTTTTTGAGGACCCTCCATCTCCTAAATCAAAATGGCTTTATTGGATATAGCAAGAAATGGAAAAAGAGGAGTTTAGGTTAACTCTAAAATTTCTGATTTGGGTGGAAAGAGGTTACTTTTATGGAGATGAGGATTTTGATGAGTTGGTAATTAGTTTTAGATACCATGGACCTCTAACGGAAGGAATTTGATAAATGAGTCATAAAATGAGGAAAACAGTTTGAGTTGAATGTAACATGTTGGTTGAAATTATTGATTAAAGTACTCAGAGAACATATATCAAATAAGAGGGGAATGTTTAAGTTTCCATAAGAAATCATAAATTTATAATTAGAGATCCATGTTTTTTGTCTCTCATTTTAGAATATAACAGCCATGCAGTTAAAATCAGCTTTTACCTATTGCATTCTGAGTTAGTCTTAACATTATTTCCAAACACACTCTACTTTCTATTTCATACAGGAATTTGATCTTTTATATTCATCTGTGTTGTTTAACTTTTAAACAGTGTTTTATTTTCTTTGCCTGTGGAAAATTAAGAAAGAAAAATACAAAACCTCTCAGGTCACATATTAGTGAATGAAGAGTTTTAGGAAGCTTAAATCTGTTATGTCTCTGTAAGTGCTCCCCTATTTTATCCAGTTTAGCATAATCCTCAAATTTAAATATATCTGTTTCTCTTAGAGGTTTAGACTAGGTCTTGTGTCTCTAAACATGAACATAACTGACTACTGGTAGCATTCATTATTTTCAAGCTTCAAGAAACAGAATTCTACAGGGTCTGGTCCTGCTTGTAGAGACAGGGCAAAATGGAGGGGTGGATGGTTTACCTGCTTTGATCTACAGGGCATTTTTGTCACATATTCTTACTGTTATAACTCTTCATTACATATACATTAAAAGTAACAAAGGGAATTTAACGAATATTTTGAAAAGTCTTCAACAAGTTTCTGTTCACCAATTGAGAAATTCCATTTCGAGTTCTTAGGAGTTGATGATATAGTTTTTAAGTTTTCACCAACAATATTCTGGTGTCTGATTAAGTGAAATGCTGAATTCTATTTCTAAAATTATTATATTCTATATACTATGTTATATATTATCATTAAATTTTTATAATACAGTCATTTAGTTTTTAAAATGGAGAATAAACAATTGGCTAATTTAAATAAGCTTTATAGATTTCTTCATGGTAATATGTTTTGCATTTATTAATTTAAAAAAGATATTAAAAGTAACAATAAATAGAAAGTATGACAATAATTCATTAAATGACTGCCAAAAATGGCATTGACTACCCAAAATTGATTCACTGTGTGTTAAAAAATACTTTTTAGATTTGCGAGTTTTCAAATTAAAGCAAAAATAGATTGCTGGTTTCCTGAGTCTAGGACTTTTCAAATTGTATTTTTATGCCATATGTTAAAGAAAACCACTCATAATTATGTGCTTTTCAAATGTCTTTTTTTTTTATTATGTAAATGCCTTTAAATCATGAGCTTAGAGAGAAAAGTGAGAACTGAAAAACACTGAGCTTTTTTAAAGATGGCATACTTGGTATATCTCAAAATAGGTACTTTAGATGTGTGTGGCAAAGTGTTTTATGAATGGTTGGCAAAAAGTTACTATTTACTACACCAGTGGGAAGTGTAAAAGGAAAAGCAGTTCTGCATTGCGTGGGTTCCTGGGAATAACAGCTATAAACTGCTCTTGTTTGGAATGAGCCAATCAGAGGCTGCATTTGGCATGGAGCTGCCGAGGCTCTCTCCTATTGGCCACCCTGCCTTCTGTGTTACAGACAGCTGGCTCGCTTGCTTGCTTATGAATTCAGCATTGCAAATTAAATGCTCACTAGCTAAAAAAAACCAGTGGAGGTCTGTGTTAATGATTTAAGAACACTGTCTAATTAAACATTGGAAGCATAGTTCTTCTCTGCAGTATTTTCTAATTATATCACGAAACTATTATTGCTATACATATTTGACTGTCCTCTTTTTCAAAAGCTTCTCACACCTATGAAGTTGTTTTACCTCCACAGCAACCTAAGGAGGGAGGCGAGCGGTTGGCTGCTACATGAAATGAGATAATGTATGGGAGAGTGATTTGTTAAGTGCAAAACAATATAAATGATACCATTAAGATTCTTGCTTTATGGGCCGAGCCCGTGGCGCACTTGGTAGAGTGCTGCGCTGGGAGCGCGGCACGCTCCCGCCGCGGGTTCGGATCCTGTATAAGAATGACTGGTGCACTCACTGGCTGAGTGCCGGTCACAAAAAAAAAAAAAAAAAAAAAAAAAAGATTCTTGCTTTATGGATGAGAAAATGGAGGCCAAAGACACTACACAATCTACTTCAGATCACAAAGTAGTGGGATGATGGGAACACAGGGCAACTGACTTGTACTTAAAATTGTTTATCAGTTTCATTTCTTTTAACTGAAACATAGTTGATTGTACATATCTGTGGGGTACAGCATTGAATATCAATAGCTATATGCAATCCTTGATGCTCAAATCAGGATAATTACTATATTTATTGTTATAGTTTTTTGTATGTGCCTTTCACTAGTGAAGCCATCGGTAGTCAATATAAGAAAGGGATTAGTTTTATAAGATGACCAAATATCAGCTGACACACTTTGAGAAGTTTATTCAGAGTTACACAGTTAGCCATAAAGAGAACATGCACCTAATTTTTTTAAAAAGTATTTTTGGACTAGTATCTGCCTGAAAATCGTGCAGTGCAAAGTGCCCTCAGCACTGTGGTTAAACTTATTATGGTATGAAATATTATGAAATATTGTGGCCAGGTCTGGATCAGTGATTAAGGGGGAAAGGTTTTGCATTTCATTAGTAAATTCCAGCTCACCTTCCATTCATTAATCTGGTTTCACGTAACCTCTATACTAAAAATTCATTAACCGTTCTCTCTTCCCTAGTTTAGAAGTGATTACTTACTAAAATAGGTCAATTGAATTCTCAGGAAAGAGTTGGAGTGTGGCCATGTTTTTCTCCTCTTTAAGCTTTAAGCTTTCCATTCCCATGTGTTTTCTTCTCTTGACAGGCAGTTGAGAAAAGGATGCTGAAGAAAAGAGAGAACTATTGTTTCAAGTCTTAGGTTTTTATATTGCTTACTTAACTTGTATTTGCCCTTCTCTCTGCTTGACCCCAGTTTAGAACAAGGATTGAGAGGGTGCATTGGAAGGACATAATAATAATGAATAATGATTATGAAATAGTAGCACAACAGTACTTAGCGTTTAGGTCCTGTTGAGAGCTTTACATGCACAGTCTCATGTTAAAATGTTAAGTAATTAGACCCAAGTTGCACACTGGTTAGTGCTGGTGCCAGAACTTGAATCCACATTTGTCTCTCTGTAGAGCCTGTGTATTAACCATTATTCTGTTTCCTCTGTGGCTCAACTGAAAGTCAAGAAGTTCAGGAAGAATCTGTGTAATATAGATCCTAGTGAGTGGTTGGTTCCAGGAAACTCTGATTCATTTTAATAGCCAAGATTTATTTAGAAAAACAACAACAACAAACCAACCACATGGGCAGTTAGCTCCACAAAGAAATGAAGGAGAGCAAGCCAGAGATGAAGGCAAACATCTAACTTCCAGTGGTGCTGTCATAGAAGCAATTCTGCTGTGTTCAGTGGGGGTGCAGATCCAGAAATGCCATTTTTTTCCTGGCAAGTTATATTAATTCTGAGCCTGAGTTTTCTCATTCATAAGATGGGGCTAATAATCCTAATATTATAGGGTTTTTTTTTTATAAAGATTAAACACATACACACATTTGTAATGTCTAGTGTACCTCCTAAACATTGTAGTCACTCTGCACATGTTTCTGTTCTTATCCTGATACCCATCTATTCTGCTGATCCTAAATAGGTAAATGTTGGGTACAATAGTACCAGGACTGTGGGTGGCATGAACCAAGAGTCCAGGACCAAGCAAACCTGACCACCAGGGTAGGCAAGGAAACAGCTGACAGCGGAATAGCTGAAACCCTGACAGCAAACTCCAGATATTTTAAATCAGTCTTGGAGTATACCAAGTGCCTCCCTTAGGTCATCAAAGTAATAGTATGGAACCTAGGCAGCCAAGAAAGAATCATGAGTCAAATATTTACCAATCAAGGTAGTGAGGTCTTCAAGCAAGAGTTTAGAGCTCAGAACTCTACAAGGTGACAAGACAGGAAAAGGAAACTAGGCAATTCTAAATTATAGATTTATAGCCACAGAGATCTTGGCACTAAAGTCAAATTACCACTTGTCATGAATCATTGGCACACTTTTCCCCAGAGCATATTGGACAATCTCAGAAGATACTGGACATTTAAGGGGTTGTCCTTCACTAGAAAAAGAATACAGAGACAAAGAGCTTGAGATTATAGGATTTTCTGATGGAGGAATGACACCTGTGTTATGGTCAGGTGGTCCCTAAATTAGACTATAGAGGGGTTGTACTCTCTTGGACAACTGAGCTGGAAGCTTCAGTCTTCTTGTCCTTAGATGACCTAGCCAAATCACAAAGTGATTTAGGTTTATCATTCTTTGTTCAGTAAAGAGATATGGTGAACGACCACTGAGTCTACATATTTGTATACTTACTATAAATATGTAAAAGGATTTTAGTCTATTTTTATAGCAACTAAGGTAACTAGTTAAAAAGTAAAAGTTATTCTACCCATGTTAAGGATGAGTGAGTAAGTCACAGAGGAGTTAAGTTGTTCCTAGATCTTTCCAAACAGTTGTTCCTGGGCTACCAGCTAAATTTAGCAAAGCTACATTTTTTTTTTATTGAAACATAACTGATTGTACATATTTGTGGGGTACAGAATTGACTATTGACTATCGGTTTGTATCCAATATGTGATGATCAGTTCAGGATAATTAGCATATTCATCATTGCAAAACATAATTATTCTTTGTGGCAAAGCTAAAATTTGAACCTAAGCAGTTTAGCTTCAGAGACAACTGCTTAACTACCATATAGTATTACAATTTAGAATGCCTTTCTCACCTGACATCTGAATTTCTGGGAAAATAAAATAAAGGAAAAAGTTGTTCTTTCTCTTTTCTTTTTTTCTACTTCCTAATTCTCATAAATGCCCTCAGTTTTTCATTTTTTGTATATTGGTATTGATGCCTATTTTCATGGAAGTGGAGCATATTACATTTTAATTTTTAACTTTCTCCAAAGAAGACATAATTTTTTGAGGATATAAAAATATATTTATATATACATATATATTATATACAATATATATTTTAATACATAAAACGTGGAAGCGAAAAATTTTGAGAAGGTTGCTATAATCTGTTCTGGAATATGCCCTTTGTATATAAGGAACAGAAACTACTTAAACTAGCTTAAATGAAGTTTGAGCTTTATTGTAAATTTAAGGCAAAGTTTTAAAAACTCCTAGAAATAAATAGACACCAGACCTTAGGATTAGCTGATCCGGGGCTGTTCTGGTGGCCGCAGGAGCAGTTCATGGGCCTCCACTATTCTGTGGAAGTGTCAAGAACCCTGCTGCCAATTGCTATGAGGTCAACACAAGTCACACTTGTTGGAGATTTATGATCTTGTACCAAAAGGTAAGCTGGGTCAGTTATATCTGTCTTTCAAAAATTTCAACTAAGACCTCAGTATACAGGAGAAATCATGCTAGTCAATAGCTGGATAGAAATAACCAGATGCAGAACCCATATTGACAGTGGTGACCAACATAAAAATGAGGCTAATGAAATATTTAGTGGCATACTACAATACAATCTCACATTACTTTTTATAATTTTTATGTTCTGTGTCAACTTTAAGGGAATTTGTTTAGTCCTATACTGTTAATTTTCCAAACTAGATATGCAAACAAACCTATTCCTCATCTCACAAAAATTTTGTTAGTGGGATACATTTGAAGAAGACTTTAATTTCTTTGACAATCACATAAAAGTGTAAGGCAAGTGTTGTCAGATATAAAATGTGAAACTGACTTCTAGATAATTTGCATGCTCTGTAAGTGATGATAACAATCTTGTCAACATCCCTTTAAAATAAGGTCTAAAATACAGTAAAAACATAGTTACTGGGCCAAAATGAATCTTCATCACTTAATGATTTTTGAAAACTATCTGTAGTACTGATATAATGCACATGCTAATAAATATTTACTAGGTTATCTTTAGATTAATTCAAAAATATGGTTCTTATAATTTCTAACATTTCACATCTATGAACTGAAGATCTATACATTAGCAGAATTAGAATGTGGTTTCTGAAAGGAGAAAAACCTAGCAAACTTGTCTCTGATTTTTTTGAATTAAAGGATCTAGGCTCACATTTTACAAATATATATTTATTCTTTTGGCTAGATAAAGCTTTGTACT
This sequence comes from Cynocephalus volans, assembly GCF_027409185.1. NCBI lineage: Eukaryota > Metazoa > Chordata > Mammalia > Dermoptera > Cynocephalidae > Cynocephalus > Cynocephalus volans. The sequence continues at coordinate 86,319,681 of NC_084464.1, read as the reverse complement.
CAAGAGGCTTAGAATTTTATAAACCAAGCCATTATGATTCTTCACTTTCATTTCAATACAGAAGAGAATTACTAAATATTGAAGAGTCTGGTGACAAACCACTATCTGTATTTGTAGTAGGATGTATTCAATATGCTAGATCTTGAGAGATTCAGCTGTGAGTGTAAAGTATATTTTTCTATCTGTCTAATACAATTTCTGAAATTTGAAATATGACTTAGAGTACTTGGAGAGACCACAGAAATTAAAGTTCAATTAAAAGAACCGTATAATTCCAAATGACTGTGAAAAGTTTCTGTACCATGGGAGGCATAAAATGTACTCAATAAAAACTTGAACTCCAGAAACAGATAAACTGTGATTTAAAGCCTGATTTTTCCACTTAATCTCTTTAAAACACCATTTCTGCATCTGTGAGATAACGTCCCTAACCTATCTAAATATTTGTTACTGTGAGGATTAAATGAGGTAATACAGATAAATTTCTTAGCACATAGAAGGTATACAACAAATGGTAGGTATAGATCAGAGAATATAAAATACTGAATAAGAAGATAAAGAGTTAATAGAAAAAGTAGAAAAACTAAAAGTAATTAAGGTTATTTTTAGAGTGCAAAATTTGTTGGTAATTCCAAAGTTCAATTTCAGTTAAAGTATTTATCATTATTCCCTTTTTGATGTTTAAAATTGTACTCTCCTGGAACTGCTTTAGGGCAGAACTACCTGAACTGAAAACAATTGCTAAAATATGTAAAACAGAAAAGAGAAATGTATTTTCAGCCGTGGTAATGTCTATGGACTGGACAAGTAAAAGGATGTTCCTCAGATCCAAGATGAATCTGTAAATTATGATTTGGTAAATTATATACTAACCACTGTTTAGAAAACATTGTCAATCAGATATTTAGGAGAGACAGGGAAAATGTAAATCCCAGTACACGATAGCTAGAAAGCTGATGCAGCATATTTAATCTTTGATCTTCTATTTAAAATAACATGTTTATAGAAATCTGCATGATGAGTCTGCTTTGCAATTGGGTAGCCACAAAACCTGAAGGCCAGATGCTGGAGACTGCTAGTGGTAAACAGTTTATTAAAAGAGTTGCATCTCTTCCTCAAGGGAAGTAACTAGTTTTTAAGGAGAAAGTTCTTGCACTTTTCACACTTGAATCACCTTGAACTATTTTCTGGCTGGATAGTCAAAAAAAAGAAAATATCTTGAAACAGCTGAGAGGAGATGAGTACTTGCTTTGATGGCTCCAGCTTGGGGAGCTGGTCTTCACATGGCTGCCCAGAGGTCTGTGGCTGCCCAGTGGCCCGTGGCTGCCCAGAGGCCCTTTGCTTTTTCAAGACTCAGTCTCTGCCTCATCTGAAACATTGAGAGGCTGGGCAAGAACTAGTGGTTTTACTTGACTCTTTACTTCAAATAAAATTCTAAGGAGAAACCAAACTTGTAAAATAAAAATAAATACAGATACTCCTTTTGAACCAGGTGTGTGTATATGTATGTGTGTGTGTATGTGTGTGTGTGTGTGTGTGTGTGTGTGTGTGTGTGTGCCAGTAGTGCTGTCTGCTTATCTTCTTCTCCTCCACAGCATGCTGCTTCTTCCCCCAAAGTGGCACCTTTCCTCCAACTCCTAAAGTTTCTCAGTCCCAGAGCATAGAAATAATCAGAGGAAAGTTTGCAAAAACAACGCTGCACCAAGTGTCATTCGTTGTTCTTCAGAGCATTATTGTTGAACTTTTTGAAGAACTTAGATGGGAAACTTACAAAAGAAAAAACCATAAGTAGCCATTAAAGTATTTAAAATTCAATTAAAAATTTTTTAAATCAAAAAGAAAATACCTTTTTACAAGGATCTTAACAAAAATTCCAATAAATGATATTACGAAGGTTGAGATGGTTCTGGGTACACAGATGCTTTCATTCACTGCTAGTGAGAATGTGAACTGGTCTAACATTTCTGGCACACATTTGACAATGTTTACCGAAAGCTTTTAGGACAGATATACCATTGAACCGCACAATTCCTCTTTGAGTAACTAAACTCAAAGAAATAAATAAGAAAAAGAAAGTTGTACAATTGAGCTTATTGAAGTTATTAATGATGAGGAACCCACCTTATTTATATTAAAACATAATTACAGATTTTAAGTATTTAAACACATATTATAAAGGAGTTTTGTTTTGTTTTGTTTTGAAATTGGAAAATTTGAAGACTTTTGATGAAAGTACTAAGCATAGAAAGTATGGAATCTCTTGGTTCTTGCTGGGTACTATTGGAAAAAAGAAAATGAAAAGCAGAAAGTAATTAATCACTAACTTGAGTTCATGTGTGAAAGCTAGAAGATCTCTTAAGCAGCACAGAAAGAAACTTTCATCTCCAGCAGCTAGAGGGCAAAGAATAGCTAAGGATAAAGGCACAGGGCCTTATAAGAGCAGAAAAGCTCCAGAGAATGTTAGATCCTTAACCCTAGCAAGACTGCTATGCTAAGAATCTTGATTGCAAAGGTGTTTGACCCTGAGATGTGGCATGGAGACATCTGAATCAACATACTTGAAAATCTTGAATCTACAGATTCCCTTGACACAGGGCTGTAGAAGTAGCCTACTCTTTCGTGTGAAAGCCTAGCATTCTTCCCCGGCTTTAAGTCAATGCAGAGGTCTCTGCCTCACAAGACAACACACACTCTATTGGGATCTATCCCCACTTCCCTTACTGGTCATCAGAAAAATAAGCAGGGTCATTGATAAAGGGACACAAAAATCAACTACGTTGTGTATTGATAAATTAAAATAAAAAATATATATACAAAAAAAATTGTAAAATAATAAAAAAAGAAAGGAAAGAAAAATAACCAGGTCAAGTCACAACACTTCCCTGCTCGAGAAATGCTGGGACTAAATAGAAAGAGCTGCAGGACCAGCCAACATGTATGAATAGGAGCATGGAGAGTGTGTATGGGACTGGATTCTGAGGGGATTGAATTGAGGTGGGGAGGTGACATATGATATTGAATAAGAGAGAGTTCATCAATTTGGGAGGATTATCACATGATATAAAATTTATCACCCAGTGAGGACCTTTGAAAATAGCGATAACCTGCCACCATTCTTGAGAGCTTAGAAAGAGATGATCCCCAATAAGTAAATCAGAGATGCTAGAACTACTGTGGCGGGCAGTGGTACAGGCATTAACAGGTTCAGAGAGGGAGGTGTGCTCGTGGAGGAGCACCACGTACAGCTGGAAAATCTGAGCTTCTTGTGGGAGAACCTGGAGGAAACTCCACCTATCCAACTGAGAAGAGTTGTTCTAATGAGGGGCATCAGCACTTCTGAGTAGCTCAGTGATAAATGCCTGTTCTAGGCCAGGGGTAACATAGGAGATGCTGTGACAATTTTGGATTTCCTGATTGCAATGAGGATGATGAGTTCAAGAATAATAGAGGCTAAGTGACAGAAAACTCAAACATCAGGAGCAATATAGGTACAATTATAATAATTGGTAGGAAGGTTAGAGGGGCAGCCTGAGAGACCCAGCCTACAGAGAACTGTGGAGACTTTCTGGAGCATAGTCTTCCTAGGGGCGAGATAAATGGACAGCCAATAAGAGTATTGCTCAACTTATAAAATTTATACAACTAAAATAAATAAAAGATTTGGTGGAAAGACATCCCAATAAAACATCATGATCCTTTGTACAATTTTCAGACCTCATTCTATTTTTAGATCCTAAATCACTGACTAAAAGAAAGGCTGAATCCTTATGAGGAAGTATTTTGCAATACCATGGCAGATCCTTGTAGTAATTCTTCAAAAGCAACCTATGGCCATTTACACAAATAAGGGGATTGCTCAGAAATTTTCAGGACTGTTGGATATGAAGCTTAGGCTGAGGTTGATACACTGGGATCCAAAATATCACCAAGACTCCCTCCATTAGAGTGGGAGGTACATGTAGATTAGGTTAAAAAAATGGAATCCTGGCCCATGTTCAGCTCACACTGTCTTACATTTATCTGGTAGTTATTTCTCCAGTCCCCAAATACACAATTGGAATGAACACATTTGATAGTTGGCAGAATGCCTACATTGGTTCCTTGTCCTGGGAAGTAAGAGCTAACATCGTAGGAAAGGCCAAATAGAAGCTCTGAAACTGATTCACCTCCCACGTCCCATTTCCACCCTCACCCCAAATAATAAACTTAAAAAAAATCACATTCTAGTAAGAAAGTCAAAAAAGAACACCATCCTTAAACACATAAAGAATTCGGGGGGTTGGTTCCCGTAACATCTTTATTTGATTAACTAGTTTGGTCCTTAAAAAACATGTAGATTCTGGCAGATGACAGGAACATGGACATGGCCCACAAACCTAGGCATATTGCAGCCCCAATTGCAGCCGCTGTATTAGATGTGATATCTCACAGCCCTAGGTACATTGGCTTGGTAAATCTACTCTTTTCCATTGCAAGAAAGAGGAACAATTTGAATTACTGTGGGAGAGGCAAGAGTGTGCAATTATGCTTTTGCTCCAGAGCTATGTTAACTCTCCTACTCTCTGTCATAAGATAGTGTGAAAGAGCCTGAACCATCTGGACATTCCAGAGATAGTCCATTATTTTGATGACATCAGGTGAGTCAGATGAGCAAGTAGTGGGAACCATGACGATTTGGTAAGACACTTCTGCTCATACCAAAGGTAGAAGATTAACCCTATGAGATTGTAGGCCCCCTGTTTTGACCTGGTCATCTACTTTCTGGGGAGAAAGTGACTGGAGGTCAAAATACATATTGACTCATTGGCAATGGTGAATATCTTGGCCATTTTTTCTTAGGGTCCTGGAAAGATAAAATACGAAAAATCAGGGAGCAGAAGGTATGGGGAAGAGGCGCAGGAAATGTGGGGGAGAGGCATATAGATGTGTGTTAATTGTGTCCTATTATTCGTACTTTTGATGTTTTGACACCTTGGGGGCTTGCGTACCCAGGATGGATTGCCCCTCATAGGGCTAGCTAATTCCAAATGATAGCAAACAATTCCCTGAAAAGTATTCCTTTCATATGCAAAGCAACCAATCCGCACCTCAACCACCTTCTTTATTAAGATCTTAGACTTCTATACTCTAGGTCATTATTTCTCCACCCTGATCATCCCAGGGCCAGGTACAGCACAATTAGGGACAGCTACTACATCTCAGAGCCCGCTGGAATTATTCAATACAGCCAATCCTAAACCCGCTTACCCTGTTTCACATGTTCCCTCGTTCACAAAGAAACCACAATCAAAGTTTTTGCCATAGTTTCCCCCGTCCCTCTGCCTCCTGACTGACCCCAGTACTTCCTTGTGTAGTCCCTGTGGTGGTGGTGTGGCATTCTCCCATCTGTTGAAATCTGTGACTATAACATCTTTTTAATGGAAGTCATCTACTGATATGTTGGCTTCATAATTTCTGAATAATAATAAGACATTTTAAAACAGTGCAATAGACTGCATGCTTGTGACCCCCCCTGCCCCCAAAATTCATATGTTGAAATCCTTACCCCCAGTGTGATGGTATTAGGAGATAGGGCCTTTGGTAAGTGATTAGACAATGAGGGTGATTCCCATAGAGTAATGTTTCCACCAGAGGATGGAGTAAGAGTTCTATTGCTTCAGCACTTCCATCTCCAAAAGACAAGCAGGCAGAAAAGCTATCCCTTGGCAAGAGTAATTGGCCCTGATCACCAGTAGTAGGCCTGGTGCTCAAGTGATTCACTACTGAATCCCTTTCTGCACAATTTTGATGGTAAATGTACAGTATTGCTACCTAAAAGGATCATAGTGGATAAGAGAATTTAGATTCTTTAGGGATGAAGGTCTGGATCACCCTACCAGGTAAACCAACTAGACCCCCAGAGGTGCTAGACAAAAGTGAGGAGAATGTGGAATGGATAGTAGAGGAAGAAGAAAATGAGTATAAGCTGTGGCCTGAGTCTAGCTGCAGTGGCAGGGTTTATAGGTCTTTCCACTAACCATCCTCTTTTACATTTTACCAGAAGAGCAAACCAGCCAGAATCTTGGAGAAGCTGTCCCTGGGTGCATTCTAGTTAGTAGATGAAGCAAATGAACCTGAGTGGTATGAGAGGTGGACTGTGCTGGATGCACTGGAATGCCACAGTTTAGCACCTAGGCACTTATTTGCTGAGCTTGGGGGAATGTTAGTTGCTGGTTGCTCCCAGATGAATCCATTTCTAGGAATTTCTTTTGGCCAAAAAGATCTGCCTTTTACAAAGTTATGCTCTCCCTCTGGGGATGGTCCACATCTAATGACTGGTCCATGTGGAACTCAATGGCATGCCCTCTTGTTTCAATTTGGAAAAACTCTTAAGGGCTATTCCAACTCTCAATAGGTGACTTTAACTTCATGATTCTTTGCCCTCTTAAATGCCAATTGAACTTTAATACCAATTGACTTCAATCACCCACTCCCCAGGCCACCCCACAAAATTTGTCATAAGCTTATGTTGTTCTACTCAAAACATAAATGTCTTGTTCTCTGAGCATGCTGACTGATACCATACGTTTCCAGAGCTCTCATTAACTTACTCAACTATACCTGGTCTTTGATTTTATCCATAGCCTTCAATTTTCTCATTCAATGAGAGTCTTCTTAATTTCTTAATGATAATTTTTTCCTTAACAATGTATTATATGTTGTTATTAATTATCTGACCAACAGATACCTCCTTCACAAATTCTCTCATCATTAAATAACTCTGGACCTTTGCTAAAAATTTTTCCTCTCTTTTTCTAAAATCCTGAGCAAAATCTTACAATTTTGCAGAGCGGTGTCATTATAATTCATTATAATAATTTTGGTCATCAAAATCACTTCTTAATTTTTCTATTTTTATTGGGCGTATCTCTTTCTTATTTCTTTCATACACTGTATGAAAGCTTCATAATTCTCAACCTTTTGTTTTCAATGTTCCACCTTGGTTGCTAATCTCACTCTGTGCTTCCTGCCTCACTTTCTACAAACCTATTCCTATTACCTCTCCTTTTTCCAGTTTGTTTAAGACTAATTCTTCCTTTTCTTTGGACTTTATTCTATCAGCCATCCCTTCTTCAACTCAAGCCCTCTATCACTGCTTATGCTAAGCCTAGGAAAATGGTCAAGATTCTGTCATAGATTAAGAAAGAGAAATGCTGCCTTAACCCCTATGGCTCTTCTAGCTATGATCTAATCACTCTTGTATCCTCATTTTTCAAAATCTTTGACAAAATTTTAGCTGATTGTGAGGAAAATGGAGACAGTTTGGTCAGGCTCCCTCACTTCATATACAGCAGGACATAACTCAGCATGTCCACTATAAACATGTTATGTAACTGTGGTATAACTGTGCATGTGTGCCCATGTAGTACGTGGTTCATTGCCGCTATTGTGTACTTCAGTATAAAAGACAATGGCTCTGATCCACTGGCTGGCAGAGCTCACATCCAAATAAAGCATGTCAACCTTGCCATCCACTGCCAGAGTCTTTTTCCAACTACCTGACTTGCGACCTACACAGGACAGGGTTGAGGGGTCTGTGATCCAGCCCCACACTGATGATTGCCATTTTTAAATATATTTCTTGATCATTCATGATGTGGTTGAAAACAGGATAAATAGAGCTATAGAATGTGTGGTATAGACATATTTACAAAAGTAAGCTAAAAAGTCCCAACTTATTGAGGCTGTGTATGTATAATCAAAAAGAAAAAAAAATGCACCTGGAATGAGAAAATTTTCTTCTTATCATTAACTTTTATAATGAATATCAGTACAATAACAAAAGTATTTATAAAGTATTTAGGTGGTATAAAGAATCATGATAGAGTGACCACCATCATCCTGATTAATAAAGACGCCATTGCCACTAAATTGAATTCTACTGTGTTTCCTTCTCCAGTTCCATTTTGTTCCTTCCCCTAAGAGTAATTGCTATCTGAATTTTGTATTTTTTGTTCCTTGCCTCCATATAGTTTTACTAAATTATTTGTAAACTTAAACAATATAATGTTTCATTTTGCATACTTTTGAGATTTATACAAGTGGAATTATGCTATGTCTTGCTTATCTTTTGTCAACATTATGACCATGCTATTATGTGTATATAAAATTCAATTATTTTACAGTATTTTAATATATGAATGTATGGCAATTATTTATGTATGCTACTGTTAAAGACTATTAGTATCAAAAAGTGCTGCTATAAGTATTCCTGTACAAATGTATTGCTATAATTGCACAGGTCTTCTGGGGGTTTTGTTTT